>NC_090934.1:472994387-473297417 GCF_040938575.1 Ambystoma mexicanum
TCTAAAATTCCTCTTTAACCAGTGCAAGAAACAAAACAAACATTAACCCAAAACTGTAAAACCTAACTTGCCCAATTTATAATCCAAACAGCGAAGGCAACAAGTGATACCAAATTTACCAGTAGTAGAAGAAAAGCACTTTGTTTTTTCTTACACAGAACATGACAAATAGGCAGAAATGACACTACACCATAGATCAGTTGTTCGCCAGAAAGGCTCTTAGAAAAAGAACTACCTCTCTCCTGCATTCTGTAGTTCAGAGCTTGACTTTATCAATGTTGTATGTTTGTCGAGAACATTTGCGAAAACATTAAACATTGAACGTTAAACATCCGGCTTCGATGTTGAGCTGTGCCAGTGCTTTCCGCATTTGAATCATCCTGCACTGATACAGGAAAGACGGGGTCATGGGTGAATGCAGGAGCACTGCTCTGCTAAACTATGGGACTATAGGACACTATTGGGGCCGATTCATGGAACAAATGTGCGCCGAAAATCTTGGGGCAAGCAGGCACAAGCATGAAAAAACAGGCGCACGTGTGTGATTCATGGAAGTCCCTGCGCGTGTTTTCCTTGGGATGTGCGCCAAACCCGAGCGTGGCGCACGCAGGCGCACACGTCATTGCAACAGCTCAAACGCCGTGCGTGACGTGCACAGGGAAAGCACACAACGTCCGCGCACACACCAAAAAGGGGGCGGGACACGGGGCGTAACGCGCGGAATGGGGAACAACGCGTGAAAAAGAAGGCGTAACTGGGGAAGTACTGCTGGGAAGTACACGGAATACCCACACGCACGTGAACCACACATATATATGGAATCGAATAGGGCAAACCCGCGCACAGGCAAAGACACACACAGGCCTAAACACGTCTGCCACACGAAGGCAGGTGGTAGCGTCCCTGCGCATTACAAAAGTGTGCGCATATAAAAAGCACGTATATACAGCTATGATGAATGTCCTATACTGTGGCCCCCTAGGATAAATGATGTGCACGCAACACACAGGCACCCCATAAAAAGAAGAAAAAGAGACAAGCGCCCCCCAGTAGCCCACGTGCATGCAAAAACGACACACATAGTACGGTGTGGCAGCCAAGAGCCCAAAAAAAACATACGCGATCAACAGGCAGGCCAGTGTGGCCGTAAAAAAAAGGGGTACGCGACAAACACGACACCCGCTGTGTGAAAAATAGCGTGTGCGTGTATTTCGGGGGTGCGCAGGAAGTTTTACACGCGAAAGGGCCCTGTGCGAGTGGGGTACGTGTATTACTGGGGTTCCCGGGTAGTTTCACATGCGATTGGCCCTGTGCGAGTGGGGTACGTGTATTACTGGGGTACGCGGGAAGTTTTACACGTGAAAGGGCCCTGTGCAAGTGGGGTACGTGTATTACTGGGGTTCTCGGGTAGTTTCACACGCGATTGGCCCTGTGCGAGTGGGGTACATGTATTACTGTGGTTCGCGGGAAGTTTTACACGCGAAAGGGTCCTGTGCGAGTGGGGTACGTGTATTCCTGGGGTTCGCGGGAAGTTTCACACGCGATTGGCCCTGTGCGAGTGGGGTACGTGTATTCCTAGGGTTCGCAGGAAGTTTTACATGCGATTGGCCCTGTGCGAGTGGGGTACGTGTATTACTGGGGTTCCCAGGTAGTTTCACAAGCGATTGGCCCTGTGCGAGTGGGGTACGTGTATTACTGGGGTTCGCGGGAAGTTTTACACGCAAAAGGGCCCCGTGCGAGTGGGGTACGTTTATTCCTGGGGTTCGCGGGACGTTTCACACGCGATTGGCCCTGTGCGAGTGGGGTACGTGTATTCCTGGGGTTCACGGGAAGTTTTACATGCAATTGGCCCTGTGCGAGTGGGGTACGTGTATTACTGGGGTTCGCGGGAAGTTTCACACGTGAAAGGGCCCTGTGCGAGTGGGGTACGTGTATTCCTGGGAAGTTTTACACGCGGTTGGTCCTGTGCGAGTGGGGTACGTGTATTACTGGGGTTCCCGGGTAGTTTCAGATGCGATTGGCCCTGTGCGAGTGGGTTACGTGTATTACTGAGGTTCTCAGGAAGTTTGACACGCGAAAGGGCCCTGTGCGAGTGGGGTACGTGTATTCCTGGGGTTCGCGAGAAGTTTCACACGCGATTGGCCCTGTGCGAGTGGGGTACGTGTATTACTGGGGTTCGAGGGAAGTTTCACACGCGATTGACCCTGGGCGAGCGGGATACCACTCACCTTCTGCCTTGTGTGTAGAAGAACGCGTAGCCAACACTCACCAGCTGTGAAGTAATAGCGTGTGAACCCCAACGGCTGTTAAACACACGCCTGCACCCCACGAAAAGCACGTACAGAGCAATGGAAAGCCACGTGGGATCTTCAACCCGTGCCAGGGCAACGCCCGTGCGCGATACGTCACAGGCGCGCTTACGCGCTAAGGGCCTTTGGTCCAATAAAATCGCATACTTGTGCTGACGTGCTTACGCGCTAAGGGCCTTTCCTCGGATTTCACACTGACGTGCACTTTTTTCATGTGCCAATTCACTCCGTATCAAGCTGGCCACGCGTACACATATGGAAGACCACGCTCCTGCCCTGAAGGCCATTTTCCTGCCCCCCAGATCCCCGAGCACGCTCCCACCTGCCATCTGCTGCTGCCTGACTGCCTGCTGCCCACGTGCCCTGCTATTTGGTGCCTGCACGTCAGCCAGGGTTCCAGTTGCTGTGTCCACCCCTGCTGGAACAGAAGACTCCCGACCGGGATACCATCGCTCCAAAGCCCAGCCCCAGGACCCAGTTGTCCACCCACGCCTGCCTCGGGGGTCAGCATGTCGGGGCAAACACCATCTGAGACCACTGGCGACCACCAGCCAGAGAGGCAGAGGGCCACCAGCTTCAGTGTGAAGGAAGTTGGTGTCCTGGTGGAGCATGTCCTGGGGCATTATGATGCCCTCTTCGGAACATCACGTGCCAACAAGGAAGGACGGGAGAGGATCTGGGGCGACGTAGTGGTTGCCATCAACGCCGAGGGGGTGGCAACCCGCGACATCAAGCACATCAAGAAGCACTGGGAGGACTTCAGGTCCAGGACCCTCCACAAGGCCCGGCGCCTCGCGGAGGGGGGCCGGTTCAGCATGAGTGACATCCAGATGAGGGTCCTGGAACACGTATGCCCAGCGCTCCACGCCGAGATCCTTCAGAGGAAGACCCGTCTGGAGTTGAGCGGTAAGTGGCCAAGCATTGGTGTGCGAGACAGGGCATGTTGCAGTGTGCTGGTAGTCTGATACTTGCCTGTATGTGTGACATGGGCCATGCATGGATGTGTGTGTGCAGGGACATCATGGTCATGCATGTGAGACCAGTAATGTGCGAATCACATGGTTGGTGCATGAGTTCCAATGCTACATGGGGAGCTGTATGGCAAATGCACACATGAAAGCATGCCAGTGTCTGTTCTTGCACATGGTGGGGGTTTGAGGGATGGGTGCTGCTGTCATGTACATGTATGGTGCACATGTGTGTGTGTCTGAGAAGTGTGTCTGTGACTTCGATACGCCATGGATTCATGACACATGTCCGTGATGATGTGTAGATTCACTCATGCAGTGCGGTCACCGTTGTATGCACTGTGTCTATCCACTGTGTCTGTGGTGTACAAGGCATGATGCATGACCCTCCGGTGATGTCTGTGCATGGGATCAGTGTGAGCCAGGATGCATGTGAGTTTGAAGGCAACATTTTGATTAATAGAGGCCCTTGTACATGGATGCTGATGTTGATTGCAGGCGCCATGCCTGTTTATGCATGTGTGTTGCGTGCATTCACCCATGTGTTGTGCAGGGACAGGATGGAAGTGACGTTAGACACTGCCACTCATGTGTTATTGCTTCCTGTCTAGGAGAATATTGTACTGTACTCTGATGCTTGTGTTCTATGTCTCCCTCTACGCAGCGTCAAGTGAAGAAGAGGGCGGAGACGGCGCTGTGGAGCCAAGCGGCGGGGATGCCTCCACTGGGCGGTGATGCAAGGCCCAGCCACCCTCCCAGGACTTGCCATCATCCGGGAACGAGGGGGCTGGTGCCACGTCTGCCACTACGGCTGTGGCGGAAGGGCCGGGTGAGCCCCCACAGGGGCTTGCAATGGCAGAAGACGGTACGGAGACATCCAGGTTGGTGGTCTCCACAGAGGAGGAGGAGCCGGCTACTGAGCCGCACATGGGGCCTGGTGGGGGTAGTACCACTGGTGCAAGTGGTGCAGTCCAGGGCCAGGGTCAGGAGGCAGCACAGGTCACCGCGGAGGGGCCTGTGCATGTCCCTGTCCTTGACCATGTGACTGCACCACCATGCACCAGCAGGGAGGCCCCGTCCCAGGCCCGTCCGCAGGTAGGGGAGAGTGCCATGTCATCTGCCTCTCCACTACCTGTGGACGAGGGGTCCCATGAACGTATGGGCTCCGTCCGGATTGGTGTCGCGTTGCGCACACGTGACATTCGTGATGACATGCGTTCTTCCTGGGCAGAGAACGCACGCCATCACGAAGAGCAGCGTCGCGACGTGGCACTGTTGGGGGGGCCCTGGTTGGTGGGTTCCTACATGTGACGCGCACTCTGGCGGACCTCTCCTCCTCTGTGGAGACTATGTGCCAGTCGTTCTCCCTGCCGTCTTCCGGCCCAGATTCCACCAGGGCCCCCTGTGGACCTGGCCTGACCAACACAGCCAGCTTGGTGGAGATCCCATCCCTGCCACAGTCGGGAGTCGGCGGTCCAGTAGGGGTGGAGACCACAACTGGAGACCAGCTGATGGAGGATGTGCAGGCATCAACGGACAGGGCACATGGGCAGCAGCAGCAGCAGCAGGCTCTAGGTGGGAGCAGTGATGGCTCGGGCCATCGACATCAGGGGGGCAGGCATCGGCCAGAGGGCAGGAGGACCCTGGAATGGATGTGTCTTCCGTGTGGCTGCGGTTGGGCCAGCGCATAGATGAGGAGCGGCGGCGGGCGGAAGAGGCGCGGCTCACCATGGTCAAGGCGGAGTTCTCCATGTGTCGGGTGTTGAGGCGGGCAGAGTGCCTCGAGGCGACTCGCAGGGAGTTGGAACAGGCCATGAGTGCCTCCTTGCGAGACCTCGGGGCCAGGGCAGAGGCCCGCCTCCGGGACATCGGCATGGAGTTCGATGATGCCCTGGCCCGGGACACCACAGAGTGAGCCGCAGGACTTAGCCGCCGCCATTGTATATAGTTAGATAGTGTTAGGTTTCCTTTCCTTTTCTTTTTTATTTTGGTTGCGCTTGGAAAATGCACCATGTTTTTGTATATAGTTTTTTATTAGGTAGTATTTTTGGTAGGTTTCATTTCATCAGTTGGGCTCATGGACCCTGGATTGTTCATTTGTACATAGTTCACCACTGGATTATTCTCATTTTTTTTATTTTCACCATGGAGCAATAGATTTCACTTTATTTTTTCCCTTGGATTTGCTTTGTTGGACTGTGACTTTGGACACCATTTCTTTTGGATTTCTTTGGATTATGATTTCTTGTTTTTTATTCTTTTACGGACATGCAGCATTTATTTAATTATTCCCATTGTTGTGTGTTTTCTTTTAATTACATTCATGTTGTGTTTAATACTTTTTTTCTTCATACTTCGATGTGTGGTATTATTTCATTGGTTTCATGCATGTCATGATATGGGTTTTCACATTCACTTGCACCCATTGTGTGCGTGTGACGGACATGTGTTCATTTACATACTTGCCTTTGGGGTTGTATCATGTAATTGTCCCGGGAGGATAGCTCAGCGGCAGCGTGATCGTCTTGGAAGCAAGACGACACGAAGCAACAACAGGTTCGATCCCCGGGTCCGCGCTTAGAAACCTCTGGGTGTTTAAGCGCGTTATAAATACGTAACTAAGACAAAATAAAAACACAATTAAGAAAAACAAACAATTAGCGCCTCGATGCCAGCGGGCTGTGTGAGCGCTTTATAAATGTAAAATAAAAAAAGTAATTGCCTTTTCTATGTGGGTGGATGCAATAGTTGGTTGGGTCTTTGGGCTGGGGAGGCTGGCCATAAGGGCCATGATTGAGGATCATCATGAGTGGGGGCAGGGGGTCATGAGTGGGACATGAGTGGGGGCCTGCTGGCAGGTGCCCTGCACTGCTGGGGGGTGGGGGTCCAGGGGGACATGAGTGGGAAATGAGTGGGGGCCTGCTGGCAGGTGCCCTGCACTGCTGGGGGGTGGGTGTGCAGGGGGATATGAGTGGGACATGAGTGGGGGCCTGCTGGCAGGTGCCCCGCACTGCTTGGGGGTGGGTGTGCAGGGGGATATGAGTGGGACATGAGTGGGGGCCTGCTGGCAGGTGCCCCGCACTGCTGGGGGGGTTCTGGGGGACATGAGTTGGTGAGCAGTAGTGCAAGCTGACATGTGGCTTGGCTGGGGAGCATGCCCATGGTGGATGGGCTGCCTGCGGGACATGACCAGGGGTGCAGGGTAGTCCCCTGTGGTGTGGGCTGCCTGCAGGGGCCGTGGAGGGTGTAGAGGGAACACCTGGGAGGACCCACACTGCCAATTCACGTGTAGGACTCCCCGCGCACCCCCGAAATACACGTACCCTGCTCAAATCGCGTGTGAGACTTCACGCAAACCCCCGAAATACACATACCCGGATCCAATCGCGTGTGAGACTTCACGCGAACCCCAGTTATACACGTACCCCGCTCGCACAGGGCCAATCGCGTGTGAAACTTCCTGCGCACCCCCCGAAATACACGCTCAAATCGCGTGTGAGACTTCCCGCGAACCCCAGTAATACACATACCCCACTCGCACAGGCCCTTTCGCGTGTGAAACTTCCCGCGAACCCCAGTAATACACATACCCCACTCGCACAGGGCCAATCGCGTGTGAAACTTCCCGCGAACCCCAGTAATACACGTACCTCACTCGCACAGGGCCAATCGCGTGTGAAACTTCCCGCGAACCCCAGTAATACACATACCCCACTCGTACAGGGCCAATCACGTGTGAAACTTCCCGCGAACCCCAGTAATACACATACCCCACTCGCACAGGGCCAATCGCGTGTGAAACTTCCCGCGAACCCCAGTAATACACGTACCCCACTCGTACAGGGCCAATCGCGTGTGAAACTTCCCGCGAACCCCAGTAATACATGTACCTCACTCGCACAGGGCCAATCGCGTGTGAAACTTCCCGCGAACCCCAGTAATACAAGTGCCCAACTCGCACAGGGGCTATCGCGTGTGAAACTTCCCGCGAACCCCAGTAATACACGTTCCCCGCTTGCCATGCTGGTACAGGGTTAGCGGAGCTGGCGCTGCTGCAGGGTCGCTGCGCCACGGCTGGTTTTGGTAGCTAAAATCCATGAATACGCTGTGCATGGAAATGGATTTTAGCGCATGCGGCTGGCGCAGAGATTCGCACGCGCACACTGTGAGCCAGCCGCGTGCGCCACTTGTGCGCTAAATTCTATGAATTACCCCCTATATGTTTCTCTATTTGCTTGCCACGAACTGCACACTGACCTATAATACTATTCATCTCTCAGTAGATGGCAATAATTACTCGCACAACAGCTTGCTGCACTAATTCTTGGTTATTCAATTTTAGCTCTACACCGAAGCCAGCAACTAGCGCCTAGAAGTCCAAAACAGACAGACCACAGACAAACACGATGAATGCACTCGGCAGAGATGACACTCTCTGCCGTACAGCTATCACATACAAATACCAAACACCAAATACCAGGGCGTGTAAGGAGAGAGAGAGAGAGAGAGAGCATACACGGCATTGCAAATCAACTTTAATCAAAATAACATGAAGTGCCGAGAAAAACACTGTGCCATAAGCGGAAGGTTGATATTTAGCACTCAGTCTGAAGAAAAATCAAACAGGTTGCTGCGACAGATTTCCCAGAGGGTCACTTCTCAATCACACCGCTGAGTTTGGCAACTTTGCAGATAACCGGTTTTATATTGCAAATACACGGCATACAGAGGGTTAATCCGTGAGCACGGCATGCAAGTGTTCAAGCAGTTTGGCACACAGAGCTCTGGCACATAGAACTCTCTCTAGGGCCCCCACCCTAGAGTGCCGGTTTCTATAGCATATCATAGGCAAACACTAGTATGTTTCAGTACTTTCACAATGGGGGTGTTACTTGGCACGATATTGCAGACATTTGGCAAGAACTGTCGACATCTCACTTGTGACCTTGTGACGCAGCCCTGTGGCACATCATGTTGATTTATGGATAAACAGCATTCGTAGAAACCCTACTATTATCTCCCATATATGGGGCTATGATAAAACTTGTAGAGAATTAGCGTAAGGGAAGGTCTGAAGTGTCCTCTGCTCTAGGAGGGGTTTGGGCCTGTCCAGGATGCTACATGCAGAGGTACAAAGAGGGAGGCAGAGGCGGGTGACATGGAGGGTCTGAGGCCTAACGGTATGGAAGAGCCTAATGTAGCATTGCATTGCATGACATAGCATAGTATTGTATAACATAGCATACCATAGCATAGCAATCCTGCATAACATTGCATAGCAATCCTGCCACATCAGCTCACTGCTGGCTGCTTATTCCATGTCAATCGGAAGCTGTTAATTACCTTGTTGCATTCTTTTGACTTTATTATAATTTAAGCAGCACACATAATGTTGAAATGAGCCCCCACCAGCCCTAACACATTTTCAGCCAGTGCTGACTGTCACCCACTGGAGACAAAGGATTTTGCTAGTGGTGATTGTTGAATTTTAACATTCCCCACTAAAGAGTGCAGGCAACCGAGAATGGAGTAAACAAAACAAAAGAAATGAGGGTTCCTCACATTTTTTGAAATGTGTTGAATTTTACAGTACACATTCAGTCAAATATCACATAAAAAGCTATATAATTTAAATTCGGTTCTGTAAGATAACATGAAAACATTCAATAGATGGCTGGTCAAGAGCAGCACTTAGGAACATTTTCCATCACATTTCTAGGATGCCTTTGCTCACAATACATGGCAACATTGACACTGCAAGTACTGCCAAGGCATCATGAAGCAGACACAAGCACAAGAGATATAGTTTTGGCTATAAACATTTATTGAAAGGAAAATGGGGTTGGGAAAAGGCCTACCTTGCCCTATTCTAAGTGGGATTTTCCCTACCCAAGTCAAACTAAGGTCAGTCTATATTGGGAATACCAAACCGAATGTTCTGTCTGTGTCCAAACCTATTATTTCCCTCAGATACTACTTGGATCAAAATGTGTAAGGGTTGAGTCTCAAAATGATAAGTGTTCAACAAATGTTCCACTGGCTCCTCACAGGCCGTGGCTTGTAAAGTGATTCCCTTCCCCAAGCTTTCAGGAACTTCAAAATGTAAAATAGGGGGTGCGTCCCAGCTCCTTTTGTCAAACCAAAGGTTCGTCACTTTCCTCAAGACACAGTTCTCAAAAGTTCCCAAAATACTTTCAACTGACAAACAGGGGGTGCATCCTTGGGAACTGGTGTATTCATCTACCAGATTTCCCAAGAGTTCATCAGTGTCAAACACAACAAAACTGTTCCTCTTCTGGCTAGTGGACAACTTGGTAATCCTTGTTGTCTCTTGGCAACACTTGCTCTTTCTTGGCCCTTGGAAATGCTTCCTCTCTCTTGCCTCCTGGCAAGACTTGCTCTCTCTAGGACCTTGGCAATGTTTGCACTCTCTTGACCCATGGCAACACTTGCTCTCTCGTGGCCCTTGGCAATGCTTGCACTCTCTTGACTCTTGGAAATATTCGATCTCTCTTGGCTCTTGGCAATGCTTGCACTGGCTTTTGACAGTTCAATATTCATACGACTTCTCTGCACTTCGTTCATTCAAACACAAGTGAAAGGATCTGCGTGGAACACACAGACAAAACTGAGTGCCCGGGAGTCCCTTGTTTGCCTCAAACTCACCATGTCAGTTGTTTCTCTATGTTCTTGTGGGTGTGCGTAGTACCCCGAAAAGTGCAGCTCCTCCTGACCAGGCACCCAACGTCTCTTGAATCACTGTCGCTTCTGCCATGCTGGATTTGAGCCGCAATGGCCCCTGAATGTCCCCGGTGCAATCCAGCCCACAGGACTGCCGCTGATTTCACTTTCCCACAGTGGTCCTGGCATCCTCTTGCCTCTCCAGCCCTGCTTTTAACTGCTTCTTCGGATTCTCCTGCTTGTTCCCCTTCTCCTTAGTCTGCACCTGAAAGGGATATTCATACCGCCCAGTCTTTCTCTGGTAAAGGCGATCTCCACTCATTAGCTGACTATCACGATCCTGGTACTCGGTAACTCTCTTCTTCGTCTCAGTACCAAAGTGGTGCTTTGTCATCTTCTTCTTTCCAGTACCAAAGTGATGTGTGTGCCTATGGTTGTCAATAGGAAAAGAGGGAAGGGACTTACTATAGCCCATGAAGGCTTGTGGAATGGAATGGACATCATGGAAGGGAAAAGGGGAATACTGCATCTCAGATTCGAGCACCCCATCTCCTCTCCCCAGGTCACCTCCCCCCAGGTAGTCCTCCCTCGCGAATCTACCCCCAGGGTCAGGCCTTTCCCTGGCCACCTGTGTCGAGGCTGGTATTGGGAAAGGAGTGAGGATGGTTTCAGATTCCACACAGTACATACTCATGGTGCCTTTGCCCGAGAAGATCAATAATTAGCATTAAGCGCACACACAAAAACACACATCCATACACCCCTCCTCTCCCTCTCTTCCTACACTCACACACACATTTACTTTGCCCAATAATGCATGTACTGCCATTATAAGCACACAAACACCCATGGGCTGGCCTTGGTCAATACTGCTACTGTAAATACATACTCATGGCTTTACACATCATTTCTAGAACTGCCGCTGTAAGTACACACACACACACACGTTCTCTTTGCCCGATGAGGACGGTACTGTTACTGTAAGTACACAGTCGTGTTGGCTTTGCCCACTAATGCAATACTGCTAATGTAAGTACTCACTTCTGATGGCTTTGCCGAATAATTCCATTACTACCAATCTAAGTTAATACACACATGTTCACATTGCCCAATATGGCTAGAACTGCTACTGTTAGTACAGACTGGTGGTGGCTTTTCCCAATAACCAGTACCTGTACTTCTACTATAAGTACTCATGATAGCTTTGCCCAATCATTTCAGTAATTCCACTGTAAGTGCAGACACACATGTTCACTTCATACAAAAAACAATAAGAACACTGCTTCTGTAAATAAACACTTGTGCAAGCATTTCCTCAATAAAGGCAGAATTCTCACTGTAAGAAGATATTGTCATGCTGGCTGTGTGGACTGCCACCTGAAATACATTTATTTTTCAGGTCAGTTATTGGAGGGCACTTTCCCGTTCCATAGTCCCCGCCTCACACCTCTAGCACCGGCCCTCTTCCCCAGGACGCGCACACTGCTGCTGCATATACACATACAAACACTGCACACACAGACACAGTTCAGGGAGCCCTCATGTTTTTCTTTGGGCCTGCATTGGCTCCTCCGTAATGGTTGGGCATTTCAAGGCCCAGCCACGCATTATGGAAGAGCAACCAGTACATTTCACAATAGACAGCCAAGCCATCCAATAAAAAAGATATGCTTAGATACATCACACCAAGCCATTTTTTGGAACATGACTTCTGTCAGTCACTGATAGTGGAAAAGAGAAACTCAAGAACATCACTGACTGTTGGCTGAAGGGTGAAGTGAATAAAGCTGCACAAGATATATGATGCAATTAAGGTCAAACACGCTGCTGCACCGGTATTTTCTACATAAGACATACACATGTCATGATATGCCTATGACAACAGGGGCAGCTGCAAATCCATTTCCTGTAGAGAATGTAGGTTCTCAGGTGCAAATAGGAGGCGTCATTAGCATCCACAGTTGTAGTATATAGGTCCTAAACAAGGCCTGCCTGTAAACAGTGGTTACTAGATTCAGAATGCTCCGTAAGGCTGAAACACACCTGTGTTGACACTTGTAATATAATGAATGGAAGCGAAACGAAAAGGTATGCTCATAACAACGGGGCTTTATTAACTAAACTTATGTTTATAGATTAAAGGGGATAAAAGAGGTTCATAGGTTGAGCCCCACTGGCAATGGCCCACTCTCGCTTCACTTGTCCCACCAACTGTCGTCCGCCTCGCTCCATCACCTCATTCCAGGCATGGGCTTGTCACACCACTTTTGTGCTGCACGTGGCCCACTAAGACAGATGCCACACATCCTCCCTTCTTCGCGGACAGTAGGAAGCTCTAGCACAGTTCTCTTTACTCCCATACATATTCAGCCAATCGTCGAGGTCTACAGTAGGTTCTCCCGCATCTTGACCGGCAAGGACATTCTACATTGTTACTAGGCAAGGAAATATCAGACTTCTGTTCCTCTTCTTCACCAGTAGAAAATCTCATTTGTCTCCCCTTTTCTTTGATATCAACAACCCGACAACTTGCATCCGGGCCGGCCTTCACAGCTCCGTCCGCACTTTTCACCACACACACTCTCTCCATATTCCACACACGGCCATCATCAACTCTGACTGCATGCTTGAATACTTCAGACACAACAATGCACCTGGACCATCTACAAAGTCCATTCCTGAGAGCAGGCGATGACTTGATTCTCACTTTGTCACCTACAGCAGGCATAATATTCCCAGATTTTGTCACACCATCATGTGTTACCTTGTTTTTAACTGGTTACTCTTGATACGTTCCACAAAACCCTCTAGCTTCTTTACTATATCGGTACTTTTCCCCAACCAGGATAATACTAATTTTGTGTTGGCTTTCCGCCCTCGGCTGAATTTGAAGGGGGAAATACCTGTTGTGCAGTGTGGGGTGAAACAAAGAGCTACAATTACATCTTTCACAGCTTTTTCCCACTCTAGGCCATTGGACCACACCCAACGAATAGCTTCTTTGAGGATCTTGTTGAAACGCTCCACGACACCATTCTTTTGTGGGTGATAAATGCTGCTATATTTATGCTCAATTGAGTTTCTTTTGCAGTAATCACTCATCTCTCTTGAGCGAAGTTGAGTTCCATTGTCAGTAACAATAACTCTAGGAAATCCCTCACGTTCACTGATTTCATCCAAAAAATCAATGACCGACTTAGCAGTAATACATGGCTTGATTAATACCTCCGCCCACCTGGTCAACAAATCAATCACAACCAAGCAAAAAGATTGTTTACCATTACTCCACACTGGGCTTAAAACATCCAAACTCAGTTTGTCCTATGGTTTCTAAGGAACATCTGTCATGACAATAGGATACTTTGAACCCATTCATACTTTATCACTACTACAACAAAGGATACACTTCCAAACTGTTCTTTCAATTTGGAGATCACATCCAGGCCACCAATAGTCACTTCTTATTCTTTGCTTTGTTTTGACAATCCCTTGATGGCCCTCATGACCTAAATCTATGATCCCCTTCTGTATGTTCAAAGGTGGAATAATCTGGTCCCCACGCATCAACAATTCACCGTGGATGCTTAAGTCATCAACAATGTTCCAATAAGGTAGTATATCTAACTCCTGAAAGTAACTTTTCCTTCAAAGACTGTCGTCTTGCAATGCATGACAAAGCTTGTTGAGGGAGTTGTCTTATCTCATTGCTTCTTCCCATTCTTCTTGTGGAACAGGTGCAGCATTTATGTTGAAAACCACATCTGCATTGTTTTCCTCTTCATCTGCTTCCACTAAATTCGTAAGTCTGGATAGACAGTTTGCAGTTATGTTAATTACGCCAGGCATGTACTTAACTACATAGTTGAATTCCTGCAATTGGGACACCCATCTGCTGATGCGACCTGATACCTTGTCCAAGCCCTTGGCAATGAATAGCTCAACTAATGGTTTGTGATCAGTTTGGAATTCAAAATCTGTGCCCCAAATAAAGTTCCTGAATTTGTCAGCGGCCCACTTTATGGCCATCACCTTTTTTTCAATGGTTGTGTATGATTTCTCAGCACTTTTTAACAATCTGGAAGCAAATGCTATTAAAACTTCCTTGCCATTATTTTCCTGCGTGATAACAGCACCCAAACTCACGTTGCTGGCGTCTGTGGTAATAATGGTCTTGCAATCACTTCTTAAATTCTTTAAAGCAGGAGCCTTTTGCCAAGGCTGACTTGATTGACATAAATTTGTCTTCACACTCCTTGGTCCATTCAAAAGTACTTCTCCCCTTGATGAGTTCACGCATGAACACCATATGTCTGGCAACATTTTGTATACAGTTTGAATAATATTCAGTCATGCCTATAAAAGTGCAAACTTCATCTTTGGATATCGGCCTGGGCATCATCCGTATGGCGTCAGCTAATTGTTTTCTGGGGTGTATTCCCTCTGCTGAAATAATGTGCCCCAGGTATTCTATTTCTGGCCTGTTGATTTTACACTTTTTTCTGCTCAAGGTCATCCCTGCCGCATTTAATTTTCTGAAGACGTGTTCTAGCCTCTCATCATGACGTTTTAAATTGTTAGCATGTACAAGTATATACTCCTGAAAGCATATGATGCCATCGTCTCCATCAAACAGTCTAAGCATAATCTTTTGAAAACGGATGCTGCAGAAACGAGGCCAAATGGCATCCTCTTGTATTGAAATAATCCCTCTGGGGTAATAAATGCAGTTAGAGCTCTCGATTCACGATCTAATTTGACTTGATGATAGGCCGAGGTTAGATCTAACGTGGAGAAGAATTTAGCTGGACCAAACGTGGACACGATTTCATGTATATTTGTCAATGGGTGCCTCTCTGGGATTACACATTTATTGAGCTCTCTCATATCAACACGTATTCTACGTTTTCCCATCTTCTTTCTTAAAACAATGAGAGGTGGCACCCATTTACTTGCATCTATACTTTCTATGATGCCTTGGTCTTCCAATTTCTTAAACTCAACCTTCACTTCTTCCCTCATCGATAAAGGGATACTGAGTAACTTTTGTACTACTGGTTGGTGGTCTTTCTTCATCTGGATTTTATGGACAAACCCATGTAGACACCCTATCTCATCGCAGAAAACTTCCTTCATGATAACTTGCATGGAATCGCCTTTCGTGCCGTAATTCTCTACAGTGAACACTGATTCTATCGCATTAGGGTCTAGTCTCACTTTAAGTTTCTGTTGATGTGTCCAACTCAAAAGTGGAGTCTTTCCTTTTCATGTCACATAAATCTTCCCTCTGGCTGTTCTTTCCTTGAATTTCAAAGTTCCCCAAAACCATCATATTAGGGCAATCGCCACACCTCCATACGCCTTGGGGTTAATGTCTGTTTCATTAAGAAATTCGAGTCTGGACTGATCCCAATTTCTCTGCAGTAACAGTGTGTACTTTGCACCAGAATCTATCATCATGTAAATCTTCATATCATCTATGAACACAGGAGCTTGGGGGCTATCAATTTTCTTTTCATCATCATCATCAAAGATCATGGAAACGCACTCTTCTCCTTACTCCTCACTTTATTTTCACCTCCAATCCAATTTGTGGACGTCCTTCTTATTTTGCAACACTTCGATAGATGTCCCTTGCCTTTACATAAACGACTGATGATTTTCAAAGCAGGGCATTCAGGATTATCTCCCCAATGGCCGATATTGTCACATGTGAAACACCTGCTTGGGCTGCTCCTCCTTGGGCTATTTGTTCTCCATCCTCAAAATGGCAATCTTCCCCTTCTGTCGTTTCTCCGCCCAGACTTATGCGTCTTTTCATAGATCCTCCTTTTTGTAAAAGTGTCCTTGACTGGTGCGATGGCTTCATTTGAGTTGGGTGCATTCACATGTGAGACGTTAATTTTAACATTTTATGCTTTAATATTCATTGTTTTCACTCTGTTCTCCAATATTCTGACGCATATATCCATATGATCTACCTCTTTCGCAATACGCAGGACCGTGTCTAATGATGGGTCATCTTCCGACCACAGCTTATCTCTGACTTTAGCATTGTTGCATTCAAGCATAAACTGATCTCTCAGGCGTTCATCCAATTGTTCATTAAAATTGCACGCCCTTGCTAAGTTTCTTAGGCAGGTAAAATACTGTTCTACACTCTCTCCCTCCTCGCACCCTTTTTCTGAATTTGTAGCGTTCCAGGATTGTACTGAGTTTCTTTTAATAATGTTTGGTGATTTATTTTACAGTCTTCTCATATTCATTTAGGCCCTCATTTTCAGGTTTGGGGAGTTCTGGCAGATCGTCAAACTTTTTTTGTCCTGCGGGATCCAGACAATGTAATAACAGAGATTTTCTCCTGTCCACGCTGCAGTTCTGTCCACAAACCACACTCGCATAATGTTCAAATGATTTTATCCACCTTTTCCATGGAATGGTGGGTTCCCCTATCTCGGGCAAGAAAAATGCAGGAGGAGGTACATTGCTAAATGCCATAATGACTGATGGTGGCGATTGGGTTAACGATTACTGATGCGCTTGGTTGGTAAACCTGGTTTATTACACTTTGATAAGTGACGTTCACTGTGAGATGTAGACTTTCAATAATTTTGTAGAGAAGGAGCCAAGTACCCCCACCTCAACCACTTTGCCCATATTGCCTATATGTTGGTAACCAGAGTGTGAGAAACGAGCAACCATTGCAGATACAGATACCAAGTAGAATCCTGGAAGCAAGGTTCCCATTGAGAAAACCATACCTGCATATGAGACAGTATGATGGCCAGTTTAATGAAATCCCAGAAGAAACAGAACAGCTGAATGGAAGAGAAGAATGTTGATGTCACCATCAACGTCACACATGAAGCAAGACTGACGCACATAGAAGAGATTCAGAGTCAAGAGAATGCAGATATTCTATAAGGCATCAAGAAAGTATCAAAGATAAGTGGCATCTTGAGATCAAGATGAAGAAACTTATGATACAGAAACAATGAAGAGATCAAGTCATTTTACACGTGTACATATGCAAAGAAACGCAAGCAGACAAAATATTCTTGAGGCTAGCTTTATAGTGAATAGATTCCGGCATTGCCCAACATATACATATTTATGTATATATATAAAAAACAAAAACGAGCTGCAAGATCGCAGTTCACAGCGGCACTCCTCCATCTTTCATTCCAAAAAGTATGCCACGCTCCTGTACTTTCTCCATTTCAAAAGTCCTTTGTATGTGGACAGCTGAGAGTACACCCGTGAATAAAACCACAATAACGAGTTTCACACCAAACTGGGCTTCGTCGGATTGCAATATATATGCAGTGAGTAAAGAATGGATGTTTCCACTACGTATTATAGCAGAGCTAGACTTAGAAAAGAAGGCCACTTTTCCAGTGTGTCACAGTTAAAAAGCAATTGAATTAACAAGAGTGCAACTCAGAAAGGCGAGACTGGATGAGCCTAGAAGCCAATGCCGTAAAAGGCTGGGATAAGCAGACATTGGATACAAATCATGTGAAAGAATGAAACTCCTGTTCAGGAGGCATGTGCAAAAACAAGGAAGACGTCAGAGGTCTATTAGAAAATAGTATTTTAAATACACTAGAAGCTCGATTTTGTGGTCTTCAGTCATGTGGAAGGATGAAGTTGGACGAACATGACGACCACACCTACGCATGAAGGCAGAGTGTGCCTTCACTCCCCTGAATTCTCCAGAGCAACGAACGCTCCCAAGGACAAGTTCAAAGTCCTATTTGACAGCAGACCACTGAGGTGATAATAGATGATATGCTAATTGGTGGGAAGCTATGGTTGAAGACTAGCTCACCAGCACCTGGAAACCAAGCCTGTGTGCTGCTAACGTAGGTGGAAAAGTACTGACAGAGGTTAGAGTGCCAATCAATGGTAGGGGGCGTGTGATTAAGGGTCCCATAGTTTGTGTAACCAATGGGATGTTGTGTATTTAGTGACGTTCATAGTGACCTGTTTAAGGGGAGGGCGTAGTTTCCCCACCTGATGTTAAGAAACTTATCACTTTCTCTCACTGTCTCAGACTAGTATGGATCGTATACTTAGATGTTCCCTTAGACCCTATCACTTTCTTCAATAAAATATTGCAGTTTGCTACGTAGGATGACGTCATGATGACGATTCTTTGCTATAAAAGAATGCTTTTTTTTTAAGATCCATTGAGATACCATGCACTGAGATGTCCGTTGACGTCTGTTGTACTCCCTGTTTTGGATAATTGATAGTAAAACAGTTATCCTTTTGCCAACTACCTGAGTCGTTTCGATTATTGATGTTTGAGTAACTTCTGCATCCCCATCCATCTCAAGGGTATTGCTACCTCATCTTAAAGGACTGGGCTCCCCCAGTTCCCGTGGTAGCAGAGAGGATGGTTCAAAATCCATCGAGAGACTAGGCTTTAGGGTCCCGGAAATATCGCACGACCTCTGCTCGGCTGAAAGGACATGAAGCTCCTTTTTAAACTTTAGTCTTGCAAGCAAGGGTGAGACGGGTCCCCCGGTTTCCACGGAATCCCCTTCTGGCATCTACAGGAATCTGAACAAACGGAAAGTTGAAGAAGCTGGTAAAGAGGCTGATCATCCTGAGAATCGGAAGTCGAAAAAGCAAATGGTGAGTAAAAACTGAGTGAGGTGGCAACATTGAGAATGGGTAGGGAGTGAACAAAGTGATAAAGGGAAAACGAGTAACGCAGGGAGGTTGGGGTAAAGTAACTTGAGAACAATGAGCGTTGAATATTGAGTAATTGACTTGAGGCGAGGCCAAGCAATTAAGAGGTATCGTGAGGGAAGGTGCAACGATAAAGAGTATGCCAAGTTTCCTGCATCGTAAAGACGTAACAGAAGGAATTGTTTCTAGATCCCTATTTACGGGTGACGTAGGCTACGAACTTGGTTAAAGACAAGTTTAAAGAGAACGATTCACATTCCAATCGGGTTATCTTTTAGGGGTAGGATAAGTCTTAAACAGAAGACTGAGGTATATGTGGCCGGTCAAGTATGTCCGTTTGTTTGTTTGTTTTATGTGACTGAATATGGTGAAAAAATAATAGAGGAATTGTTAGATGTGAAAAGAAAAACACAGTATTTGAGAATTCATTATTTATTTGTTGGTATTGAATTGATGGTGTTTAGTGATAACGTAGATTAAAGTAAAAAATGTGATGTAGAGGTTTTGGGGCATGAGACGATTGGTGCACACTCATATTGTTTTGTTTTTCTGAAACGCATTTTTGAAATCTGCAAAGAGTAAAGGGGAGTACTGACAGTCAAGTGTGACGAGTCAAAATGGAGGATATTACTCCACTTATACACCTCTGCAAACAGCTGCCAAACAGGCACCCAAACTTAAGCAGTACAGTGCAGAATGGGTCGAGGGCACGGCAGATAAGATGTTCATGCCATGGCCACAAGGGGGATCATTATCGAAGGCAGTTTTGCAGCATATGATGACATATTTGCATGCAGCATATACAGGAAAAAGTTAGACAAGCAATTAGCGAGCTTAAAGGTCTGGAAAATGTACCAGGAGGAAAGAGAGGAGCCACCTCCTGAAGACTGGATATTGAATATATGCCAAGAGGGGGGTGAGTAGCCTTCTGAAGCAGACAGCGATAGTAAGAAGGATGACGGGTTGTGCCCATTAAGGGAGCTCAAGGCAGCAACAGGATATAGTAACCCGGCATATGAGTTGCCTGTGCAAAGCAGCAACAAGGGCCCAGAGAAAGTTCCCTAGAGAGATGTAATCTCTAAGGTCCTGAGGGACAAGCAGAGACGCGACAAAGAGAGAAGTTATCGACCCAGGAAATAAAGAGGTGGAAAGGAGAAAAAGATAAGACTGATGAGTTAGCACTTATACAGAATGAATGGATGGGTGGTCAGATTTTGCTCAAATTCGATGGTAAGAGCATGGAGGATGTAAGGGAAAGGGAAGATCGAAACGAGCAAGACAAAAAGGATAAAGAAAGAGAAGAAAGATTGAAAGAAGACGGGACAAGAAGGAAGGATAGACAAAGACGGGAACAGTTGTATCAAGATGAGCAATTGGAAAGGCAGGAAAGAGCAGAGGAGCAGAGAAAGTATGATAATTGACAGAGGGCAATCGAAGAACGAGAAAGACAAGAAAAGCGAGAAAGAAAGAGGAAGAGGAGGAACAGAAATTAAGGGATAAAAGAATACAAAGATGAAAAGACAAAGAGATACGAAGGGCAAATGAGAGGAGAGATATGAAAAGAAAGCAGGAAGAAAGGGTTAGAGAGGAAGCAAGGAAGCAAAGAGAGTTTGATGACGAACTAGAACAAAAGAGGAGACAGCAAACACGCAATATTGTTCGTATGGAAAAGGAAGTAATCAATCCTAATCCAGTAGTGGCCTCAGAAGACATAGAAGAGTTCTTCCCAGCACATGATCCAATAGCAGGTCCGTCTAGAGCAAATCTAGAGGATGAGTTTGACTCTAGAAGCATTGGGGATGCTATCGATAAAGTCTATCATTATATGAGGACTAAGAAAGTGCTACAGGGGAAGGGTAAAAATGATCGACTCGAGAGTATGCAGTTGTACGACAAAGAAGGAGCCTCATGGAGTTTTGATCCAAAAGAGCTGTCTTTAGATAGCCTGACTCTAAATAGAGATGAAGAAGAGAGAAGTCACATGAGCTGGGAACAGGATATGTCAAACGAAGATAGAGAAACCTTCCGTTGTGAAGAGGGAGGTGACGCATGTGGCACTGAAGGGTGTTTTTCAATGGATAAGGAAGTAAGATGGTCATATCCAGACCTATCTAAATCTCAGGCGTCAGAATCATTGACGCGGCTAGATCCACCTAGAGGGTGATCCCATGGTGAGAGGGGGGACTCACCACCTTTGTTAGCAGGCTAATGTCACTGCCAGGAAGAAGGCGGTGTGGAACCATTGTCCCTGCTATGTATAGACAGACGATAGGAAAGGAATGCGAGTTTGGAATTTCACAGTTTCCTTTATTAGAAAAGGGAGGAGCTAGGCCACAGTACATACCTTGGCCACAGATGGATAAAGACAATTTAAGGTGCAAACTCCCAAGTTTACTTCCGGTGCTGGGAAATGAATACATGTGTTAGAGAAAATGACAGGAGGAAACACGTTAGCTATAGGGGACATTAAAGGTCTCCTGATTGCCATCCTTGGGGAAACGCCTGATGGCGTTTGGTCAAGAGCAGGGTATTCCAGTTTTACCACTGTAAACACTGCTCATGATGGAGCACCGTTCAATAACTGTAGGGCGGTGGTCTGGAAAGTGCTTAGAGTACTGTATCTGGACACATCAGACATGGGAGCTATAACGGCAAAAAAGATGCAGGAAAGGGGTGATCCTATTGTTTACATTCAAACTTTCCAAGAGCAGTGGGCTTTGGAAACACGGGAGGCTTTGGGAAAACCTATACCTGTATTTTATCATATATTGTGCCAAGGGCTGCCAGAAGCGGTACAAAAGCAGCTGAAGAAATGAGTGGGCATGGAAGCAAAGCCATGGTCAGAGATGCAGCTGACCATCGTGCATTATTGCAGGCTGTTGCAAGAGAAGAATTGAAAGAAAGACGCGGGTCAGGTATGCAGCAAGTAGCAAACATACTGCAGGTGAATAACCAAAGCCAGTTCTATCAAGGTAATAATGGATTTGCACCACAGGGAAGGGGAGGCTTTCGAGGTAGAGCTTCGAGAATAATCAAGGAAACTTCCATAACAATCAAGGTGGGTTTCAAAACACACAGAACGATGGTCAATGCATGCAGGGGGGGTAAATTAGGAGACCTCCTCCTATATGTTGGACATGTGGTATGTCAGAGCACTTTGCCCGCACATGTAGAAGTCAAGGATTCGTGCAGAATGGGCAATTCTCAAGAGGGGGGACTACAAACCCGCCTGCGTATTCGCAGCAGAATGGAGATGGGTTTTCTCAGAATCAGACAGTGCAGCAAAAACAAGTGCCAAGAATGCAACAAGACTTTCAAACACAGCAGGCAACAATGAATCTGCCACAAGAGCAGTCACAGCAGTCACCCATGCAGATACGGCAGAGCACAAGCACTGGTCAGTTCATGACTCCTAGAATAGGGGGTGTTACTGTTGATGGAGGGAATCCTTTCACAGGTACAGGGAGGAGAATGTATCCACAAAAGGACAGCTCACTGGAAGACTTGATGTGTTCGATACTATCCATAATGCCCAATCCTCAAGAGGAACCGGGGGTTGACGTCAATATAGGAGGCAAATCTTTTTCATTTTTAGTAGACACGGGTGCAACACGCTCATGTGTACGAGAGGGGACATTTTCGATGTCTGGATATGCAATAAATACTCAAGGATTCACAGGAGCTACAAGTAGAGTTCCTTTTACTGACGAATTGTCAGTCTCTATCGGAGAGTGTGACATGTCTGTGCCGTTGTTATATTCAAGGCAGACACCTGTTAATATATTAAGTTGAGATTTAACGACAAAATTGAACATGGCGATTTTGTTCACTGATGAAGGCATAGTATGTTCAACACCAGGAATGCATTATTTAAATGTTAGTGAGTCTATTATGGCGTTTGCAGGACAAGTGGTCATACGAGGAGTACCGTTAGAACCAGAAGTTTTTCACTATGGGGTACGCATTCTGTTTACATGGCTGCCAGGTTTAGTGGGTAAAACTGTGAGAATACCTGATGAATTCTTATTTAGGCCAAAGATACCTACGGATGAAGAGGAAGGACGAGTCTTTCCTTTAGAATTGCAAGCAGCTATAGTGCGAGGAGATTTAGCTATGCTTGATAGAGTTGATCATGACGGCAGACGATGATGCACAGTGATTGCCACTGGGGAAGGTTATAGATTGACTGACGTCACTCACGAGGATATGTTGCGAGATCAACCATCAGATGACAAAGTCATATTTGAGATGACTATTACTTATTGGGTGAGAGCAATTAAACTTGAAGTTCCTCAGAAAATGATGCTAGCACAGAAACTCCCCGAGTATTTTGATGAAGACATGGCAAAGTGCCAATTTCATTATGGACAACAGGCCCCTATGACATAGGCCTATTGAGGGGGGTTGGAGAAGTGAAGATTAAATTGAAATGAGGAGCAATTTTACCTCGAGCAAGACAGTGTCCCATGCCTCGAGAGGAGATTAAGGTATTTTTAAGACGATATCCACTATGATGGAACAGGGTATCTTAGTGACGTCAGAGTCACTGTGTAATACCGCAATTGATCCGATTAAGAAAGGGAAAGAGGGTTGTGGCATTTAATTTAAGATTTAAGACCGATTAACCAGATTGTAGAGGTCGAGTTCCCTCTAGTTCCTAATCCTGCCACAATCTTATGTAATATCCTTGTTAAAGCATGATATTTCACTGTGATTGACTTGAAAAATGCATTTTTCTCAATCCCATTGCATACAGACTCGCAAGATATGACGTCATTTACATTAGACAAAGTCATTTGAAAAGCACTTGTTTGCCCCAAGGGTACTGTCAGTCCCTATCGATTTTCAATAGAGTCCTGCAGTTGGACTTAAGCAATATTGATTTAGAAAGTGTTGTGTTGCGGTACGTGGATGACATATTGGTCTGCAGCACCTCAGAGGAAGAGTGCAGACGCGATTCAGTTCAACTAATGATTATTCTTGCAGACAAAGGATATAAAGTAAACAAGCAGGAATTACAGTACTGTCAAGAAGAAGTGCAGTACATAGGACAGTTAATTTCACATGGAGGAAAGAAAGTCACTTCTGAGAGGGCTGAGTGCATTTTGAAAACAGTAAAGCCAATCACGATAAAGCACATGCAAAGATTTTTCGGATTGTGTGATTGTGTAAGAGCATGGGTCTTTGATTACAGTTCATACATAAGGCCCTTGTTGCAAGCTCTGAAGAAAGCACAGGCAAATCAGGAAAAGATTGTTTGGACTGAGGAAATGGAAGAAAGGTTTGATAAGTTGAAAAAGGCAATTTGCACAGCTCCAGTTTTAGGGATTCCCAATTATTTTGAGGAATTCTTTTTGTTTTTGCAGACGAATGGCACTGTTATGACAGCAGTACTCACGCAGTGAACAACGTTGGGGTACAATCCCCTTGCATATTACAGTGGGATTCTAGACCCAGTAATGAGGGGTCACTTTCCTTGTGAACAATCTTTGGCAACCGCCGCGTTTGCCATTGAGAAGGCTGCCAGCATAGTTAAGGGATGTCCAATTACATTATTTGTTGAACATGCTTTGTTTGCTATCTTGGAAAAAACTATGGGTACTTTGACTTCTCAAAGGACTTCTACCTATGAGGTGGTCATATCGCATTCAGCAATTAAAATAGTCAGATGCAGAATAGTGAACCCTGCCATGTTTGTAGCAGAACCACTGGCAGAGGACGAGCATGCACATGATTGCTCGAATTATGAGGAATCCTATGATGAACTCCCGAGTGTGAAGGAAAATGCGTTGGCAGCTGGGGAGATTCTCTTTATTGACGGTTCTTCTACAATCGATCAGAACGATCGATAAAGATATACAGGTGCCGCTGTGGTGAAGTACATGGCCAATGGAGAATTTGAAGTATTGATTAGTGCACGACTACCGTCTCACTTTTTGGCACAGGCTGCAGAAATAGTGGCGCTGATTATCGCGCACAAGAGACACGCAGACCAGGAAGTAATGGTGTGCAGTGTATCTGATGTCGACGGTACACGCAGGGCTAGCATGTTAGAAAAGGAGGGGCTACCTCTGAGCGGACAGCACTCCAGTGCAGCACGCAGCCTTATTGGACTGACTCATTAAAGCACTACAACTCCCAGTAGCCATTGCAGTAGTTAAATGTACAGCACACATCTCGCGCGGAAATCAAAAGACAGAAGAAGAAGAAAAACGAGTTGCATGTTCAGAAATGATCATGTCATTTGACACGCCTGATGTGAATGAAAGCATGCTGGTGATGATGAGTATGCCTAATTGTTATAATGATCTGTCTAGGACTCAGTTGGTAGAGATTCAAGGGGAAGCGCCTCAAGATGGGAAAGACTTGTGGACACGGAGAGGGTGTTCTTTAAACCCCTCTGAAGCAATGTGGCGACAAAACAGCACTGGCAAACCAGTGATGCCTGTAGCCTTATTAAGGGTGGCGTTGGACCAGCTACACTACCCTGCGCACGTTACTAGAGAGAGCCTTGCCGCAACTATTGCAGAGGATTGGTTTGTTCCAAATATAGTAGAACACGTTGTATTTTATGTACTAAATTGTATTGTATGTCAAAAGTTTACTGCTGGGCACACACTATGCACAATTAGAGAAGTTATTCCGAGACCTAATGGTCCCTTTCAGCATTTATATATCGACTATGTCGACATGCTGCAAGTATGCAATAGATACAGATATATGATTGTAGTGGTATGTCCTTTCTCAAAGTGGATTAAGGCTGGACAGTGTACACACCCAGACTCCACCTGTGCAGCAAATTTTCTAGTATGAGAAGTGTTTCCTAGATGGGGAATATGTGACATATTAAGATCAGATAATGGCCCTCATTTTGTTAATGAAGTCTTTGAACAAATTAGCTTGTTGATTAGCATAAAGCACAAGTTTTCATCGGCATATCACCAGCAAGTGAATGGGATCTGTGAGGGACTCAACGGCTTGCTTAAAGAGAGAATAGCCAAATTGAAGCCTACCTTGAAGAAAGGATGGTTGCATTGTCTACCACTGGCATTGTATGCATTGAGAAATCAACCAGGTTCAGACCACCATCTTACCCCCCATGAAATAGTGACAGGGAGGGGAATGTGGACACCTCTCACACCTCTATCTAGAACTATAAGTGATGCCTAGACAACAGCAGAATTGTTAAGAAAGGAGTTACGTGATTACTTAACATGCATGACCTCAAGTATCTCTGTCATTTCAGATCAGCTCAATCGAAAGGGGTGTGGGGCAGCTCAGAACACAGAAGATGTTGCAACAACCGGAGTTGAAAAACGATGTCTTCCCAAACTTTTCCCCAGTGATTCAGTTCTAAAACGCAATTTCACTAGGAGGTGGCACAAGCTGCGTTTCAACGCCCCCTTTGTAGTGGAAGATGTGACACTGTCCGCAGTCAAGGTGCAAGGCAGATGCACTTGGATATTTCTCGGAGATGTGAAAATCTATGCTGGACAACCCCCATAACCCCCACCCCTATCGGAAGCAAGCATCGGGGAAGAATCACAGCACGTGCAGACTAGGTCTATGACGAGCGAGAAGGACGCAAAAGCTGTTGAATAAATTGATAAGGAGTATATTGGACTGTGGATTATTTCGGGACACTATTTTTAGTCACTAAAAAAGTTAAGGGAAGTTATTAGTTCTTGAGCCACAGGAGTTGGTTGACATTGGACAGAGACATGTTTAAGTCTTGATCATGAAGCAGAGCATGCCAGATTTGGAGTTCCTTTTCGACGACTGGAAGAGGGAGCAGTTCCCCGATTCCTTTCTCACTGAATTTCTTTTTGGAGGTGCCTATGGTGGTGCCCAATTACAACGTTTCACAGAACGTACTTGCAGTTTTTCTGTTCATTTTGCGCGCATACCCTGCGCTTGTGGGGAAAACTACTAGTGTTCATCTGTTCCTGCCAGATCCTAAGAATGGTCCAATCGTGAGAAGATTGCTCGCGACTATCACTGAGCAAATCCTTCAGCTTCCCGAGTACAGTGGGAAAAACACAAATGCCCCTATCAGTGGATAATGTGCATAGACTGGTCAGTTTCGTGTTCTACTAGCTGATTGAGGAATGCCCACATCCATTGGGAGACAAAATGATGTCCAAACTTTCCTGAGAGATCCGAGAAACAATGCAGCATTTAATGAAATACTAAGATACATAATCACGCAAGTGAACCGTTACTCTGAGAGAACACTGAGAACTGAATGAGACTTTCGAGGGAGAAGATCCAAAAAGTCTGTAGATTAAAGTACTTTGTTTCATGCTGAAGGAGAATCTTCATGTCGGCTGGTAAGAGGCCAATTCGTGGTCGTCACTGTGAACTTTTGCTCATCATCGTATAAACAGGCAGCGGGAGCTGATTGAGGGGAACTTATGGAGCAGACTCAGCAGCTTCCAGTCCATTGCATAATGTTGCCCGATTAAAGTTTATTTTTTCTTCCTTAAAAAAAGAGTAAAAATGGGCAGCATTAACAGCAACGTCATCATGTCAGATCACGAGAGATGTCCATGATGTGCAAGAAGCTATTGTTGTAAATGGTCTTACTTTTTTTTTTTATTTTGAAAAATAAACAATACAAACCAAACTTGCAGCATTATTTGCAATAAACTCGTGAATATCAATTAGCGCTCATTACTGCTCCCCAAATCCCCCCCCCTCAAGAGCTTATGTGCATTTCTAGTCCTGTATCCGCTGCGTGTGGCTGGGTATCGCTTCCTTCCGAAGCTGCAGGATCCACTACTGTGCCAAACAGTCCTGTTATTAACATTCTCCAAGCCATCAGGTTACCTACATCTTCCTCCCCGCAATTGCTACATGCCTCCTGCCACACCACCGTTTCAGCCTCCGCCCATTTTTGCAAGTCCCGCCACCATAGCTCTACCCGTGGCTTGTGGCATTGCTTCCAGCCCATAGCTATCCTTCTTTTAGCAAGCACATATGCCAGGTCCCTCAGTTTCCCAAGGTGTTTAGTATTCCGTGGTCTGGGAAACCCTCCCAACAGGCAGGCCCAGGCCGTATCTATGTTGAGCGGGACCCCTTTGTCCGCTAGTTTCCGTGCCACTTCCCCCCAAAAAACTTCAATCACTGGGCAAGACCAGAACATGTGTGTCATATCAGCGTCTTCCTCATCGCATTTTGGGCATGCTTGTCTTCCTGCGTTTGCAAACTTAGATATTCTCTTCGGGGTCATATAGGCTCTATGCGTTATGTATAACTGTATCTGCTGCAATCTAGCATTTCTGGACACTTTCTTGTGGTATCCTATAGCACGTTCCCACATTCCATCGGTCATCTGTGCCCCCACCTCCGCTTCCCAGTCCAGCCTCAGATGAGTCAAATCCTTTCCCACCCGGGTCATCCCCATCTCATGTAGTCTAGAGATCTCGTGCCCTCCCTCCGATATGTCATATATTGTTCCCATTAGAACGTCTGGCTCTTCCGCCAGTACAGTCTCTGGCCAGGTTTTGCGAATAGTCTGCACTAGCCTAAGATACGTGACATATTGGCCTCCATGCAAGCCTGTCTCTTCTCCCAGGTCTACGAAATCTTTAATAGCCCCTTCTTGCCATATGTCTCCCAATGTGGCCAGCCCAACCGATTCCCAATAGGTCCTGATTATCATCCTGAGCTGGTTGTCTCCCCTAGCCAAGGCAACCAGTGGCACCTGTGGGGAACACGGGCACGGGTTATCCATCAGTTGGCATACTCTGTGCCACATCTTCCACCCAAGCAACAGCATACCCGGGCGTTCTTTCATTTCAAGTCTAGGAACCCAGATAATCTCTTTTAGGTAAAACGGGGTGCAGTCCTGCCCAAACAGCCTAGATTCAGGAGTTTCTTCATCAGAGAGTCATTTGTTTACATATTGCAACTGACTAGCTACATAATAGGCCTCAAAGTTCGGCAGCTTAATGCCCCCTCTATCATGGAAGTTCTGTAGCTTCCATAGCGCCACTCTATTGCGAGTGCCGTGCCATAGGAAGTCCCTAGACATGCTGTTCAGATTGACAAAAAACTTTTTGGGTATCAAGTATGGTATATTACTGAAGAAATGTAACAGCCTAGGCAGGACCACCATTTTGAGCATCGCCCCCCATCCCATCATCGCCAGCAGCAGCTTCTCCCAAAACTTCATATTTGTGCGGATTCTTTTCACAGCCACCTCGGTGTTATGCAAGTGTTCCTCCTCCACCGTATGATACACATCTATTCCGAGGTAGCGGAAGGAATCAGCCGCCCAAGGTACGGACAACACTGGCAACCGTTCCAGTGGGGCTCCTATGTAGCTCCCCAATGGGAACATGCTCGATTTTTGGGGGTTCACCGCTATGCCGGACAGTTCTGTATACTTTTCCATGACCTCTAGAATATACTGAAGATTTTCTTCCGGATATTTCAAATACAGTAGCAAATTGTCAGCATATAAGGATATTAGGTGTTTCTCTCCCCCTGCTTCAATACCGACCATGTCATATTGTTGTCTGAGGTACACTGCCAGGGGCTCTAGGGCCAAAATGTATAACATCGGGGACCAGGGGCACCCTTGTCTGGTGCCTCTACTGAGTTGCCACCTCTCAGATATCACCGATCCTGTGCGTACTCTGGCCAGTGGTTCACTGTACAACAATTTCGCCCACCTAACATAACCCGGCCCCATCCCGTATTCTTCCAGGGCCGCCAGCAACCATGGCCACCTCACTGAATAAAAAGCCTTGACTGCATCTAGGGACACCACCGCCATTTCCCCGTCGCTCCTGTTTCCCTCTTCAATCACCCGGTGGAGTCGCCTGTGGTTGTGGGTTATATTTCTGTTGGGGACATAACCTGTCTGATCCGGGTGTATCAGTTTACTGATGGCCCTTCGTAGCCTATTAGCCAGGACCGCCGTCAAGATCTTGCTGTCCTGGTTCAACATTGACAACGGCCTATAGGAGCCGCAGCAATGCCCTGGTTTGTTGGGCTTGGGGAGCGGCACGATTAGTGCTTCTCTGAGCGTGTCCGGTAGCCGACCCTTCTCAAAAGACTCATTGAGCATCTCTAGCATAGGGGGGCGTACTTCTGCTTTATATATTTTGTAAAACTCGCCTGGGAATCCGTCCATACCCGGGGTCTTGCAGGTGGGCAGCTGTTTCACCACCTCCTCTAATTCCTCCAGGGTAATCGGTGCGTCTAGTTCCTCCCTTTCTTCATCACTAATCTTAGGTAATTCCATGTCTTTTAGTGTTTCTCTAATCTCCTCCTGATTGTCCCCTCCTCTGTCCTCATATAATGTTCTATAATAGTCCAAGAATGCCTCGTTGACTCCTTCCTGGGTGTCAACCACCTCCCCGTCTTCTCTGGTTATTATCCTAATCGGGGGCCTGGGGGTTTCGCTCTTATATAACCACGCCAACAAGCGGACAGTTTTATCCCCACCTGCATGTTGCCTCTCGACATACTTTTTGTAGTTAAGGTTGCAGAGCCTTTCCCAAAGCTCCGCACACCTCTGCTGCAACTCGAGTACAAGTTCTGCGTCCCCTCCTGCCCTGTTGCTTTCACGCTCCAGTTTCTCTTCCGCTTCCTCTAGTTCTGTTAGGACCCCACCCTGTAGGCCTTTTGACTTAGCAATAGCAGCACCCCGCAACACCACCTTAAAGGCCTCCCAGAGTGTGCACGCTGAGTCTACGCTGCCTGTGTTCACCTCAAAGTACTGTGAGATCGCATCCCTGATATCTTCCCTGAAGACTGGGTCTCTGAGCGCCTCTGCCCGGAGGCGCCACGTCGGTATCCGCGCCCTGGGGCGGCAGTGCTACCAGGTCAGCACCAGAGGCGAGTGGTCCGACAGGACCCTCGCTCTATATTCTATTTGGGTGGTCTCTATCATCACATCTGGCGTGGCAAAAAAATAATCCAGCCTCGTGTGCAGGTGCTGCAGAGCTGAGTAGTGCAAGTACTGTGTTTCATTAGGGTGTTTCAGTCTCCAAACATCCGCCAGCCCAAAGTCATCTAGTAATGTCTGTAATACCCTGGCCGCCGGGGTGGGCCGATCAATCTTCCCATCAGATCTGTCTGCCTTTGGGTCGAGCACACAGTTAAAGTCCCCTCCCCAGATAACCGCTCCCCCCACACACGCGCCCAGATGAGTACATAGGGTTCTAAAATACGTAGCAGTGTTTTGGTTTGGGGCATATGTATTTATAATGCACACCTCTTTATTCTCTATCAAGGCCTTCAATATGACCAACCTACCCTCCGTGTCCACCACCTCTTGTGTGAGTTGGAGCGGAACGTGCGGTGCCACCCAGACCACCAGCACTCCCCTAGCGTAGGCAGAGTACGGAGAGCCCACTACAGTACCTCTCCACTTCTTCCCCACCAGTTCCAATTTTTGCTGGGACAGATGTGTTTCCTGCAAGAGCGCAATATCAATCCTCTGTCTTTTTAGGTACATCATGACTTTGTTCCTTTTTAAGTAGCTGTTAAGTCTCCTGACATGTTACGATCTTAAGGTCTCCCATGGCTCATGAGTGTCTTCCTGCCTCCCATGTAGCGACTCCCCTTTGCCCATGTGATACAGATACAGCCCTCCATTTTTGCTTGTAGCTTCTCGTACCAGCTCAAACTCCCCATAACTATGTACACAATAAATCCCCAACTTCCCTCCCCTCCCCCCACCCCACCCGTCCCTTCCCCAACATCACACACCCCAACTGCTGCCCAGCTCCATTCTCGGAGCTCAGGCACCCCCACATCTAGCCCTGCAAGCACCGAACGATGCACAGAGCTCAGTAGGGTGAAGTCGCCCTAATGGCCACTTAACTAAAACTGGGGTAGAGAGAATCGCTCCGTAAGGCTCCCGTTAATTCAACATTAACCACAGTGCTTATGACAAATAGTGCAATAGTCTGACCTTCTCTACTGAAGGCTGCGCAAGCGACTATATTCAAGTCCCACGTGTCGCGCCATCTTGCGGCACCTTCTTCATGCATCACTTATCTCTTCCGAGTTCTTTCTTCGTCCGAACTTCTAACTCCTGGGGACATCCTTGCGCATCGAGCCATCCCATGGCATCCTCCGGGGTCTCAAAAAACAAAGTTTTATGTTTATGAATGACTTTCAATTTTGCCGGATGCAGTAACATATATTTGTGGCCCGCCTCTCTCAATCTCCGCTTTACCGTCCCAAAGTTCATGCGGCTAGGCTGCACAGACAGGGTGTAGTGCGGGTAAGCCGTGATGTTTGCCGCTCCTCGTGTGATCATTCCTCCCTTACGAAAGTGTTCCAATATCCTCTCCCAATCACGGTAATTAAGAATTGTGGCTATCACAGGCCTAGGCGGGTTCCCCGGTGGCGGCCTCCTTGTTAGGGCTCTGTGTGCCCTTTCCACTGCAAATCCTTGGGATAGGGCTCCTCCGGGTATCTCTTGCAATAGCATGGATTCAATGAATTCCATGGGATCGTGGCCCTCCAATCCCTCCGGCAGGCCCACGATGCGGATGTTGTTTCGTCGGGCTCGTCCTTCCGCCTCTCCGCTCTGCTCTCCAAGTTGCCCACTCTTTGTATCAGGGCGTGCAATTCGGCTTTATGGGAGGCGCAATCCGCAGTATTCGGGCTAACTTCCTTCTCAAGGGACTCCGTGCGCTCCGCCAAGGCCCTGACATCCTGTCGGAGTAGGTTAACGTCCTCCTGCACCTCTCCGACCTTGAGGTCCAGTGCCGTTTTTAGTTCAGTGACGGCTAGTTCGAGTTTAGATTCCCAGGCCGCCCTTAGGTCCGCAATCGCAGCCAGGATTTCTTGGTTGGCGCCCGAAGTCGTCATGCCACTTGCAGGCAGCTTGTCCCTGCTCTTGGTAATGTCTTGACCCGGGGACGTCTTAGCAAAGTCGTCTAAGGTGGGCTGTTTCGCCTTCGGCCTCACCGTTCTATTCGACATGACCCAGAGGACCTGTATTTTGCACAAGTGACAAATGTGCACTCAGTACGCCCCTTTCGCTAGGTCACCGTGCGGCCTGCTTCTTCTTTTGTTCCGGACATTGGTCGGCCATTTTGTGTCGTCTTTCATCTCCAGTGCTCCTTATCTCTTCCGCACCGATCTCTGCCGCCGTTCCTCCTGCACCATCCAGAAGTTCACCACGTGTAGCCCAATCATTCACACACCGGCATGTGTATTTTCAGCGGTCGACGGCCCGTCTTCACGCACTTTTTTGCCCGGATCGTTGCAGGATCTCGGGAGCTCCTCCAGATCGCATCCTCCTACATGTCACTCGTAGCCACGCCCCCCAAATGGTCTTACTTATGTATAATTTTCACTTGCATTTTGTTCATAGTGATACTGCTCTCAATTACATTACGCACAGCTTAATATTTGGATCCAAATAGAGTAAAGATTCCTGTGTATCCCCCTACGCAGGAGGAGAGTACAGATGTGGCAACTACTAAGCAACCAAGACCCTATGTAATCATCCCTATTCCAATAGACGGTGTAAAACTGCCTGAGTCCGTGACAAATGTCAGCAGACATCTTTCTTTAGAAAAAAGTATTGTGGAGATTGTTCTTGAGCACCAGAGACAGGCTCGAAAGGAGAAACAAAGGAAGATATTGTCTAGGAGTGAACCTTCACAGGTAGCACATGTAAAAACACCCAGTCCACTGACAAATGTTTCTTTAATTGGTCCAGTCAGGAAGAGTTATGCTGACGTGTTTCATGAGATAATTATAGAGGCTCATAAGAAAAGAACGAGACCTAAGAGAAATGCCCAGGGAGGATGATCATGAGCTAAATGATTACCTGGATAGCACTGCACATTTGGGGAATAACATATGGTATGAGCATATGAAAGAAGTGGGAAGGAGACCCTCAAAGGAGGAATGCTTTTTGTATGCACTCCTGCCTTATAGCATGGGAATGTCTAAGATCTTCATAGATGTTGAAATAGATGTCCTGACTGCGCACTGCATATCACACCTGGTATTCTGTCATACAAGAGGCCAGTTCATGGGTCGAACAGCCCAATGGGCAACTGAATGGACAGATCCAGATGAAGACAACTATGTCCAAGATACAAAGACAAGTCTAAGAGATCATACTAAGAATCAGGTGAACAGACCCGAAAAGCCTGGAGCCCAGGAGTCTTAAAGCAAAAGTGCCAGTGATCATAAATGCAACAACATTGTATTTATAATCGCCGGTACATTCCTTTTAAGTCTCACGGGGTACCCCGGCTGGAGACTTTAAAAAGAATGTACCAGCAATTATAAATACAACATAGTTGTATTTAGAATTGACAGAACTTTCGCTTTAAGCCTCGCAGGCTCCCCCGAGCCAGGGGAGCTTGGGGGAATTGAAATCAAAGCAACGGCGGTCATAAATACAACAACGTTGTATTTATAATTGCCAGAACATTCTTTTTAAGTCTTCCGGGCTCCCCCAGCTGGAGGAGCCAGGAGACTTAAAAAGAATGTACCAGTAATTATAAATACAACACGGAGCTCGGGAGAATTGAAAGGAAAGCCACAGCGGTCATAAATACAACCACATTGTATTTATAATTGCCTGGACTTTCAAACAGTAAAAACAGCACAATGAAGTGCTCACCAGCAGCACGGGGGAGGAAGGAGACTGACAGCATTCTCTGCACTCCGGGTGTAATAATCAAAAGCTACCAGTACGTGCTTTTGCTTCATTATTGCCGCAAGACCAGAGCTTAACACAAGCACAGGAAGCTCATTCATTTCACAAAATGGATGCCTCCTAGTGCTTGACATGTTTTACTTTGAGCCTCATTTGCTCCAAATTTTAAATAGGAATTTTCTTGAAAAATATTTGTTCTAAATATTTTTTATTAGTACCCGGCGAGGGTCAATCAGAATGTAAAAAGCATTCTGATTGGCCCTCGTCAGGTCTTTACCTGACTGGGAATCCCTCGCCGGGATTCTTATATTTTGTTCCCGGCGGGGGGAGGGAGGTGGCAGCTCCTCAGCCAATGAGGAGGCTTGAAACAGGGCAAGCCCCTCTCTGAGCCTCCACACTTTGAGTTGTTTGATCGGGTCTTTGACAAAGTTCTTTTGGGCTCTACCCTTCTTGTGTCCACTATCCTTCAAAGTCAGAGCTACTGCTGGAACCCCATTCCCTATTCTCACCTGGGCCATCCCTACTGTTCTGAATGGCTAGTAGATGCACAGTACACAGGCTCCTCCTCTGAGGGCTGACAATGAACACAATCTCTTCTCCCGGATGGCCTAGAAGTGTCATTCCCATCTCCCTGATAGGAAGAGACTGCCCTTTCTAGGCTGAAGATGTTGTCATTCTATCTCGGCCAAGTGGGCTCAATGATTTCTCTGCAGGATCATTTTCTGCAGTTCCAGATATCTCAATTCTTCAGATATATTTTCCCTCAGGCCCAGGTCTATCTTCATTTCCACTCCTGTCCCCTCCTGACATGCTAGATGGGCACCCTTCTTGCTGGTAAAGGTGAGAAGTCATCTATATCAGATAACAAATGTTCTCCTTCCTAATCTGAAATTTTTGGGGGTGGGGATACCTCTCAGCTTGCCTGCAGAAGATTTTAGGTAGGTGGCGAAAGGGACTGATCCCCACTGTCCAAAGTGCTTACCTCTGATGGTTGTCTGCTAGTTAATGGTGGGGACATTTCATAATCCCTTGCTTCTTGATGTGACTTATTATTTTGTAATTCTCGCCCTGGCAATTTTGACACTAGATCTTTCTTTACTTTTCTCTTGCCCTTGCAGCATTTCCTGTTCAAAGCAGTCATTTAATTGAACTGCCTGTTTCAGGTCAGTGTCTGCTTGTTCTATTTTGTCCTGCAGATGTATATTTGCACATTTCACATTGGCTGCTTCTTGGGAAGAGACTTGACTTCGGCCTTCATGTTAATGCTCCTGTTCTAGTTTTTCTATAAGTTGCTGCTTCTCATGAGTTAGAGCATCACACTCTTGTGCAAGCAGATCTCTCTGTCTTTTTGTGAAACTTAAATTATGATTAATTTGATAAAATATATTTTTGGGGTTCAACTTCTTTGAGAATTAATGCATCATGTTCTGTTTTAATTCTGCTATGTGTAGTTTCAGTTGCACAATGTTGTCTAACGGGGCATGAATAGGCACGGATTGGGCATTATATTTTACTTGTAGCTTATATTTGGCCTGCATACACAAATTATAAGTGTCCTGGTGACTCAAAAACGGTGTCATCTGGTTCTGCAGTTCATCACAAGATGTCTTAATTTCAGCTTGCATTTGATCCATGATATTGTGCTGTTGCAATATGAAAACATTTTAGTGCTATCGATTGGTTGCCCAACAGGGGAATTGGCTACTGGGAGCTTCGGAAGGAGTTTAGATAAAAAATGCTGGACTGGGATAGGTTAAAAGATCACTCACACCTTCAGAGCCTGAAGTCATATATGTTCACATCTTATGTGTTGTATACCCCAGAGAGAGCGCAGCGCTATCTAATGCTATGTCCCTCTGGAAATTTGTGCAGGTTCTTATTGCTTCTCCAAATAAACAGATTGCCAGTACAGGCGAACACTGGGCCCGCTAAGAAACTGAAGTAGATCGAAAGATTCTGCAGGCTATGCCAAAATCACTGCTGCCCAGAAACTGGGAAACACATCTTAACTGAGTGCCCTATTATGCTTTCTATGATTAAGCTAAACCTAGGTGGCTTTGTTCATAATCTGTCCTCATTGGGTGAGAGGGCCTTCTGGCTCTGCTGTCTGAACACGGAAAATAAGAGTTTGCAGTTGGCCTTATACCGGGTTTGGCTTTCATTTGAACAATTGCTGGTTATATCTGTAGAGCCATTGTTATAGGTAGAGTCACTGTCCCCGGAAAGGCCACCGAGAAATAAGTTTTGTGTGATTCTCTGTTTTGATACTTCTGATAATTCTATCTGGAAACCTCACTTGAAACTCTGTATGAACTCTACTTTTATTTTTGCTCATTATTATGTACCGTATGATCCCATGAATGATGAACTGCCTGCATGTATGTATGGTATCTTAAATTTAGAGTTTGTGTTTTAAATTAAAATTCTGTGTTAGCTTTTGTATGATTACTTTTTATTTAATTTTACGTGTAAAGTCTTTGACTGTAACACAATAAAGTATAAAATAAAATAAATATGAAAACCTGACTTTATTTCAGTGTTTCTTGCAGCCGTAAATGTCTTGCAGTTGGTTGCTGCACGATTGCTTGGTGCTTAGCAACTCTTCACAATTTTTCTGGCCCGCTTTTGGCACTGTTTAATCTGAGCATCCCTGGCTTCTAACATGCCTTACACCAACTGGAGGTGAAAATACAAGTCTGCAAGAGAGGCAGATCAGTTTAGAGTTCTCTTCTTTGACAGTTGAAGTTATATGCAACCTCTGTAGGCACAAATTTACACAAGACACATTATTTTCTCACTTTATATATTTGTATTTTGTTTATTTGTTTAGCACGCTTGGCCCAAAGGCATCTGGGCGCATATCTTAGGTTACATGATGTTACAGTGACATGCTATACAACAAAAACAGTTTGGCATCAAAACCGGATATGCATAAACAATATTATAAGGCTAATTACATACTGAATACTTACAGGATTAATTACAATGAATATAAAATAGTTATTTACATTTAGAATGCTGGTAGGCTACTTTGAAGGTCATTATGTGGTAGAGTTAAGGCCGATGGGCCCTGTGGTTTGTGTGTCTTGATCAATGAGCCATAGTTTGGCTTTGCTTTTGAAGGAGTGGAAGGAAGGTTCTGCTCTAAGCGGGTTAGGAAGTGAGTCCCAAAGTTTGGAGGCAAGGACCGGGAAACTGGTCCCGCCAGCTTTCTGAAGCATGTATCTAGGTAGGGATAGGTAATGAGCTTGGGCAGCTCTCTGAGGGCGGCAAGAGGTGTGTGGTGTGAACCCGAGCACCAGGTAATTAGGGGCCTAGTTGGCAAGACATTTGTGTGTAAGAGCAAGTGATTTAAGGGCGACTCCTTGGGCTACTGAGAGCCAGTGTAGGCTGCTTCTAGTGTCTGATATGTGCTGATTCCTAGGGCTGTTCAATGCAGCCTGATAGCGTTGTTTTGGGTGACCTGAAGCTTGCTGAGATTAAGTTGGCTTGTCCCTAAGTAGAGAGCATTACAGTAGTCGAGTTTCGACATAATAAGAGTTCTAGCAAGGGTGATGCAGTTCGAGGTAGAGAGGAATGGACGGGTGGCTGCAATAAGTTTGCACGTGTAGGCGGATGCTGAGATTACAGCATTAGTTTGTTTGGAGAGAGATAGGGTGGAATCAAGATAGATGCCTAGGGTTTCAGTACTGTTAGTCAATATAACAGTGCATCTGGTGTAACCCCATTATTAATGCACAGCAACAAAGTATTTATGGGGAGGGCCTGGATTTAATAATGTCTTTGAAGTTTGAAGTAATAAGGATTTTATGACTTTTGTCCTGCCCCTCTTGGACAGTTCCCAGGTTTGTTAGATTTTCAGATAACACTTTATTTTTCCAGATATCAAGATTCCTTCTTTAAAGAGAGGCCTGAAATCTCAGATTAGGCAACACAGATATGATGGTCATGTTGAAACCCCATTAGGTGTTCCTTATCTTAAGCCCACCATGCACAGATGCAACGCATAATAACGACGGCTCAGGATTGGTAGCAGGTCCAGCCTCCCTGTGACTAACTTGCAGAGACCATCCTTATGATATGGTATCGGTATGATATGGTATTATTTATTTATAAAGCGCTTATAGACAAAACGAGTGCTTCAAGTGCTCCAAGACGGGAGGGGAACATGTGATACAATCATTCATAAGGCCTTGGAGATTCCGGATGATATACAGTAATAATAATATATTAGGCCTGACAACATTTCTGTTAATTCAAGTGTGGTAACAGATAGTGGGGAAGCAATGGGGGTGAGGAGAGGGGAGGTACATAATAACAACTGACGTTAAGGCAAGAGCGTGACAAGCAGTGGGGATAGGAGCGAAGGGGAGAGAGGTGGAGTGCCGAAGACAGGAAGTGCGAGGGAAGGGGGAAAAGGATAAGTGCGCCGGGTCCAGGAGGGCCGGGATAAGTGCAGAGGGTAATCTTATTGGGAAGTGAGTAGCGCAGTAGGAAGTGCTGGGGGGCCTGAAGGCAAGTGCAGGAACTGGTGTGGGTGCCTGGGACCTGTAAGGTTCTGAGGTGAGCCAGGCGACCAGTCAGCTAGCTGAGCAGAAGGACGAAGTAGCAGGTAGAGAGCGAAGGTTAGCATGGGAAAGGTAGAGAGAAGGCAGAGGAGAAGTGGAAGGTCATCAGGAGTTTCCGAAATTAAGGAGATCTGGCTCGAGACGGAGAGAGGCAGGTAGACTGTTCCACAGGGTGGCTCCCGCAGAGGATAAGGATTTGCCCCCAAGTCTCTGTTTGGAAAAACATCTCACTCTCAGAGAGTTGGAGGAGGACGAGAAGAGTGCTCTAAAGGGGTTTATGCTCTTTCCATCTAAAACCAGGGCCCACACTACCTACAGCACACTCTTCCCTAATACACTCCATCTAGAGGGTATCTAGTGTTTCCATTGAAAAGGTTTCCAACTAAACCTTTTCAATCAAAACCTAACCATTGAAAATATTTGCATCAAATGCATTTTTTGTATTTTTTTTGGGAGGGTCTCCCCAAACCCCTGTTTTTTACCCTTAAAACCCCACCCCAACGAACAATGATGCATATATTTTCGAAGGATAGGTTTCAATGGAAAAGGTTTGGTTGGAAAGCTTTTCGATGGAAACACTAGATACCCTCTAGAGGGAGTGTATTTGGGAAGATTGTGCTGTAGGTGGTGTGGGCCCTGGCCCCAGAAAACCTTGTGAACTATGCAGAGGGTCTTGTACTTGATCCTTGCACCCACCAGGAGCCAGTGGAGGGATTTCAGTGTCGAAGAGATGCAGTCTCTGGGCTTAAGGCCAAGGATAAGTCTCACGGTTCTTTTCTGGATGGGTGGTAAAGGTTGGAGTGTAGAAGTAGGGGGATTAAGAAAGAGACTGTTACAGTAGTCAAGAGCTCTGGAGACAGTAAGTCTCTGGGGGAAAGTGAGAAATGGTAGGATACCTCGGAGGAGGTGCAGCTGGTAGTGAGATTTTTTAAATATGTCTGAGAGGGGAGAAGGACAGAGTGGAGTCGAAGATTACCCCCACATTTTTTGCCTCACTGGTGGGATGGCCGAGGGAGAGTGGGAAAACAGGAGTGGGGGTCCCAATGAGAAGAATCTCTGTCTTACTGGCATTAAGGCAGAGATAGTTAGCTTCACACCAGGACTGAATTGCAGACAAACAATCATGAATGAGCTTGAAGAAGAGCTGCGTAACACTGAAAGTTGGAAGTGATGGAAGAGATCCTGTAGGCCAAGGCATCCATGTAGATATTGAAAAACCAAGGGGATAGGTTGGATCCCTGAGGGACCCCGCAACTAGAGAGAGTGATAGTGGAGAGAAAAGGCCTGAGTTCCACCTCGGATGGTCGATATGATATGATAGGTTATTTATAACGTGCTTAATACCCAGAGGTTTCTAAGCGCGGACCCGGGGATCGAACCCATGTTGCTCCGTGTCATCTTGTTTCCAAGGCAAGCACGTTGCCGTTGAGCTATCCTCCTGAGACAATCAGAGAGAAGGAGGTAAGCCATGCCAGGGCCTGATCAGTGATGCTTTTGGTATCACAGAGACGATCGGTCAAGGTGTTATGATTTACTGCGTCGAATGCCGAGAGGAGGTCAAAGAGAATGAGGACAGAAGGAGAGTTAGTGTCAAGATTTGAGAGCAGGTATTCACGGGTGTTCTGGAGAGCAGTTTCCGTGCCTCTGGATGCTCTGAAGCCAGACTGATGATCATGGAGACGGAAGGCAGCGTGGGATGTGCCAATGCCAGATGAGATGCAAGCTTAAGGTGGGAATGGGGAATAGAGTGATCGTTCCAGGAGAGTGCTGCAGTAAGAGGGGTAGAGAGAGAGATTTCAGTGGAGATGAGGGCATCAGAACTACAGAACTCCCAATGGGCACAAGACTCAGTTGCAGCCGTGATACGGGATGAAGTGGCAGGGGCAAGCATGGCTGCTAGGTTCAGGTACAAGATTGTGCCTCCTAGGGAGGCTTTTCCCCCTTTAGTAAAAAAGAGAAAGGTTGCAAAGTAAGGGGTCATTGGGTTGGAAGTGGGCAGCAGTGAGCAGATGTGTCAGAAAATTGTGCAAGGTCTCTGCTTATGGTAGCTGATACAATGGTACAGAAACAAGGACCAGAACCATCCCAGGTCAATCTGAAGGTGGGGCAAGGGCAGGAGGCAGTGCATGCTCATGTGTCTGGCATATCTTTGATCATCCTAGTGCTGCGGGGTCAGCACAGGGGCCAGCCTGCCCTGGGCCAGCATACTAACAGAACAGGAAACTGGGGCTACTGAAGGTTCTGTCTTTTCTGGCACCAGCACAGGTTCTATGTGGTCTTCATAAACTGGGGACCATCTTATCCCCTGTGTGGGGCTTAAACACCCGGGTGCTTCTAGGTGATGGAATCACCTGGGATTGTTCCCTGTATCTTGGAAGTGGGGTAGAATGGGAGGGCACCAGGAGGGCTCAGGGTACTGGGTTAGGGGTTCTGGTCTCACCTTCCATGAGTTGGCCTATGGGGCAGTGATTGTTGCCTGCTGGTCAGTGGCCAGTGGGGACAGGTATCCCATGGGAAGTTCAGGGTAACTGCAATCAAGTGATAACACCCTCATTGGCACAGAGAAGCCAAGAGACAGCAGTGAAAGGAGGTCAGTCCACATCACCATCAGGGATCACCTCATTGAATGGTGATGTACAGGGGGCCCCCACACAATCACACAAGCACAGGGAGGTGATTTCAATTTGACCATTAATCCCACCCAAGATCGGCAGAGCACCAGTACAATCAATCCAGTGAACCTGAGGAAACGGGACACCCTGCAGGCGCTAATGACTGATCTGGGCTTGAGACACAGAGTGGCCAGAGGGACTATACTTTTTTCTCCCACAGTCATGGTAGCTATTCTCGAATTGGCTATTGGTTACTCCCATCTAACACATTATATATGGCAGAAGACTGCACTATACTTCCTAGCACTTTGTCGGACCATGCGCCGACACGGTTATGGTTAGCTCTTCAGGCACAATATGTGAAACCCTGACATGGCGCCTCAACATGAGGGCACTAGGTTATCCTGATTTTCTAGAAAGCATAAGAGAAGACATAGACGCATTCTGGCTTACTAACCTAAATTCTGAATGTATTTATTTATTTTAATTCTTGTTAATGCGCCTAATCACCCGAAGGCCTCAAGGCGCACAAAAAACACAGACCAGGCAGAACAATCAGAACAGAGTGAGCAAGAATATGACTCATATAGATGCTGTGACGCCTTTAAAGCCTATACAAGAGGCCAATGCATTTCGAGATGGTCACACAAACTAAAATTATCTGGGCAAAAGGAGGCACAGTTGCACAAAGATCTCTCTGTGGCTGAAAAGCGGCACAAGCAGCCACATGAACAGCAGACCCTGGCCCAAATCCGCACACTTAGGGCAGAAATCAAGCAAATTTCGTCAGCACACGTCCAAAAATCTTATACAAGCTGGCCTCAAGTGTACTATCTTGAAAGCAACAGACACTCCACCTGATGGCTCTGGCGCTGAAACAGTGACAAATCTCACAAACGATTGCATAAATACGTGACACCCACAGACTCCCCTAATGGGAGATGAACAAATTAATGCGTGGTTCGCAGACTACTACAAGGAGCTATAAACAGCTTCTGAGCAGACGACAGATCAGAACATGCACGACTTCTTAGGGTCCATTGTCCTACATAAAATCTCCAGCGCTCAGAGGGGTGATCTCTTCGCCCCCATCACAGCAGCAGAAATTGACCACACGATTCAATCGCTTTGTTTGGGCAAGGCCTCCTGGCCAGACGGAATCCCAATTGATTTTTACAAAAGCATGGTGGACAAGCTGGCGCATAAACTAGAAACCATATTTGCTGAAGTGACACATCGGGATGACTACCACAGACAATGCTGGCAGCAAACATAATGATATTTCATTAAAAATGAAACAAATGCAGCTCCAATTACCCAAAATTGTTAATTAACTCTGACACCAAGATTTTGGTGAAATGTTTGGCGCAAATGATGGAAGAGATACTTCATCTTTGATCCATAAAGATCAGAGAGGCTTCATCCGAAATAGGCATTCAGGAAACATAGCTTGCTGACGACTCAGACCCAGGAGAGGTCGATCTGGCTGCAGACGCTGAAAAGATGCTCAGTAAAGTCCAGTGAGAATTTATGTTCTTGGTCCTGGCAGAAAAGGGCTTCCCAGCCTCATTTATTAATCTAATTCAATTGTTACATATCGAACCTACGATATCAGTGGTCACAAACGGCATAAAATCCCCCCGTTTAATCTCCAACCAAGAGGGCCCTCTCTCGCCCTAATTATACGCTATGTCCATAAAACCACTGGCTGTTAAATTGAGCACTGATCCAGATTGGTCAAGCATTAAGCAGGGAACAGAAGAACACCAGGTATCTTTTTATGCAGACAAATTGTTGTTGTACGTCAGTCAATGCCAGGCCTCTCTTCCAAGGGTCCAATATATGTTGCAAGAATATGGCCCAATGGCAGGGTACAAGATGAACTGGGGCAAGTCTGAGATCCTCCCATTAATACGTGGTATCCCCTGGGACCCGGGTGGAATTGCTCCCTTCCAGTTGCAACTACCTATATAAAATATCTAAAGGTCAACATCAGTCCCTCTATTCATGACCTAAACTATCCGCATATTCTGGATCGCATCCGACTAGACTTGTCGAGATGGGGAAATATGACTCTTTCCCTGATGAGCAGAATAAATGCCCTTAAAATGAACTTGATGCAGAAACTGCTGAACATCGCTATGATGTTACTATCCAGTCCCAACCCTAAAATGTTTGAAGATCTGAATGTCGCCATATCCAAGTTCATTTGGCGTGGGAAAAAACCACGCCTACAACTAACAATCCTTCAAGCAGCTAAATCTGATGGAGGTTTGGCGCTACCTTTATGAAAGAGCTATTACCCAGCCGCACAGATCTGTTGGGCAAAACAGTGGCTGGATCCCTGTGTGCAGCTAGCTGGAGGGATGTAGAATTGTCTGGGGAGGATAGCTCAGCGGCAAAGTGCTCACCTTGGAAACAAGACAACACAAAGCAACACAGGTGTGATCCTCGGGTCCGCGATTAGAAACATCTGGGTCTTAAGTGTGTTATAAACACGCAACTAAGACATATTCCTGTAACAGCGCCTCAATGCCCCGGGCTGTGTGAGCGCTTTAAAAATGCAAATAAATAAAAAAATATATAATGGCCCCCTTGACCTTGATAGAAGTTATGGCTATCCATCCGACTAAGGTACCAAAACAAATCACATCCTATAAAAGGACCGACAATCACGCAATGGCACAGGCTGCAATCCCAACAGGGAGTAATCACCAAACTGCTGCTGGGGTTGCACTTCTTGGCTATGTGTATGCCAATTGGATTTGAGGTAGCCTGTAGCTACTATGAGAAATTCAGCACATTTCTTCGGATTGGGTCAACAGGAGGATGTGCATTTCTGTGTGGTTGCTACATTAATTGGATGATTTTGGGTTCCTGGGGCTGGCGGGGTCTGACAAGTGTGCACGTTCTCTTGGCACCTTCCAGCAGGTAGTCAGCAATTTAGGGTTTCCTTAGCATGTGAAAAAACAGAAGGCCCCATGTCTAGGTTGACATTCTTGGAGTCTAAGATTGACTCACAGGAAGGGGTGTGCTGTTTGTCGGACGAAGGTGAATTTGCATTTTCTTGGTTAGGTTTACATAAGCTAATTCGTTCGTTCATCCATTCATTCAATAATGTAAACTATGTTTAGCACTATGGTTTATTCTGAGCTATCATGGATCAACATTTGCTGAGAGCCATGCAGAAAGATATAATGCATTATACTTATTATGTATAGTGCAAATTCTAGTTTTGAAGCGCTATATATATTTGTGTGCCAATGCTAAAATGCTGAACGCAGCTGAACACAGTGAATAGATGTTATTACAAGAGAGTGTCTGTTGGCAGACAGTCAGCTATTCTTTAGCACAGAGACATAGCCTTGAGGGCCTCATCACGAGTGTGCCGGTCCGGTAACAACAGTGCCGGTAAGCCTACCGGCACCATTGTTACCAGATTGGCACCCTATGGGTTTGGTTGCTGGAGCCCCTGTTCCGTGGTCCCCATTCCCAGGACTCAAATGGGAATGGGTATAACAATTTTTCGGCGCCTGACGGTAGCACCGGCAGGGTTACCGCCAGACTTGTAATGAGGCCCATAGGCTTGACTGTGGAGATAGCATGACTGATGTTTTCATTTTCTGCAGAGTTAGGATGTCTTGTACGAAAGATAAGAATGTTTGCACAATAGGCCTTGCTTTCTTAGAATATGTCCAGTACAGTACATGCTATGGTGAAATGTATGCACGTAACCAGAAGCAATGTTTTCTCTGAAATGCTTCTAAGCATGTAATGTACGTCAATGCCACTATGTATAAACAGTGGATCTCTGTTCAGTAGAGGAGCGAGTGGGGTTGTGTGTGCCAGTGTGTGGTGTGTGCTAGGGCTAGAGTGTTAGTGGGACCTTGGCTTGTTAGTGAGCAGCTGACTTCCCCTGCCATGCATAATAAACTGTTTTCTGTTTAATATCTATTTCTGTGTCTTTTGTGATCTTATTTTGTTTCCATAGTATATATTTTGGCACTTACAGAAAGGTGCAGGCATTTCTGGCTTCAGTGGAACAGTGCCTGCAAGCTCAAAAGGTGACTGTGGGGCAGCTTCAGGTATGGGTGGGTCAATTGAATTTTGCACTCCGGATCATAGCAATGGGGAGACTGATCTCAAGATCTACTGCCAGTGCTATTCGGGACTTGAGGGAAAAACACCATTGACCTAGGTTATCAAATGGGGTAAAGAGATATTTTCTTGACAATTTCAACGTGTCATGGGTTTGGACAGCAGTAGTTAGCAAAAAGCACTATTGCACAGTTTTACGGATGCAGCTGGGGGTGTGGGTTTTACAGCAATTGTGAGGGAGAAGTGGTGCATGGCACACTGGTCAGTTTGGTGCAGAACACGACTTTTATCTAACTGTTTCTCATTGTGGTCGCATTAACAGTCTGGTGAAAGGAGTTGCAGGATACAAATGTTTTTTGGTCAACAACATGTTCTTTGTTCAGGCCACCAATGACCAGCAGGCTTCTTGCCCCACCATCCCCTGCTTACTGGAAATGCTAGTGTGTTATGGTTTGCTTGGAAATGTGAAATTTAGAGCGAAACATGTTCTGGGGGAGAAAAATAATGCTGCTCATTCTTTCTCTCATTCTAAGATGCAGGACTTCAGTAGATGGCACCTGGCTGACGAAGAATGGATGACATATTTGCTGGAGACTCTGTGGAAGGTTGGTGCCTGATCACTGGGCCATTGGCAGGGAAGATGAAAACAGCCTATGAGAAGGCCTGCAGGGATTTACATGAATTTTGCATGATCAATAGGCAGTTGTCAATTCTTTTCTCAGGAGACGTTTAATCTGTATTTGGGGAATGCATGATCCAAGTAGGTTTTTGTGGCATATGCGAGGAGGCATGTATCTGTGGTTTGGTTCTTTGAATGTTTGGTAGAAGACGGCTCTGCCGCAGAGTTTGCAGTTCATAAGGCATTGGCAGTGTGGGTGGATTACAGGGCTTTAGGCAGGTTCCAAAGAAACCTCTGGATCGTGAGAAATTGGCAAGAATCATTGGGACCTTAAGGGGTACATATCAGGATGGGTAAGAGTTTTTGCTTTTTAGCGAGGAGCGAGGTTTTTGTCACAGCCTTTTATGGTGCTTGGTACCAACCAATAGAAAGTATGCAGTAAGGATCACATGGAGTGAGGTAACAGGTATAAGGTGAATGGTAGTTCGCTTGTGTGTAAGGAACTCTAAAACAGACCAGGTTGGGACAGGGGCTCGGATTTCTCTCGGATTAGCAGAGAACCTGAATGTGTTCCCTGGTGAGGGCCATGGTGGACTACCTGGCAGTACGAGGGGGCACAAGGGTTCATTATCATTACACAAAGACAGATCTTATCTATCCCAATTTCAGTACAAAAGGGTTTTGTCAATTCACCATGGCAAAGGTAGTGTTGAGCAGTGCAGGGTTCTGTTCCTCTTCATTCAGGATCAGCGCAGCCATGACATCAGGTGATTTGGTGTTCGGGATAATCAGATGAAGAAACTAAGGAGGCGGAAGTCGACAGCATTCAGGCACTATCTAAGGCCTTATTTACTGGATTAGAATGAAGGTGCGGGGGGGGTGCAGGGTTTCTGGTTGTATTAACCTATAGATTCAAAGGATATTTGTTGAGGGCAGAGTAATAAGAGCATGGAATTGTTTGGTGAAAATTCTGGTTTTCTCTTTTACACAGAGCATGACACTGCATCCAGTGGTTTGGGTTGTAGGACATTCCTTCAACATGAGGGTATTCTGACTCATGCAGGAGCAGGGATTTGGAAACACCTGCTTCATGGGGGTAGTTTCTATATTTTGAATTAGTATCAGTGGCCTGTGAGTCCATCAGCTGAGGGAGGAATGGTCAAGTAAAGGGGAAAGCGACACTTGCCACAACTGGACATAGTGATCCTTCATGTCAGAGGGAATGATTTGGCTTCAATAGGAAGAAAGCAGCTAAGGTAGAATCGGGTTACAGTTTTCTCGTGGGTCAGCAGGTTTTATCCCAGATCACACTGAGGAAAGTATGTGGCAAAAAGGTGTGTGCCCGTCCACTGAATATTTCAGCACATAAGTTGAACAATGAACTAGCCCAGTTGGCATTCAGCCGCTGGCACGTCCGGGCAGTGGCTCACAACCTGTTGAAGGTGCTTCTCAGTGACAGGGAACACCTGTCTGAGCTTGGACAAGAGCTTTTCTTGCAGGGGCTGCTGTCACTTGCCAGCATGGCATAGGTTGGGGGGAGTGCCCCAGACTGGTGACAGTTTGGGACAGACTGTTTGGATTGATATTTGCTTCTACAAGTGGCCCAGTTGTCAGCGGTCCCCCGGTGAAGTGATCATACAGCCTCTCACTAGAGGGCTCTGGGGCAGCCAGCTTGGTAGAGCAGAGTTGGACCAGCCAGAAGGAAGGGGGGGTTGTCTAGGTGCCTCACCCCGTGACCTGCCTTTTCCTTCCGACACTGCTGGGTGATATGTGTCGCCTAGGGTTGGGTGATGCTGGGGAGGGGGCAGAGCCAGGGGCAGAAACAGGTGGCATAAATGGAGCTCTTTGTGGTGAGTGAAGGCATCGCTTCCCTCTACCACTGTGTCTCTGACACCGGCCCTTGCCACGAAGAGGAATGCCATTACAGAAGCAAATCTTGACGTAGGAGTTCACTCGCCTACCCACCCTGATGTATGATAAAGGGGAAAGAGGGGCCGTTGTGGGGGGTCTTTTTGGAAAGATGTATGCCCCTAGGAGTGGCCAGAGTATCCTAGGTCAGATGGTGAAGTGGTCAAACTGGTGCTCACTGGAGGGCTCTGGGGCAGAGGATGCTTCATGGGCCAGGGGAACCAGATCAGGAAGCAGTTGGTGCAGGTTCAGAGTTTCCGGCCTCCTGGTATCACTCCCAGGGGTGTGGCAGGGTTGCGGGCACACCCACCTGCCACGCATTAAATTGGATATTGATGTTGGTTTTCATCACTGGAAGATTGACATTATTAAATGTTTTATTTCTTGATGCATTTTGGAATTATTAAATGTAGCCTTATGCTTTTTTTATTTTTTATTTTATTTTTAAACAATTTTTTATTCCAACAACAAAAAACACAAACATTGAACAGCAGTTATACATTCCAGGTCTCATGTACAGTTTCATGATGTTTCCACCGCCCCCCAGTTACTCCCCTCCCCTTATCCCGAGCCTACCCCACATCACTGCCTTCCACCACCCTTCCTGAGGGCTCCTCTCCCTCCGCTCCCCCCTGTAAGAACCATCGTCCTCCAGGCGTGTCTGGTCCGACCCAGTCAGTGTAGCTACTAGTAGCCTCCAGGCTATCAACGTCTCCACTTCTTCATCTCCACCTCTATTTACTGCTTCACTACACACCACCGTTTCCACATCTGCCCATTTCCGAAGGTCCTGCCACTAGGCTTCTACCTTCGGTCTATTACTTGCTTTCCAGCTCATAGCGATTCTGCGCTTAGCGAGTATATAAGCCAGGTCTTTGAGTTTGCTTACATATCTCTTTTACGTGGCCTAGGGAACCCTCCTACCATGCACGCCCACATAGATTCCACCTCCAGACTTATTCCTTTCCCGGCTAAGAGGTGGGCTACCTCCCTCCAGAATCTCCCTATTTCTGGACATGCCTAGAACATATGTACCAATCCCGCATTCTCCTCCCCACATTTAAGACATGTTTGTGTTCCCGCATTCTTAAACTTAGCTATCTTCTGAGGAGTCATATACGCTCTATGAGTGACATATAACTGGATTTGTTGCAACCTAACGTTCCTGGAAACTTTTTTGTAGTAAAATGTAGCATTATGCTTTCTGAACTTTGGTCTTTGTACGACTTCTTGGCAGGTTCTGGCCCCTGTGCAGCTCATTGCCACATATATCAGCATTTGGGAAAATTAGGTTCTTTTCAGAATTTGAGATGCTCCGATGTCTTAATCGTGCAGTTGTTTACTGTAGGGTTATTTCCATCGCCACCTTTATAAGCTGCCTTTTCCCTCAATGTTCCTCCTCTCAAGCGGTGTTGCCATGCTTCAAATCAGGTGTATGCTATATACCTCCCACCTCTCATCTGGGTTGTCTCTTGAAAGTGCCCCCCCTTCCACCCATGTCTCCACCCCATAAGTCCCCATCGCCTGCCTGTGCCACTTATCTCCTGCTTTCCCCCCTTGACCTCTGTGTAGCTCTTCTCACTGTCCACCCCCTTCCTGCATGCCTTTTCCTCTGTAGGACGTTTTAATCAGGCAACATCATATTCTGGGGAATATTCCACCCACCCTAAACCAGGCGTGCACAATTTTTTATTCATTGACTAAAGTTCTTTTTATGAACCTGAGACGCATAAGTTAATAATATTGATTCACAACAGTTTCCTTCCCCTTTCAGGACAAGAAACATGCAGGGTTGCACAGGAGGCCTATTTATTCATAAAACAGAAATAAATGAATCAATTTAACTATCAACCAATTATGCATCTATGAACTTCCAATGTCAAATGGTACTACAATGAAAATTAACCAATACACTGGTCACATCACTTTTCTATGCTACTATTACTTGAATAGACTTTTGCAAACACACTCATCACCACATGCACATTTTCTTTACCCTGGGCACAGATGCACCATGGATTGAAAAATGCATGAGGGTTCAGGATAAGGCTTTCGTTTGTTAAAACTAAATTAAATCAAAACGTCCCTGCCTGTCTAAATCTCTCTACTTCACCTTTATTGAAAACTGATACCCCACCTTATTCAATAGACATTTCCCTTTCAAACAGCGTTCTAGAAAGCTCAATTAAAATAACAAGCTACTTAACATCCTGCATGTGAATCACTTTAAAAAGGAAAGCCTATGCTTTCTACTAAGCTCTCTGTAGTGGTGATTCTATAGCATTAATGTGTAAAAGTGTACATTTCTCATTTTCAATGGGCAACTTAAAATCTAGAAAATAGGTGGCAGTTAATGACCCTGTACCCCCTTTTCTTGAACGGGCCAACACCAGTTACAGAACTCTGCATGGTGAGGTAACCAAGAAATTACTTCAATGTCCTTTGATCTTCTGTGCTTGTACATTAAACAGAAAAAGAGTCAATGGCTCTCTCAGTATACACACCATACCATATATTTCATCAGATATATAATTCCAGAAGCACATATGCTTCTGAAATATTTACTTATTTCTCAGGATGTACAGTTAATTAATATACCCCGCCCCTCAACACTTACAAATGAAAGGGGCCAGGATTGAACCTATTTCCCTTTGAGGTATTGCTTACCTCAGGATTATTTCCCCTTTATATCAAATGCACATCTAAGTTTCTTTTTGCTGACTCACAGACTAGTGGGCAGCCTCTTAAGAACTGTTTCATTCTCCCCCTCTAGGAACAGGTGGTCATCAGTGGGCAAGATGGGGTCAACTTCCCTGCACAGCCTGGTCTCACTCTTTCTGTATTGTGACCTGCATGCTGTCTATTCCCCTACCTGGTTCATTAACTCAATTTAGGCCTCTCTTACAGTGCTCTGATTGTAAGCCATAAAATGGGTCCAAAAAGGAAGGCAATCTATTCCATTCTCATTTCTGTTGTTATCAATTCTCCTTTCAATCCATGAGTGAGTGAGCAAGTGTGTGTCCCCAGAGGTGTTGCTAAGGGGGGTGGACATAAGGGGGCTATAGCCCCTGGCCTTTTGGTTGTAGCCCCGGATAGATTCTCAGGAGATACAACCAAAAGGCTAGCTAGCCCCCAGTCCCGGCAGTTCCGACATTAGCGTGTCCTCGGGAATTTGCCAGAACTAGCAACACCCCTCATCCCCAGAATCTATGGGTTTGAACTTTTATAGAGCAGAAACCGCACAAAGGTGTATCACTTCTCTAATCTAATTGGCCAATGTATGTGATTGGACAGTGTTCCAAATATGGCATCATACTAAAGCAATCCCTCCATGGTCGATGGGAATATTAATGAGGAGGGCAGTCTGATGGGAGTACCTTCTAAACTCAGTTCCCCTCCCATTTGATGTGATGTTATCTTAGAGATGACTGCATTAAAGATGTGTAATGTCCTAAAACAGCATATTCTACACATTTAATCATGTTATTCATTGTTTCATCAGATTGCTCTCTCTGAGGCGATTCAAATAATGCAATGTTCATGTCGGTACGACATGTGGGGGATCAATTACAGATTTGTACTCACTAATACTTTTATTCAAAAATTCCCTTTCCATCTCATCATAACAGACACGTCGGCATGAATGCTAGGATATATGGATCTCTAATGTGTGATGTTTCTGCGTAGATTTACACATAATGAACATAATACTGAAAAGAAGTGGTTTGGTATCCAGCTGATAGGGCATTTCCAGCTGAACCTTTTTTTAAACAAATGACTCTCTATGAGGTTTGTTCAAATGTTATCAATAGAAATATGACTCTCAATGTAATTTTAATGATGCATTTGTTTCTTAATTACAAAGATTATATGTCAACTCCAGTAAATCTGCCCAGCAATAGAAGATCTGGTGTTCCATCCTGTTAGTTCAGGGCTGGGGCTTTTTTGGCACCTGTGAATGCTTGGTTGTCAGAAACCTTTCTTTGTAGTTAAACTGGTAGAAATGTTTTATTGACTTCTGTCCTACCTGCTTGGGTAGTTCCAGGACCTGGCTGCCCCATTGACGCAGACATTCAGTCCCGAAAAGTTTAACATTGCTTTCTTCAGGAAAAGCTTGGCTGATTGTGGTATCAGAATAGATGAGAGAGGACCACTGTTCAGAGTAAATTCACAGTATATTTAAGGATTTAAACCCAAGCTCAGAAAAAGATGTAACATGTAAATGGACATCCTTGGTTTTTATTATTTACGCATGTCTCTGTGGAGTAGGTTCCAAGCAGTCATACCTTTTTTATGGTGAACCTCTAAGGCCAGTGTTCACATTTTTTCTTCCTTGAAAGCAACCCCCATATCCTGATTCTTCTTGCTGGGGGTTTGTTGGTTGGAATACCATTTGACCATTTCATGCTTAGTTTCATTCAGCTTGGTTTCACTCACAATTGCAGCTTTTAAAGTTGCATTTTCTTTCCCTCTTTGATTTTGCATTTCCACAAAACACAGCAACATTTTATCTTTCCTTTTGCAACTACACTCCTTCCACAATTTGTTTTTTTGACATCACTATGTTCATTTTTTTTAAAGCTGATTCAGTCCTGTAAAGGGAAACAAACACAATACGAGGGCCAAATTCAGTTTTTACTTTTTTTGTGACAAACTGTGCTTTTCATCTCGGATTGGACAGTTTTCTATTTTAATACAAGTTCGCTTGATTATTCCATGTGTCTGAAAGGATTCATGGTTGTGCTTTGTCTTTTACTTTAAGTATATATTCTGATTATAGATGGGCTGCAAACATTGAATGCTTCCTTGTACGTGTGTTTTTTCAGAGCTGTGCGCAGGCTGCAGCTTGTATGTCTTTTTTTAAGCTAGCACTTTTCTTTCTGAGCATATTTTTTTGCATAGATTTCCTACACATCCCATACCCACTTCATGTGCCGCTGATTGGACACATTTTGATGCCACACTGCATTAGCAGCGCAGCAAATACCTGTGCTCCTAATGCAATCCAGGAATGACATGTTAAGGATGAGATTACCAACAACTATTCATTATAAGAGCATATGCTTGATGGCATATGAATAATTCCTTTAGTTCAAGCTGTAGACAGTGCAACTCCTCAGCTCGTTCACATTGTACTACACACATACACAAAACATAGGTGACAGCCCACGCCTGACCTCACACATGATATCACACATTACATCAGACATTTCTTTTTTGCTGCTAGATTCTTAACTGTGTTATTGCACAAACAGAAGTGATCTTAAATCCCCAAATTCCTGGCACTGAACAAGGCCATACATGTGGATTCTTTTCTGTAATGTAGTGATTTACATGAGTAATTGGTTTCAACCAATCAGTAGCCTAGGAAATTAACAATTTCACCTAGTGGTCTGATGACAACTCCAACTTTATGAGCATTGGGCCTTGTGGTTTATCATATCACATACATAGGTTCTGTATTGTAAAAATAGTATAGACTAGCCCAGTGACATTGCTATTAACAATAAAGTACAAATGTCCTATTATTTCCTCTATGTCCATATCATCTAATTGGCGCATCAAGCACACTTCTCTCAGTCAGGTACCCCCTTGCAGCGCTCTGCAATCCCTGTTACACCTTCATTCAGATAAAAGATGCATATTTCACAGTGCATTTAAACATACCTGGCAGACACTTTGCAAAAAAAGATGACGCTTCAGAGAAGGCAGCAATACTGCTGGATAATTCTAGACCTCATTGTCCACAAGAGTTGTGGTTCCTTTTGTGGTTCAGGATATCTAACCTCATACCACTTTCAAGGCATTAGCATGAGCCGACATAGTGACCATCTTCCACAGAACGCCGAACCTTTGCATCAACACAAACAGTTGCAAAAGCATTTAGAAAGCCTCTTTTAATCAGTCTGCTCCAAGGAAAGATAGGCCAGTTTCAAACTTGCTAGACCTGGGCGTTTAGTTGAAACAGGTATGGAAAAATGGCAGGAATGCATGGAAACCTATGAATCGTACATCCAGTGCAATCATACTTCTACTCCACCATTGGGATAGTAGCAGTGCTTTTTGCATTATTGGTTGTTCTTAGGAGATTGGCACAGGCAGGTGACACCAGTGCCCTTTGCGCTGACACATTACTAGTCACATGTAATGCTGTCGAAAGGAGGACGTTTTGGGTATAGTGTTACATTAAACCACTTTCTGCATTGCGGACTGGTGAAACATGCAATTGATAGGTCCTTCTCAGTCTCAAGCTTAACGTTTCATCTTTGGATAGCCACGGGGATCCGCGATCTTTCCTCTTTCATGTATTCTCCACTCATACCGATTTTCTAATCATGGCGTGATAATAAGATCTTTGTTGAATTGGGCATAGATTGAATATCTAACCAAGAGAATGGTACCTATATAAGATCATTTACTCGATGTGTCACTGCTAAATGTTCAATGAGGGACTAAAGAAGATGCTGGGAATGGGGACATGTGTTTACCATGGTGAGAAGAAGCCACACCCTCAATGGACCAGGTAAGAGCTAGCCTCTGGAATAGACTCTGAATTCTATGTATCTGCTAACATTGGAGAAGGGACCTAAACTAACTTGAAAACAATGAAATAAATTAACTGAATTACTGGACTTCTCCCACAGATTATTCACAATAATTACCATAGTACTATAGATGTTATCTAAGCCACACGACTACCAGGCCCAGTCCACCACCCACCAGCCAGCCACTCAACATGCCAACAGCAGGCCCGCCTGTTGTGGCCCCTGGCAGCATTTCTTTATGGAATGCATACATAGGGAATCCCACGATTCAAGCCCATGCTCCAAGCAACCTGAGGACTGCTCACCCCCTTCTTCCCCCACACTCCCTTGCCTTCAAGTTAAATTTCCCTTCCCTCCCACCCCCACTTACCTTTTTTCTTCAGAGGCAGCAGTGCGGGCTGCTGCTGCTCCGCCTCCGTCCTGGCTGCCATGGAAATGGAAGAGGGGCTCTGTATGGAGCGCCGCCTTCCTGTTCCATGGCAGCCATTCTAAAAGTATTTTCTTTCAATGAATGGGACGCCGTGAGGCATTCCATTCATTGAAAGATAATCCATTGGTTTTAGCACCCCGGGTTACCGGATTGGCAACCAAGGCTGCTAATAGCCATAATCACCAATTCCATGGGCTGGAACGAGTGGTAATGTCATCAGGGACCCTCGTTCAAGGCCCTCGCTATGCTCGGGGCTTTAACTCAGACCCCATGCCACAGGCTGTTACCACCCATTCCAACCTGTCGAACGGGTGATTATTATAAGTAACAGAGCTTTGCAGTAAAAAAAAAAATCAGAACAGAAAATATCAGTTTCAAATAACACTATGATGTCACAATACAAAGCTTATAAATAGAATATGTGGAATGTTGAAAGTTGGTCTAAAAACGGACTGATTTTAAGCTAGTAGAATATTTCGTTGTATGTATGCTGTATTGATTGCTCAAACCCTTTTCCTAAGCCTGTAATGTAATCTCTTCAAAATGCTCAATAAAACCCTATAAACCCAGTAACAGTGCTGGGGAGATTGCAGTTACCAGCAGACCTTTCCTACAACTCCTTTTAGGGTTGACAACTGTTTGTCTTTTGGGACTCAACCCCAGTTTCCACAAAGATGCAGGCCTTCAAGTTGAATAGGAAGTTGCAGGCAGACTGGAAAACCATCTCTCAATCATTGGATTGCAATAAATCCAGGATTTTGGTGGCCAATAAACACCCGGTAAGCTGCTGCATTACATTTTCATTGGTTGCTTCCTGCTTTCTCTCAGGTGTGGATGCAGACTTGAAATCCCACATAATTTTTCCCATCAGGTCATATCTGTTCCTGGCAATGATAGCCCTCGAGGCAGGAAGTAGCCTTGATTATAAATGGCAACATCTGTGCCCCACTCATTCTCTCATGGGAAACAACATCTTTCTAGTGGACACATTAATGGATTGACACAGGGGTTCCCTGTAGGGACACTCTCTTGGTACAATGGGCTGTACCCCATTATAAGTTAGGTTATGTTATATTGCTTTTGTATAGGGTCTATTGCCATTGGTATGGCCTTGAAGCACTGTGAGTTGTACGCCCTTGAAGGACCGAGGTTCAAGATGTGAAGGAGGATTCTAAAATGAGTGTGTGCATTTATAGCTAGCACAAAGGTAGGTAGAGGGTGCCTAGGTCCCTGATAGCTACCCATGGAGATCTGGATGGTTTATGGGTGGTCTGATAGATTGTCACGACAGTGGAGAGTCAAGGAGACTGATTATGTGCACAGCTGGACAACATTTTTTCGTGGGACTCAGCTGCATTCTGGTGTCAGTGGTGTTGTGTGTTGTGAAGTCGAGTAGTGCTTAATGCAGAAGTATGCGGGTGGAAGGCTATGCCACGGGAGGGAGACAGCCATGTTACATTGTGATGGAGTGCAATACATACCAGTGAATCAAGGCTTATATCTAGTTACCCTGATGTTATGCAGAGTATATCATGAGGTTTAGCTGGAATCCTTTATGTGCGGGCTAGGTATCACCTTTATTGTTTCGTCAGGTGACTCATTGGGTGCCCCCTCTTATGCAGAAGGGAAGAGTCAGGTATTGAGGTCTTTCTGAGAAGCAAGGTGACACTCTATGCAGCAGATTCTGAACAGATTAGAGTTCCAGATAGTGAGAGCTTGGACTGGTAAAGAAGATCCCCTTAATCTAGTCGATTTTGTGACCGACATGATGTGGAGGAGAGCTGTGCCGGATCTCAGGGTTCTGATGGGCCTGTAGGGTGTAAGTGTGTGCTGCAAATATTCTGGTCCTGTGCTGTGCAGTGCTCGGTGGGTGATGCACATTGCCTTGAAGGTCGATGGTTGCCCGATCGGTAGCCAGTAGAGGACACGGAGGGCGGGTGTAATGTGTTGTCTTAGGCATAGAGCAAGAAGGAGCCTTACTGTAGTGTTTTGTACCCATTTGAGAATGTATACGTTGTAATGCAAGGAGCCCCCAGGTATAAGGTGTTAGCATAATCTAAGCATGAGAGGACAATAGCAACGATCGCAGCAACTCTGTGTGGGGAAGGTCAGGTACAGGAAGATGCGTTGGAGAATATGTATGTGTAGCCCAAGGGTGTAGAAGAAGGAAACTGACACGGAGGGCCATATTGTGGCTATAATTTTATTTCATTTGTTTATTTATTTATGGTTATAAACATAACCTTTACAAAAGTATAAAACAGAATAGAGAAAAACCAAATTCAAAGACATTGTTAAAATCATACATTCAATGCTTACACATATCACAGAGAAACTAAATGATTGAGGTAGTAGATTTCCTAAAATACCAAATACATTTTCTCAATTTCAATTGATAGGGTTATAGTGTTACACAAATAAAAATCACATTGAACACATCAATAAAAGCTTGCATTATATGCTTTACACATATCACACCAAAACGCAATAATTGAGGTGATAAAATAAAATACCTAAAATGCCTAATGCCAAATACATCTTCTCAGTTTCAATTAACAGAGTTATAATGTTATATTATGTTCATTTGTCAGTTTGCAGATATTTTCTAAAAACCTAACCACTGCAAGCTGCAGGGGCTTGCGTTTGCCGTGCAGCATTTCCCACCACAATTGATCCAGATTAACCAGCCAGTAGAGATAACAAAATTCCTAAAGTGCTGAATAAATTAATTCCTAAATGTGACACAATCCACCAATAAATGCTCTAGATTTTCTATTGCATCTTCAGTATTACAGTATCTAGATGTCAGCGGGTAATCAACCCCCATATTTCGTACATGTAAGATTTCACGTGTAGGTAATACATTAAATTTGAAACGCATACATTTCTGACGTCCCTTATCTGGGAATAATATTAGGTATGATTCAAGAGTACCCAATTGTTTAGAGCGGCACGCAAGATGACTATAGAGACCTGTTGCGGCTACGTTTTTTGAGGTGACACTCCAATCCCACCACTCAAGTTGTTTTTTTTTACTTTTAATGGGTTAAATATTAAGAGATCCACAGAAATACCCAGATTATTAAAATATACGAAACAGTCAGATTTCAATGCTAACAGATAATCTGATGCAGTATTATTAGAGCGGAGACCAGAGCCCAAAAGATCATACACAGTGTCCTTAGGAGAAGTTAATAATTTCCTAAACAATGACAACTTTCTCCATATAATCGTATTGACAATTGATGTAAAGCCAATTTTGTATCGGATGGCTTCCACCAGTACACAGTTGGATAAACACTTGACAGATGCCCTTAAGAGGCGAGCTTCAAATTTAGGGAATTCAACTAACATCCATATTGGAAACAGCTCAAGACCATAACACAATAGAGGCACAGTCTTCAATTTAAGTAGCGTGAAGTAGGAAGAAATGAAAACTTACCAAATTTACTATCGATTTTTTTTAATTGTATAATCAAAGGAGAAACCTTCATCTCCATGTATTCCCTATAATAGGATTTCTGACAGCCTCCATAAATGGGTAGCCTAAATATCTTACGCTTGGTCAAACCACAAGCTTTATTTGGTTCAAGAACCAAGAAAATTGTTTGACATAAGGCTTGTGGTGCAGCCATACAATCACTGTCTTTTTTTTGTTTATAGTAAGAGAATTGGCAGCAGTATAGTCTCTAAATTTGCTCAATAGGCACTGTAGGCCAATAGGAGTGTGGTCGAAGAGCAAATGTTCGTCCGCATATGCCATCCAGCATATTTTTACTCCTTCCACCCATGGCGGGGCAAATGCAGTTTCTTCTATTTCAGCATTAACATCTGAAACAAAGAGGTTAAAGATAGTGGGTGCGAATACGCACCCTTGTTGAAGACCATTAGGGGCATCAATCAGAGAAGACAAGCAACCCTGATTGTTCAGCCTAACCTGCCGTTTTGACCCCTCATGTAGCTGAACTAGTATGGAAAGAAGATCCAAAGGCATCCCTTGTCGATGTAATTTACCCCAGAGCACAGATCTGTCCACCTTGTCAAACGCCATTGACAAATCGATGGAAGAGATATAGATGGGTACCGAACTCTTCCTCCAGGCCTTTGCCTGCACAACATCCAGGAGCAGACCACTAGCATCCATACCCACACCTTTCCTGAAACCAAATTGAAATCGAGACAGGATGTTGTTGGACCTCATCCAGTCTTGAACATATTTTAAGATTATACCTGAAAAGATCTTAGAGTCCGCATCTAGGAGGGCGATAGGCCTATAGTTTTTAGGACAAGACCGATCACCCTTCTTATAGATGGGCACAACAAAAGAAATATGCCAAGAAAGAGGAATTATACGAATCCTAATAATGTTGTTAAAGAGGATATACAAAATTTTCGCCCAGAGACCTTGGTTTTGCTTAAAGATGACATTGCGAGTCCATTAGGCCCAGCCGCCCTAGATGTTGAGGACTTCTGAATCAGTACTTCAACATCCTCCTGTTGGATTGTAAGTAGCCACTCGGCCTCTCGTACATCCTCCGGGATTGGCGGTTTACTTTGGGCAGGTTTAGAGAGATCCCCAAAATGTCCAGACCGTTGTGATTCTGAGATGGAGCATGAAAGGGCCTCACCGTTCCTAGCTAATTGGTTGTTCATAAGACTCCAAAACGTTTTAGCAGTATTATCTTTCAATGATTGAAGAATATTTTCACCATCTGCCTGGTAAAGTGCAGCTCGATGAGCCTTTATCTTATATTTCCATTTATTGTTTATCTCTTTCCTAAGTTTCAATTTATTGAACAAAGAAAGACTGGTTTTAGCAACAAGTCAAAGAACCCTGGCTCGGTTGTTCTTAAGTGTTCTAATCGCTTGATCATAAATGTGGAGATGTTTTTTTCCGGACACCAAACTTTGTCGATCTACCAAAGGCATACCTAATTACATTCCCCACATAATGACAGAAGGAATCATTGGTATACAGTATGCGTTTTTTCCTGTAACTAAAGTTGTTATAGTGAGACAGAAAAATAGCATTCAGTTTCACAACATTGTCTTTGTGCCAGGTTACTCTTGTTTTTTCTGCATTAACCTGCAGATTAGATTGGCCAAAGGTATCGCACACAAGTCCCCACTCCCCCCACAAATGTTACCTGTAAAATCTTATGGTCACTACAAGTAGTACTAAACAGCTTATACTCCCTTGCCAAATTCATCATTGGACTAAAAAAAAAATATGATCAATAACAGTGGTAGATACACCTCTAAACCAAGTAGAGTGATCAGAGTTACACTGCAGGAGATCTCTTGCATTGTGAAGACCCCATGTGTCTAAAAAATGTCCCCATATGCGACCCTGCTGAATTTTCCCTACCCACTGACACAGATCTGTTCTCTCTACATAATGTGCTGCGTTGTCAGATCTAGGAATTTCAACATTAAAATCTCCAACGATCAATATCATCATATTAGGGGAGATGTTCTGGCAGTCCAATATAATACGTCCCAGCTGTTTTATGGATGCTTGAATTTCAAGTTTCAAACTCCAATACACATTAATCAAAAAAAGATCACACTGTCCAAAAAATATCTATAGTTAGACCGAATCAGCAATACCAGGCACCATTCATAGATCCTATAGATCCTAATAATACGTGGGGCAATGTTCACATCCACAGCCGTCAGCAGGCCAGCTGGCGGACGAGCAATCGAACACCTGCTTGCCAAAATTTAGTGCACAATAAGCCCATCCAACACATATTACTCAGTGAGCCAGGTCTCCTGTAGGCAAATGAGAGAACACCCCCATAGTATGGTACAAATCTCTGGACAATTTTTAAGAGCCCAATTGTCCCTGGAGTTCCAGCTTACAAGGGTCAATTGTGGCTATAAACTTTTATTGTGTAACTCTATAAAGCTAATCTTTCCCTACTTGCCTCAACCTAGGAAAACATTGGTGACCTGTCAGAATGTCCATCAACATTAAATGTTCTCTGTCCTCTGTCAGAAACCAACTAATCTAACCTTAACACTATAACATAATTCTTTAACTAAAGTGAAGTTTGTGTTTCCTTCACCAGGAAAATAACTCCCTTCATTGGTTTGCTTCAATGTTATAGTAGAAGTAACTCCTTCAATATCCCTTCCCAAGGGACCAGGGTAATGACTCCCTTCTCCTGGCACTACTATAAAGGTTCTCCCCAGTGGTCTTGAAACACTCTTGCAGAAAACGTAGATTAGTCTCTTTAACTCCTACCAGGCATTAGAAAAGCTCATAGCCTTATTTGGCTTCCATCTACCACTCTGATGATCGAAATCTTTTGCAGGGTTCTTTGTATCTTTCTTGTATGCCTCTCTGCTGGTTTCTATATTGTAATGAGAGGATTGTTTCCCAAAGCTCTTGGGTTTACCAATAATGTTTGTTGGGTTATAGCGACGAGAGAGATAACTCCTGATGCCCTCAGTTTTAACAAGGGTATTTGTTGAGTCACTGTAATGAGGGAGATGACTCCTGTTCCACTCTGCTTGATCAGAGGTATTGGATAAACCACTGTGACGAGAGAGAGGACTCCCAATGCACTCTACTTAGGCAGTGGTATTGGGCTGATCACTACAATGAGGGAGATATCTCCCTTTCCACTCTGCTTGAGCAGTGGTATTGGTTTGGCCATTGCGATGAGGGAATGGACTCCTGATACACTCTGCTTGGGCAGTGTTATTGGGCTGACCACTGGGACAAGGGAGATGGCTCCCATTCCACTCTGCTTGAGCAGTGGTATTGGTTTGGCCACTGTGCCGAGGGAGAGGACTCCTGATACACACTGCTTGGGCAGTAGTATTGTGCTGACCACTGCGACGAGGGAGATGGCTCCCATTCCACTTTGCTTGAGCAGTGGTATTGGTTTGGCCACTGTACAAAGGGAGAGGACTCCCGATGCACTCTGTTTGGGCAGTGGTATTGGGCTGACCATTGCAAAAAGTGAGATGACTCTCGATCCACTCTGCCTGAGCAGTGGCATTGGTTTGACCACTGTGATGAGAGAGAGAACTCCTGATAGACACTGCTTGGGCAGTAGTATTGGGCTGACCACTGAGACAAGGGAGATGACTCCTGATGCACTCTGTTTGAGTTGGGCCTCTTCCCAGACCACACCTGGTCTTCCCGCCATTCCCATTACCTGCAATATCTTTTGGACACCGCTCTGGTTCTTCACATGGTCGGGGGGGGGGGCTCTTCTCCTCCTTCTTGCTTTTTGTGTGCCTCTGTGGCAGAAGGTGGTCTAAGCGTAATTTCTGGACCCTTCGGTCCACCTTTCTGTAGTCACGCCACCACCAAGTGAGTTGGCTCCCTGCTGGCTCCCAGGACACTCCCGCAACATCCTGTTCTTCTTGTCCCCCTCCTGGAGAGACATGACTGCTTCAACTGCAGTGTTTCAAATTTGAACTTCCCGGGTCTCATTTGCATACTCCTGGCTTCCGCAGTGAGATCTACTGGCTTCGCTTTCGCTTCATCTTCTTCCTGCTTCCTTTCTCTTAGTCCTTCTTCTCCTTTTATCTTGCTAGTTGGGTCCTCTCCCGCGAAACACATGCAATGCTTCCTCTAGTTCCATTCAGCAATCATGATGTTTCCTTTGGCCACCTCGTGTCAGTACTTCTTTGAATGCTTCCATTGTCAATCGTCATGCTTCCTGAGTTCGTCTTTGTTTCTGTACTATTGCAAGTCAAAACATCAGAAACCTTACAGTAGCACATAGACTTAGCTTGTGATAATGACAAGGTAGGAGTAGCAATGTTTTATGGAACTGGGGGTTAGGAACATTTTCTACCAGACAGATGTCCTTGTCCCAAGGAGGGGAGTCCCTCCCTATGAGGTCCTCCCGCATTTTAGCACCCCTAGGGAGACTTTTGGGTAGCAGTCTCACCTACTTGGCCGCATAGGAAAGGGCTCCCCCCTGGGGAGAAGTGATGAGACCTGGTGAATCGTCACAGTAGGCAGCAGATTTTTGTCACTGAGCTGATGTGATGTGATAGTGTCAGGTCTGAGTCCATAGTGCATCCAAGGTATTTTACTGTGTTGGAAATGGAGGGGATGGGCCTAGTGAGAGCGGCCATGGGGTGAGTTGGTGGAAGAGGGCAGTCTTCCCACAGATCATGATCTCCATTTTTCCAGGGTTGAGAAGGAGGTGGTTAGCAGTCATCCAGTGGTTGATTTCTGTGAGGCATGAAGCGAGAGCGGGAGAGGTGGAGGAAGGGCCCTTTGGGACCTTGAAGATGATTTGGGTGATGTCTGCATAGTTGTAGCAAGACAGTCTGTGGGAGCAAATGAGTGCGAGTTGGGGGTCTTAAGTAGAGGTTAAAGAGCAGTGGGGAGAGGGAGGCGCCTTGTGGCAGTCTGTGTGTAACAGGGATTTGAGGAGAAGGGAGGCAGGTGTATTATTTGCGGTCTGTTGGAGAGGAATGAGGAAATCCACTTCAGAGCTGCGCCCCTGATGACCAGAGAGTGAAATCTATCCCTGAGGGTGTGGTGGTCCATGGTGTTGCAGACTGTCAAGAGGTCAAGAAGAATTAGTGCGGCACAACTTTCTGAGTTTGAGTCTCTTTTGAGATCATCCCAGATGGAGACTAGGCATGATTCCGTTCCTCTGAAGTCACAAACCTTTCCACAAACCAGGAGAGACCAACAGTCAGTTTCCTTATATGACTTGCAGAAGGAACATGTGCCTTTAGAGGGAACATGATGCCTTTAAGGCACATTCGAGAGTCACATCCAGATAAAGTCTGACAATGACTAATCAAGCAAAATGTGCTAGTAAACCAGTCAGGAAAAACAAAAACATAGAGGTTTCATACTAGATGTACAGGTTACGAATGTTGACATCACACATACCAATACATTCACAGTTTCACAGTCCCAGTATATTACTAGTTTGCACCATTCATGCATATTCCCAGTTTGACAATCCCAGAACAGTTTGATGTTGACCATCTCAGTATAATTCAAGTTACACAAAACACAATATGATAATGCTCCCCATTTGACAACCTGGGTAGATTCGTTTTTTTTAAATCCTGCAATGTTTCCAGTTTACACAATGACCAGGTATTAGAAGTTTGGTTATTCCTGCAATTTTCTATTAGCATCATATCCCAGTATAAAGAATTCTAGTATATTCCCAGTGTCCACAATGCCAACATGTATACAGATTGCTATTTTTTTTAATTCTCACAGTTTAGTGTTACACATGTTTTGGTATAATATATACAGGATTCCACCCTAATGCTATAATTTCATAAGCTTATCACTTAAATATAAACAAATTAAAAATTATTTGATCAAAACAGCAGAATTCTATATCCACATGTAAATAATAATTCCCATCTAACAGTGAATAAATATAAAATATATGTTATTGCTTGAATACCAAACAAATCATATATGTAATCACATAGTTCCTGTACACATACATTTTAGAAATATTTTTGACATAAAGAAAATCTTTCCCTAATAACAAATTACAATTTTGTGAATTGCAAAACCACCATACATAGTATTAGACAATTACAAATCCATTTCACATAAAGTGCAGCAATGTAATCAATTGTACTCCCCCACACATGCATCTATACAATAATCCTCTAATATACAGAGGAACCAATTCCTCAAAAATCATACACTAATACATTTGTGGTCTACCAGTAATAAACTCTTGTTAGTTGCCAACCTTGTTTTGGCTGAAATGGTTTTATCTATTTTTCATAACCAGCCTTCTTCAGAGCATACATTTAGCCGAGTCCTTCTTCTATCTATCATGTGCATCTGTAACATCAAATTATAATCCAGTTAATTACCAAAATGTACCTTTCTTTTTGGGCATTATTAATTGTACATCTATTACACAAAGTTATTATAAAAATATTGGTTATTAAGATGAACTTGTATTACAAAGTTAAAGAACACACTCAATTTAGTGAAAGATGGGGAGATCTAGGGATACAGATTACAACCATAGTCTAATCTAAATGTGATGTACTCGCATCTCTCTATGATGCATGTAATATATTGAGGGGCTAACTTCCATATGCCCTACTTGCTAGTCTGTTTCATACTGCATTCCATTTAGTTCTATAAAAGAGATTTGAAAACATAAATTAATCCAGCTCCTCTGTGTGTTAAGAAAGATTTCTCCTGTAAGTGGTTCTTCATTTTCAATCTATTTTACGTCATATATGAAAACAGACACTCAGATTTCCCTCTAAATATGTTGTTTTCTTCTCAATTACTCAACATTTTAAATGTGGTCACATTCATCTGTAATTAATGTATATGTCCACCTTCCCCATACGGCATCATTAAAAGCATACCAACAAAGAGTTGTAGTTCTCGTTCTCTACGGGTATTGACAATTCGCACTTTTACTACACTTCTGGTGGAATGAGGTTGTGTTGTACGTAATCCATTTTTTTTCCTACTGCTATGGGCTAGCCTTAGATAATCTTAGCACTATATGTGATATTGTGATTACCAATAGTGCCAAGTTCCATTCACTGTTTAAAAATATAACTGAAGGGGATTAATTCATGGATGTTGAAGAAGGACCAACATAGGAGTATTCTGTGTAACATGAATGGATGAAATAAATGTCTGAAAGAATGAATCCCTTCTTAACTTTCATAATCATAAGACTTTGTATTATTACCCTATCACCGCTATTATCTAATTGATCAAAACAGACAATTCCAAAGACTCATTCAGATCATTCTTGTGAGTCACACATTTCAAAGTATAAATTTTCTTCAGACGGGTACTGATACTGACTCCTTAATCACCTTGGCCTATGTCTTCGAAGACAATCCAGTGTATTTCACCTTAATTATGCTGACTTTCTATGGGTGCATTTTCATTGGTTTGCCTAATCTTTGAGCGATGTGCTATCCTTCTATTGACATAGCGAGTGGTCATGCCCATGCATCCAAGGGTAGATGATCATATATAACATTCTAAGTCAAACCGTTGCTAAAATTCTTGATCTGCCCAGTCTATCTTTGTCTCCACAGATGTACTAATTGCCATCCGTGTATTACGGGGCTGTGAGCATGAAAAAATGTTTCCTTGCAACCTTTATGGACCTTTCAAGGTTAACACTGTTTACTTGAATTTGTTAGTCCATACAATACAATTTGAATTCTATGTGGTGTTGGTGGTCGATGGGTTCAGTCAGGCTTTTAATCATAAATCTCTTTTGTTTTTTTTCCTTTTTTGTGCAATTTCTGCAGCTGTTTAAGTCTCCAATCAAGCATGAAATTTATGAAATGTGACATATAATACTTCCATGAGACACTATGTTTATATGCATTGCTTCCATTTAGTTGTCTAACATATGAAGCTGCTCTCTGTGTCCTGGGGAAGAGGCTTATCAGTTCTTGTGAACGAACTAGATTTCCACTTTTGTCGAAACTACATTGAACAAAGATATCCTGGTGTTTACAATTTAAAAATGTGGTTAAGATACCTTTAGTTGGCACTAAGCACTTTATGTTAGCATTTATCCATTGCCCTTTCAGCACTGTCTTGGATACAAACATGGCATTTTATATGCATGACAGTGCACTAAAGATTTGCTTTTAAAATTAATATGCTTATATACATTTTTATGATGTTATTGTGTGATTCAATTTTACTATATTGTAATTTTTTATAGTAGTAAAATATGTTTAAATTGATTTAATTACCTGACTGAGCCTATCTCCCTCTCACTACTTTGAGTCGATTGCATTTCTTTGAATTTTGTTTTTCCCCTGTGCGACCACCCCTTCTTACTTTCTGATTTCATTTATTCGTCTGGTCCACGGTGTAGGGGGACACCCATCTAGATAAACTATCCTTGATCCCAAGCCAAACAAATATTCTTTTTTCCATGCACAAAGCTGTTTTCCAGCACCTGTCAGCTCTGCAGTTCTTTTTCTCCCTTCAAGGCTTCTCAGCACACTATTATACGAGACCGACATCCATCTTTCCATCATGGCTGCTTTACCCACATTATATTTACTTCTGCAGCATGCCTCTATATGTCTCATCTACCTTGCATTTATGCATATATACATTTTGTGAGACAGGAATGGTATCAAGAAAGACACAGACTCAAAAGTATGCATTTTAAATCCTTTATTTACTAAGTTTCCTGGGGGGAGGGGCGGTGGAATGCCTGACTGACCCTAACTCTAAAAGGATGGTTCCCTTAAATGATGTTTCTAATGGCCGTCATCGTCTAATAGTCGGAAATAAAAGTCTGTCTTTGTCTAAACCTATGGTTGCCCTCATGCTGTACAAAAATGAGATAGGAAGTTGTTTGGAAAGGAAAAATAGTGGTTCAACAAAAATAGCGAAACTAAAGTAGATGTTAGGTGGTTTTCTCACCATGTGCAATTTGATCAATGTCACAAAGAGGGGTTCACTCACCAGGGCTGTTCTTTTGACCTTCTCCACAGGACCATTACAGTGAATCCAAACACCTCCAATGTCATTGAGTTCCTTGGGGTCCCGTTCCCCAAGCTTTAACTTGTCCACTTTCAGCTTTCAACGCAAAACACAATGTCTACTTGTCTCAATAGCATTCACGGTGGCAGATAGGGTATGTACTTCAAGACACTTTACAGACTACAAGACTTGGAAGGTGATCTACATAATTCAATGCTCCTTTGGGTTAAAATATGTGGGCAAGATATCCAGGGCAGTGGACAAAAGAATTGGTGAGCACCTCTCAAAAATCAGGTGCAAAGTAAACACTGACCCTTTGGTAGACCACTATGTAGAACTACAGCATGGACCGGGTGACATCCTTTGGTGGGTGTTGGATGTAGTAAGTACTAACACCAACATCACCTGTGACCTCCTAAACCAAGAAGCATGGTAGATCCATAAGCCAGGTGGGTGGCCGCAATGAACTGGTCCCATCGCCCGCACAAGGTTACACTAGCTAGCTCAGATGCTTCATTTTTGACCCTACCCTGCAGTATCTGACTCCCACCCATTCACCATCATGCACACACATGCAGTACATGGGCAGTTGACATACAATCCTACCGGTCTGGACTACTCCTTCCACCATGCCTGCTGAGCCCCACCTGGGAGTCCCAGCAAGCAGCAGTGTACCCACCTGGGTCCCTTTAAACATTACATACATGTCCACCCCGGGCACTCCTTGTCTGAGTATTCATCATGTTACCAACATGACGTCTAGTCCACACATAAGTCCACGTAAGCCCTATGCTCAAGTATATTTTACAGCCTCCATAACTACGGCTGCATTGTCCTACACTTCCTCATTCCATACCGCTAGGTATCCACGACAATGGGAAGCTTGCGTCATTACACATCGACCCGCGGATACACAGTGGTCTATGTATATTCCGGTATCCATGACAACAACCTGACCTCGCACTTCCCGATCGCACAATGCAAGTGGGTGTCTCTGAACAGACGCGTGTCCCATAGTGCGGGCACCACTCGCCCTTCCGCCCACTTCCCACATGCAGCCCACAGGGAATTACAAGGAAAGGCGACCCTCACACACTGGTCTACACTTGCAGGTTGTTTGAAACGGGATATTTACAGTCCTGAGCTCTACTCTAAGACGCTGCTCTCCCATTTGTTTTTACCATACTCCAGCATTCTACTTTAACAGAACTATGCTGCCATTTATGAAGCAGTCGCTCCGGGTTCCACCAAACGTCTCTACTTTAGAAGCATTGAGGTTCTCGCAGGTAATTAGACTACCACCAGATATGCCTACTAAACAATACGTTCCTTATACCTATGGCATGTATCTCACCATGTCTCTACCAAAGGAAGACAATTGTCATTGGTACTTCATGTTTTTCTACATTAGATCGCTATTATGAAGTCTCTCCTCTGTAATGTACACGCACTGCCCAACAATACCCACTTAGTCTATATTGGGCACAAGCTTTTAGCCCTTTTATATTTTTTTGTAGCAGCCTGCATTTATGCACACTTGGCTACAGTTTTTATACCAGCAGATATACCTCTCTATAATTTAGCTATTTGGTGTTCCACACTAGGGACTACACCATCCAGGTCCAGATGAAGGCAGACCCAACTGTTACCTCCCGAAACATCTAACGAAAAGCCAGGACAAGAAGATAGGAAAACCTACACACAACTGTTTGCTAATAAATAGAGACGTCGACCTACATTATGTACCCCAGGTCTTATTCACCAGGGACCATAGAGGAGCACACTTCCACTAATCTCAGTGAAAAAATACTCAGTGAACCTTGGAACATTAGAGGTGCAACTACAAGTCTAGAAAAAAACGTTTTTAGATTTCCACTAAACCTAATGCTTAAACTAAACACAGCTTAGTAATCAATTATTTTTTCTTCCTCACCACATGTAATAATTTGTTAATTCACTTTGTTTATGTATGAATTTTACGTTTGTATTAAGTATTTTGGATTGAAAGAACCTCTAGAAATGAATGTACATCGCAATGTATGTAATATGGATCAGATGAAAATATATACAGGAGCATAAATTGTTAAATGCTGCATATTTTGTCAATGTTTTGCACTAAAAGCAAAAACAAGTTTTCGTTCAAATAACTTTTCAAAAATGAAAACATAAGAGGATGGGGATCGATATACCATTGCTCTACAATGAAATATAAAATAAGTGAAATCATAATTAATTGGTGATTGCAATTTATTGTTGCTAAGAAATGCTGGCAATTCAGAGACATTAAGGGGTAATTCATAGATTTCAGTGCAGAGGCAGCGCACGCGAGCAGCGCAGAGAGGGAGCGTGCACCAGCGTGCGCCAGCATGCGCCAGCCGTGTGCACTAAACAGCATTCTGGCGCACCGCGTATTCATGGAATTCCCAAGCCATAATGAGCGCTGGTGCAGAGAACATACCGCAGCGCCAGTTATGCCCCCAAGAACGCCCCTTGCGCAAGGAAAACCCATTGAAATCCCCAATTCAGCGCAAAGGGCCGCGCAAACCCTGGACCAGTTTACAGGGCCGTTACAATGCAATCGCGCAAGCGGGGAACGTGTATTTCTGGGGTGCGCTGGAATTATCACACACGATAGGGCTTGGGCGAGCGAGGTACGTGTATTTCTGGTGGTGTGTGGGAAGTGTCCTACACGATAAGCCTTGTGCGAGCGGGGTACGTGTATTTTGGGGGGGTGTTTGGGAAGTGTCACACGCGATAGGCCTTGTGCGAGTGGGGTACGTGTATTTTGGGGGTGTGTGGGAAGTGTCACATGCGATAAGCCTTGTGCGAGCGGGGTACGTGTATTTTGGGGGTGTGCGGGAATTTTTCTCACGCGATAGGGCTTGTGCGAGCGGGGTACGTGTATTTTGGTGGTGTGCGGGAAGTTACACACACGATAGGCCTTGGGCGAGTGGGGTATGTGTATTCTGTGGGGTGGGCGTGGAGTTTCACACGCGATTTCACTGTCTGAGCAGGGTACATGTATTCTGTGGGGTGCGCAGGGAGTTTCACACGCAATTTCGCTGTCTGAGCGGGATAAGTCTATTCTGTGGGGTGCGCAGGGTTTCACACACGATTTTGCTGTCTGAGCGGGGTACGTGTATTCTGTGGGGTGCGCGGGGAGTTTCACATGTGATAGGCCTTGTGCGAGCAAGGTACATGTATTTGGGGGTGCGCAGGAATTTTCGCACGTGGTAGGGCTCGTACGAGCAGGGTACATGTATTTCTGGGGGTGTGCGGGAAGTGTCCCACGCGATAGGCCTTGTGCGAGCGGGGTATGTGTATTTTGGGGGGTGTGCGGGAAGTGTCACACGCGATAGGCCTTTTGTGAGTGGGGTACGTGTATTTTGGGGGGGTGCGGGGAGTTTCACACGCGATTTTGCTGTCTGAGCGGGGTACATGTATTCTGTGGGGTGTGCAGGGTGTTTCACACGATTTTGGTGTCTGAGCGGGGTACGTGTATTCTGTGGGGTGCGTGGGGAGTTTCACATGCGATTTCGCCGTCTGAGCGGGGTACGTGTATCCTGAGGGGTGCGCGGGGAGTTTCACACGTGAATTGGCAGTGTGGGTCCTCCCAGGTGTGCCCTCTACCCCCTCACCAGGCCCTGCAGGCAGCCCACACCACAGGGGACTACCCTGCACCCCTGGTCATGTCCCGTAGGCAGCCCATCCACCATGGGCATGCCCCGAAGGAAGCCCATCCACCCTGGGCATGCCCCCCTGCCCGCCCACATGTCACCATGCACTAGTGAGCACCGAATCATGTCCCCCTGCACCCCCACCCACCCAGCATTGACGGGCACCTGCCAGAAGGCCCCGACTCATGTCCCCCTGCACCCCCACCCATCCAGCATTGACGGGCACCTGCCAGCAGGCCCCGACTCATGTCCCCCCTGCACCCCTACCCATCCAGCATTGACGGGCACCTGCCAGCAGGCCCCGACTCATGTCCCCCTGCACCCCCACCCACCCAGCATTGACGTGCACCTGCCAGCAGGCCCCGACTCATGTCCCCTTGCACCCCCACCCATCCAGCATTGACGGGCACCTGCCAGCAGGCCCCGACTCATGTCCCCCTGCACCTCCACCCATCCAGCATTGACGGGCACCTGCCAGCAGCAGGCCCCGACTCATGTCCCCCTTTAGCCGCACCCACCCAGCATTGACGGGCACCTGCCAGCAGGCCCCGACTCGTGTCCCCCCCAACATGTCATAAAGATGCACATTCATGGGCCTCATGTCCACCAAAATCTCACTGCACGCCACCTCAGTCTTGAGACCCAATCAAGTTTCCCATCCACACTGAAAGGCCTATTTCATGACACAAACCAAAAGTCAACTATGTACATCAACACATGTCCGTCACACACACACACTGGGTGCCAGTGATTGTGTAAACCCACATTGTGACATGCAGTAAACCAATGAGTGAATACCACACATGGAAGTAATACATCAAAATGTATTTTGCACAAAATGAAGGTAATGGAATGAAAACATGAAAAATATTTTAAACAAGAAAAGAAATGCATGTCCAAAAATGATACAAATAATTGAAGTCTCAATCCAAAGTAATCCAAAAGAAAGTTCGTCCAAACTCCCCATCCACCAAAGCAAATCCAAAGGAAACGTAAATTGTAAAATCCATTGATCCATGGTGATAAAAAAAAAAAATGTTTTCATAAATCCACAGGTCAACTATGTACAACGATTCAATCCAGGATCCATGAGCCTAACGAATGAAATGAAACCTATAAAAAAACGACCTAAGAAATAACTATATACAAAAGGGTGGAGCATTGTCCAAGCACCCCAAAATAAAGCAAAACGAAAATGAGACCTAACACTACAAACTATATACAATGGTGGTGGGCTAGTCCGACGGCTCACTTTTTGATTTCCCGGACCAGGGCATCATCGAACTCCTCGTCTATGTCCTGGAGGAGGGGCTCTTCCATGGCCCGAGGTTTCACAGGGACGATGCCATGTTCAACTCCAACTCCCTGCGAATTGCCTCGAGGGCACTCGGCCCGCCTCAGCGCCCTGCGCATGGAGTTCTCTGCCCTGACCATTGTGAGCCGTGCCTCTTCCACCCGCCGCTGCTCCGCATCTATCCGCTGGCCCAACCGCTGCCACACGGAAGACACTCCCAATACAGGGTCCTCCTGCCCTCTGGCCGATGCCTGCCCCTCTGATGTTGTTGGCCCCAAGCCATCATTGCTCCCACCTTCAGCCTGCTGCTGCCGTGCATCTGACCTCCCCGTTGTTGCCTGCACGTCATCCCCCCGCTGGGGTCCAGTTGTTGGGCCACCCCTGCTGGACCTCTGACTCCCGACTGTGGCAAGGATGTGTCCTCCACCAGCCTGGCCGCTGGGTCAGGGCCAGCTCCACAGGGTGCCCGGGTGACACTTGGGCAGGAAGATGGCACGGAGGATGACTGGCGCATAGGGGGTTCAGTTGAGGAGGGGAGGAACCCAGCACCGGTGATCCCTCCTAGCCGGTCGACGCGGTCTTCGAGACATTCAAAATGACATGCATTGTCCTCACGAGAACCCTGCATGTCACCCCGAATGCCACGAACACACAACGCCACCCCAGCCAGGACAGGCTGAACACGGTCCCGGATTGCCACATCCGCAGGGAGAGGAAGGCCAGTTGTTGTGCGACAATCCCCTCCCTGAAAATGGGTCTGGACGAAGGCATCCCTGCTGGCACCGGATGATGCAGTCACAGGATTGGGAACAGGATTACACACAGGCACCTCCGCGGCGGCCTGTGCTGCCTCCTGTCCCTGCCCCTGGACTGCACCACTGGCACCAGCGGAATCCCCCCTCCAGGCCCCGTGCGTGTGACTTCCACGGCCTCCTCCTCAACCAAACCCCCCACCAACCTGGATGACTCCGTGCCATCTTCCTCCGTAGGCCCCTGTGGGGTCTCAGCTGACCCTTCTGCTGCGAGAAGTCCACCTCTGACCTCCACCTCTTGGACCTAACCCTGGCAGCTGCGGCCGCGGACGTGGCACCAGACTCCTCTCTCCCCGAAGAGATGTCAACCTGGGAGGGGAGCTGGGCCTTGCGTCTCCAGCTGACGGTGGGATCCCTGCCGCTGTGCTCCACAGGAACGTCTCCGCCCTCTTCATCAGTTGACGCTGCAGACAGGGAGAAACAGAACACAGGCATCAGGGCAATGTACAATTGTCTGATACACACATGACAGTTGCAGATGAGTGGCAGTCGCAGACTCCAGATATGGCATCACACACCCCAACACACATGTCATTTCAAATCACACACATGAGCAAAACAGGAATGTTGCACCAGGCAGCACCATCCACACGCAAACAATAGCATGAGTAGCCAAAGCTGAGCCTGACGTCACATGCAACACGGGGAGTGCAGAACACATGCACAGACGCCACTAGACATACATGCATCTGTACATCTCCACCACCTGTCACAGTGATAACATCACCATCCATGTCATATCTGGCAATCAGCCTCCTACATGTCAGTGTCACATGCATCCATGATGTATCACAGTTGCACGCTTGTCATATACACACACATGCACATGTACATAGTGCAGATACATGCAGGTGGAACCAGCTTCCATGTGTGACACCACAACCATGCCACAGTACATACACATAAATTCACAAATGTGTGCACCCACACCTGCATTTGGCCAGCATGCTTACCAACACATACACCATCGATGTGTCTCACACATGAGAGGACTCACATGTGGCAGGTTCATGTCCCTGTACATACACATCCATACATGGCCCTACAAAGACATATGTGCAACCTGCACACTCCTGCCACACCTCAACACACACAGCATCCAATCAGTACGCATGTACACTTACCGCTCGACTCCAGACAGGTGTGTATCTCAAGGACCTGGACGTGGATCTCTGGGCGTATACGTTCCAGGACCCTCATTTGGTGGTTGGTTAGGCGGACCTGGCACCCCTCAGCATCCGTTGCCTTCAAGAGGCGCCGGGCTTTGTTGAGGGTCCTGAACCTGAAGTCCTCCCAGCGCTTCCAGACGTGTTTGATGTCACGGGCTGCCACCTCCTCCACGCTGATGGCAGCCACGATGTCCATCCAGATCCTCTTCCGTCCTTCATAGTCGGCGCAAGAACTTCCAAAGAGGGCATCATACTGCCCCAGGACTTGCTCCACCAGGATACCAACTTCATTGGCACTGAAGCTGGTAGCCCTCTGCCTCCCTGCTGGGGGGTTGCCACTGGTGCCAGATGGTGTTGTGCCCGACATGGCAACCCCCGAGGCAGGTGTGGGTGGGCAACTGGGTCCTGGGGCTGGGCTGTGGAGCGATGGTATCCCAGTCGGGAGTCTTCTGTTCCAGCAAGGGTGGTCACAGCAACTGGACCCCTGCAGATGGCTGACGTGCAGGCACCAAAGAGCAGGGCAGGTGTTTTGCAGGCAGGCAGCAGCAGATGGCAGGTGGGAGTGTGCTCGGGGCTCTGGGGGGCAGGAAAATGGCCTTCTGGGCAGGAGTGTGGTCTTCCGTGTGTTGACGCGTGGCCAGCTTGATATGGAGTGATTTGGCACGTGAAAAAAGTGCACGTCAGCGTGAAATTCGAGGAAAGGCCCTTAGCGCGTAAGCGCATCTGTGACGTTACGTGTGCAGGCGTTTCCCACAACACGGGTGCATGTTTATTGTACACGTGAAAAAACTGCACGTCCGGGTGTCACTGCGTGTAATTGGAGGAAAGGCCCTCAGCGCGTATGCGCGTAAGTGACGTTGCACGTGTGGGCTGGCTTAAAAGGTACACGTAGGAGTCCATTATCTTGTACGTGCTTTTTGTGGAGAGCAAGCGGGTGATTCTTGTACTTCTTGTTGGTTCACACGCGATTACTTCACAACAGTTCCAGTTCATACTCCCTGTTTACTCAGACAGCGTTCAATTCTTCTTTTGGCAGGGGGTGTTGCCAATGCGCACACGCGCATCTTTTTCACGTTCTTTTTCCAGGCAGACGGTGAGTCACGCACGTATTTTCCGACTGTGGTTGCCCCCGTGTGTCACGTACCCCTTCAGAGGTCATTGTAGGCGCGTGTATCACGCGTACGCTTATTTTTGTGTTTCTGGGTGCCACAGCGTAGTGCGGGTTCATTTTTCCACGCACGTGGTCTACCAGGGGTTGCGTGCACGTTGAATATTGTTTTCGGGGTGCCTGTGCATTGTGTGACCCGTCATCTTCCCCCAGGGGACACAGACAGCCTTGCTAGAGCACTAGGGTACAAATTCCATCTCGTACCCTACCTCTTTCACCCCAATTGCCCAGGACAATTGTTTACTGCAACTCCCATACGCACAACAACATCAGTGCCATGGTTGGGAGGCGACCAAGCAGTAAGGGAGGCAAAGGTGGCCGAGCTCAAAGAGGTGGGCACGGTAGGGGACGTGGCCAGGATGTGCAGGGTGGCCCAAGCAGGCAGTGTGTGGCGGGACCAATCGGGGCCACCTATGCCCCCCCCCCAAATGGTTGTGGGAAATGTAGCTGACACCATCCCAGCTCAGCCCTTGTTAAACCGGCCCATATTGTCAACTGAACCGGCACAGGATGACTCCCAGGCTAACTTCCGTGTCACCAAGTCTAAGCCACGTGTGGCGGTGAAAGTTGCTGTCACCAGGCCATGTGGATCTGGTGCAGCAATGTCATCTGCTGCCCCAAGTAGCCAGGGTGAGGAGGCTGCAGGGGCAGCTGCAGCTCAATCCACCCCAGCTCCGAGTCTCCCAGCCGGTACAGTGTCGGTCCAAGTCCATCACACCGAGGTTGGTCCTGCCAACATCAGCCTGCAGCCAATGCCTGCAGTGAGACCTTTGGTCATTGTGACTTTCGAAACTTCCAGTACCCAGTACACCTGCGCTTCTGCCCCTACCAGCCTGAGCGGCGTAAGCCACTCAGGATCCGCATCACCTTCCAAGAAGAAGAAGGGTGCTCTTGCACTACAGGCTGGGACCCCAGACACGGCTACACACTCCGGCACGTCAAGGAAGCCTAGCTTCAATGACGCCGAACTAGATGCACTTGTGGCCTATGTGGTGGCACATAGCCGCGAAATGGTGGTGACTGCAGGGTGCAAGACTACGCCTGCTCACCGTAGGGCCCACTGGCAGACCATCGCGGAACACATTAGTGCCCTTGGATTTGTGAGGCACAGAGCTGATTGCTATAAGAGGTGGAATGACCTGAAACGCAGAGCAAAGAACAAGCTGGCTTCCAATCATGCCTCTACTCTGAAGACTGGCGGTGGGACTCCACCAGAGGACAACCAACTCACTGAACATGAGTCTATCGCTGGAGGCTTCATCACAGAGGATCAGATCCGAGGTTTGGGAGACCTACCAGATCTTGAAGCATTGTCCGGTGAGTGCCCATGTATGTGTGTGCAATCCGTGTGTATGTTGCTTGGGTGATGTGTTCTGATTGAGTGCCAGGTGAGGCTGTGTAGTCCTGACTGGTATGTGTCACCCATGTGGTCCCTCCAAACCATTCCCCGGCCTTAGGTTTGGGTATAACAGTATCCCTTATGACCACAGTTGCCAATTTGCACCAGATTACTGCATTTGCCCTTCAACTGTCATCTTGCAACAACATTGTTCAAAATGTTTTCCTGTTCATTCAGCCTGATTGTTTCAATCCTTGCCATTTTTAGGACACATTTTTTTGCCGTACTGCCACAAATGTAACATACTTCTGTCATAGATTACACCCCACAATGGGCCACATTTATTACCTTGTTATGGGAATGATTTAACCATTCAGGCTGATTGAGTAATGGACTGCGCACAATCATTTTTGGGCCCTGTTTGAATGTTGAACATGACTGTTGTCTTCTGTCATGTCGAAGTGACCAACCATTGATGTATTGATCTGCCTGCCATCACTGTATCAGTGAACACTGGATCTGTTGCAGGGTGTGGCACATGTGTATTTTGTCACACTATTTTGCATGTTTTATCTCATGATGTCCATCTCACATGGATGGTGACAGTACTGATTTCCTACCATATGGCTGTACTTGTCAAATATACCATGGCTATGCTACGTGCCATCTGTGTGCTGGTATGTGTCATGTATGTGTATTGGACATGCCACTCACAGGCTAATGTGTGATGCCATTGCTATCCAGCATGCAGCACATGTGTTGCTTTTCCATCTTGGAGTCCCCTTCCAACTCATTGACAGTGCATGCATGCCAGGGTTATAGTCATGTGGGACATGTGTAATTTATGTACTGGATCTCTGACTCATCAGGCCTACGTGTGTGCTATGGTGCTCATGCCTGTTTTCATTTGTTATCTTTCATGTTTTTACAGGTGATGAAGAACTTGATGCTGTTGAGGAGGAGGAGATGGTGCAGACCCAGGAGGAATCACAGCCACAACCGGGCACCACTGGAGGACATGGGGTGGTGGTGGGTGAAAACCCATTTGTCCTACAGTAACGCTCACCTGACTCCCACGGAGGCGCTGGCCTGGTTCGCGCTGCTGTGACCTCTTCAAAGGTGATGCGCAGGGTTCGGAAGACGGACTGGACCGGGCCCCCAAATCTGGCTTGTCTGGCTCGCAGAAGTATCCTTCTGTAGGCGAAAATAGGGGATTAACTGTCTGCGTGGTAATGCAATCAGCCTCCCACTTTCCCCTCTCACCCTCCTCGAAACCCTTCTGTGATTCCTCGTAGCGTCTCACCTTAGGGTCTGGAAGGACGAGCTCTCCATCCTGCTTCTGATGCAGGGGCGCGTTGGTATCCAGTTACTTCACTGGATTTTCGGATTGGTGAGAACCAAACTTGCTTGGCTTCCAGGTAAGTTTTTTGATAAGTGGTTCCCCTTGTGTCCATGCATTAATGTACTAATGCTAGTGTCTTTTTCCCCATAGGGGCCGGGGTACAGAATGCCGGGGAACAGGCACCGACCCGAGATGAGAGTTGAAATCCTTGTAGAAATCAGGTAAGTCTTTAATGAGCGTTTTTTGGTAATGTCTTTTCATTCGCTCATTAACGCTGATGTCTTGTTTTCCCCTTTGGGGCCGGGGTCCGGAAATGCCAGGATGCGGCGCAGACCCGAAATGAAGAGGGAATGAATCAACAGGTAAGTCTTAACATGGATAATTAGCTTTCCTTATTCCCTTCTCTCTCTCACCTTTTGTTCTGGTCTTTTTCTCCATAGGCGCTGGGGCGTGACTGCGAATCCGGATGATCGCTGCTGAACATGGAGGCACCCTGTAAAGGTGAGTGGAATGCGGCGCTGCAGCGATCGACGCGATGAGCTTTTAAATAAAAGTCTTCCTTTTCAGGATTGTCGGCGAGATGTCTCCGGGATGCGGATTTAGCAGGTAAGGACTTTTCCTTCTTCTGTTCTCTTCTTCTCTTCCTTTACAGGTGATCCAGGATGCTGGCAGGCGTGGCAGAAGTCAGGATGCAGGAGCAGACACGGTGAGCGTCCAGCTGCTAGATGCAGAACAACGCAAAGCATGTGTGGCTGTTCGGGTGGGGTTTAAATAGCCTTAGAAGAAGTTCCAGGTATGTATCCTTCCTCCAATCAGGTATGTATCCTTCCCCGACCACGCCCGGATGGTAAATTAGTCCCACAGGTAAAGTAGTTCCTTTCAGGCCTCAAGGAGGCCGGGATCCTGCAGCATGGTCTGCATCAGGTAAGTGCACCCAAGCACTTCCATAATGAGCCTGGCGCCTATGGCGCCAGGACTGATGTCTTTTATGAGCCTGGCGCCATAGGCGCCAGGACACTGTCCAAAGGGCCTCTATATGGGGTTGCTGGGTCCTTCCTTGGGGACTGGATGTCCGCTTTCGGGGACGCAGGGCTTGAACCGGCTCCCCGGGAGCGGGCATCATGACAGCACTCCCCCCCAAGGCCCCTCCCAAGGTTGTTTCCTCCGGGGGTTTTGGTTTGTCTGGGAAGAGTCGGTGGAATTTCCTGACTAATCGAGGTGCATGCACATGGTCGCTGGGTTCCCACAACCTCTCCTGAGGTCCGTACCCCTTCCAATCAATTAGGTAGAACAGTTTTGACCTAAACATTTTTGAGTCTAAAATGTTCTTCACTTCGAATTCAGGCTCCCCATCTATTAGAATAGGTTCTGGAGGTTTGAGTAGTCAGGTTCCGGGTACCACTGGTTTCAGAAGTGACACATGAAAAACAGGGTGAATTCGCATACTAGCTGGTAAATCAAGTTTAACAGCCACTGGGTTAATTATTGCCGTAATAGAATAAGGTCCCAGATATTTTGGGTTAAAAGTTCGAGGCCCTTTGAGTGGTAAATGTCTGGTAGCTAACCACACTTGATCCCCAATCTGATACGGAGGTGCTTCACTCCGATGTAGATCAGCATTCTCCTTGTATTTTCTCTTGGCTTGTTGTAAATGCGTAGTTGCCTCTTTGAAGGCTTGGGTAATTGTAGAATGCAGATGTTCTACTGCAGGCATTCCGAGGTTCTGAGGTGAGTCAAGGTTTGAGGTTCGAGGGTGATGCCCAAATAAAGTATAAAAAGGACTGTGGCCAGTTCCAGAGTGTACCGAATTATTATATGCGTATTCGGCTATCCAAAGAATGTCTTTCCAGTTGCTTTCAGATTGCTGTAACATACACCGTAAGTATTGCTCAAGGGTCTGTTTGTCCTCTCTGTCTGACCATCGGTCTGAGGGTGGTGACTGGTCGATAATCTTACGTCGATCTGCGCCATTTAACATTTGCGCCAGAAGTGGGAAATGAATTGGCTTCCCCGGTCAGAGATTAGTACAGATGGGAATCCATGTGGCCGAACAATATTTTCGAGGAATTCTTTGGCTAGGACAGAAGCTGAAGGTAAACCTTTCAAAGGAATAAAGTGGGCCATTTTGGAAAACAAATCCACAATTACCAGAATAGTATTGTACCCCGAACAAGGAGGCAGGTCCGTAATAAAATCCATTGATAGGGTGTGCCGGGGTGCTGGCGGTATGTCTAGAGGTTGAAGGAGACCGGCTGGTCTTTTCTTTTGACTTTTATTTTGGGGGCAAACACCACAGGACATCACAAAAGATTTAACATCTTTTCGCCAAGAGGGCCACCAAAATTGTCGTTTCACCTTTTCCTCTGTCTTGGCAATACCGGGGTGTCCCTCTATTAATGCATCATGATAACCGGAAATAACTAGTTTGTGTAATTCCTTATGTGGCAGGAATAAGCGTCCTTGGAAATAAGGTAAACCATTATCTATGGTAAAGTCTGATCCCTTTTGTATCTAATCCTGTAAGGTTGTAGGGTCCAGGAGTTATTTCACTCTGGCTTGAATGTCTTCAAGTGTCGATAACAAAGTCATGCCTAGAATCCTCTGTTCGGGAATTATTGGTACAGGTTCTGAGTTTGTATCAGATTCTCCCATTCCAATTCGGGATAAGGCGTCTACTTTGCCATTCTTGCAGCCAGGTCGATAGGTAATCACGAAATCAAATTCAGCGAAAAACAAAGCCCATCGGAGCTGCTGTAATGACTGAGCCTTGGCGGTTTTCAAATACTGTAAATTCCGGTGATCAGTGATCACTGTGATGGTATGTCGAGCGCCAAGCAGATAATGCCGCCAGGCTTTAAAAGCGGACTTAATGGCTAACAGTTCTTTGTCTGTGATTGCATAATTAACCTCGGGTGCCGAGAATTTTCTGGACCAAAATGCTACGGGATGCAGTTGGTTGGTTTCGGGATCTCTTTGGGACAGGACAGCTCCCATGGCTAGGCTGGATGCGTCAGTCTCGACGACATAAGGGAGATCTGGACGCGGGTGTTTCAATATAGGTGCGGAGGTAAACTTAGCTTTTAAATCCTGAAAGGCCTGCTCGGCTTCTTCAGACCATTCAAAACGTTTATTTTTCCTCAAGAGTGCAGTAATGGGTTGTACCACACGTGAAAATTCTGGGATAAACCTGCGATAGAAATTGGCAAAGCCGAGCATGCTTTGAACCCCTTTTACAGAGCTAGGTGATGGCCATTTGAGGATGGCATCCACTTTTCTTGAGTCCATTCGGACTCGTTTGGGTGTCAGGATGAAACCTAGAAACTCGACTTCTGTGGTATGGAAAACACATTTCTCCAATTTAGCAAATAGTTTGTGTTGGCGCAGTTTTTCAAGTACTGCCCTGACGTGTTTTCTGTGATCAGATTCCGAAGAGGAGTACACCAGAATGTCATCGATATATACGACAACACAAACAATCGATGAGTTCCCGACGGACATCATTCATGAAGTATTGGAAGGCAGCCGGCGCGTTACACAATCCGAAAGGCATCACCTGGTACTCGAATAATCCGTATTTAGTACGGAAGGCAGTTTTCCATTCGTCGCCTTCTTTAACTCGTACCAGATGATAAGCCCCCCGGAGATCTAACTTGGTGTATATGCAAGCGTCCTTTACCTGGTCAAGGAGTTCAGGGATCAGAGGCAGAGGATAACGGTTTTTAACCGTTATCTGGTTCAATACGCGGTAATCGATACAAGTTCTAAGGTCGCCTTCTTTTTTGGGCACGAAGAACAAAGCCGAGGATGCCGGGGACTTTGACGGGCGAACAAAACCATTAGCTAGGTATTGATCCAAATATTGTCTCAAATGCAGATTCTCAGGTTCGGTAAGGGCATAAATCCTGCTACAAGGGGGTTGTGCACCGGGCACCAGATCGATTTGGCAATCGTACGATCTGTGAGGAGGTAACGTGTTGGCCTGTTCCTTATGGAAGACGTCCTGAAAGTCTTGGTATTCCGGAGGTAGTTGCATGGAGGCAGAGGTTACAGATGCTAGATTAATCTTCAGGTTTCCTGGGTAGCAGGTTTGTGTACAATCCGGGAAGGTTATTCTCTTAGCTCGCCAATCAATTCGAGGATTATGTGTCTCTAACCAAGGGATTCCAAGAATAACCTGAAACTGTGGAGCCTTGATTACATCAAACACAACACCCTCCCGATGGCCGTCGGGACCAATAAGAGTCACCTCAGTAGTGGAATGTGTTACCGGTCCAGAGGCAATTTCAGTTCCATCGACTGTGGTGATGACATCTTTGCTGGTTTTAGGACGGAGAGGGAGGTTAATCCTTGAGACCAATTCACGATCCACATAGTTTCCAATAGCCCCACTATCGATGTATGCCTTTATTGCATGCAACCGCTTAGGCTGTTCTGGATCTACGAGAACCATTGGCACAATGAAATGCGAGGTCTGAGAGTTAGTTTTCAAGCTCGGCAAGCGGACCCCTACACTTGTCGGGCGGAGTCGTTTCCCGAAACAGAGTCTTCATGGTTTTTATCAGCGGCTCCTACCGCCTTTCGGGGCGGTTTTGCCGGGCAATCTCGTAGAAAGTGTCCAGAATTCCCACAATAAAGACATTATTTTAACTGCCGCCTCCTTTCACGTTCCTTTTGAGTTAAGGGTCCTTTAACCCCTCCAATTTGCATAGGCTCAGAGACATCAACTCCCTTGGGATTAGCATGGGTCTTGACCAACACCCGGGTCTCAAACCTGGACCGATCTGCTTTTCTGTTTTGAAGTCTGTGATCCAATTGGACCACTAAGTCTATATACTCTGTGCATTCTTGGGGCGGATTTACAACTTGGGCCAAGACATCTTTAAGTTCTCCGCGTAGGCCTCGATAAAACAACGTGACTCTCTTATCCTCTGGCCATCCCGTTTCCACAATTAGTCTATTAAAGGTTGCAATATAGGATAGGAGGTCCTGATTGCCCTGTCGCAGGGATAGAAGTTCGTCATCCAGAGCCTGCCCCTGAGAGTGTCGAGCAAATAACCTTTCCATGCTTGCTTGAAACCTTTGAAAATCACGGAGAATCGGGTCATCTTGAGTAACCAGTGGAACTGACCAATCGGCAGCGCAGCCGCTGAGATATGACAATACAAAGGCTACCTTGGTCTGATCATTAGGGAAGGCCCCAGGTCTGCATAGGAAGTGCAAACGACACTGATTCATGAATACGTCGAATCGTTTGGGGTCCCCAGCAAAGCGTTCGGGTGGGGCCAGCGGCATGTTTCCAGGTAGATTAATCTGCACAGGGTTACTGGAAACCACAGGAGCGGGGTTCCCTCCGGAACCGGGTAGAGGAGTTTGCCCAGCTTGACCTTGCAAAAGCTGTCTGGCCAGGTCATCAGTTATTTCCTTTGATATTATTAATTCCCACCTGAGGGCATTAGTCTCTTGACGAGCGGCATGTACTTTGGCCCGTAATTCCCCCAGTAATTGGGCCAACTGATCAGTCTCAGAACTTTCCATAGCGCCTGGGTGGGAATTTGTAGGAAGGCTTCGCGTTCTGTAACGCTCACCTGACTCCCACGGAGGCGCTGGCCTCGTTCACGCTGCTGTGACCTCTTCAAAGGTGATGCGCAGGGTTTGGAAGATGGACTGGACCGGGCCCCCAAATCTGGCTTGTCTGGCTCGCAGAAGTATCCATCTGTAGGCGAAAATAGGGGATTAACTGTCTGCAGGGTAATGCAATCAGCCTCCCACTTTCCCCTCTCACCCTCCTCGAAACCCTTCTGTGATTCCTCGTAGAGTCTCACCTTAGGGTCTGGAAGGACGAGCTCTCCATCCTGCTTCTGATGCAGGGGCGCGTTGGTATCCAGTTACTTCACTGGATTTTCGGATTGGTGAGAACCAAAACTTGCTTGGCTTCCAGGTAAGTTTTTTGATAAGAGGTTCCCCTTGTGTCCATGCATGAATGTACTAATGCTAGTGTCTTTTTCCCCATAGGGGCCGGGGTACGGAATGCTGGGGAACAGGCACCGACCCGAGATGAGAGGTGAAATCCTTGTAGAAATCAGGTAAGTCTTTAATGAGCGTGTTTTGGTAATGTCTTTTCATTCGCTCATTAACGCTGATGTCTTTTTTTCCCCTTAGGGGCCGAGGTCCGGAAATGCCAGGATGCGGCGCGGACCCGAAATGAAGAGGGAATGAATCAACAGGTAAGTCTTAACATGGAGAATTAGCTTTCCTTATTCCCTTCTCTCTCTCACCTTTTGTTCTGGTCTTTTTCTCCCTAGGCGCTGGGGCGTGACTGCGAATCCGGATGATCGCTGCTGAACATGGAGGCGCCCTGTAACGGTGAGTGGAATGCGGCGCTGCAGCGATCGACGCGATGAGCTTTTAAATAAAAGTCTTCCTTTTCAGGATTGTCGGCGAGATGTCTCCGGGATGCGGATTTAGCAGGTAAGGACTTTTCCTTCTTCTGTTCTCTTCTTCTCTTCCTTTGCAGGTGATCCAGGAGGATGCTGGCAGGCGTGGCAGAAGTCAGGATGCAGGAGCAGACACGGAGAGCGTCCATCTGCTAGATGCAGAACAACTCGAAGCACGTGTGGCTGTTCGGGTGGGGTTTAAATAGCCTTGGAAGAAGTTCCAGGTATGTATCCTTCCCCGACCACGCCCGGATGGTAAATTAGTCCCACAGGAAAAGTAGTTCCTTTCAGGCCTCCAGGAGGCCGGGATCCTGCAGCATGGTCTGCATCAGGTAAGTGCACCCAAGCACTTCCATAATGAGCCTGGCGCCTATGGCACCAGGACTGATGTCTTTTATGAGCCTGGCGCCATAGGCGCCAGGACACTGTCCAAAGGGCCTCTATATGGGGTTGCTGGGTCCTTCCTTGGGGACTGGATGTCCACTTTCGGGGACGCAGGGCTTGAACCGGCTCCCCGGGAGCGGGCATCATGACACCTACAGACCATGCTTTCCATGGTGTCTCTGGGTACACCTCTGCAGACCTCTATGAATCAGGTGCTGAATCGGACAGTGAGACATATGTGCCGTCGCAGGTGAGTGTTTCTGGCAGGGATGCTGTTCTGTCCAACCCACCTGCACTGGGGGTAGACCCCTCTATGGGGATTTCAGTGTTGGTAAGTCCGCCTTTGGCGGTTACGGATGCAGGGTCACACTCCACAATATTTTGCTCCTGTTCCTGGGCCAGCAGACAAAGGAGGAATGCAGTCCTGGAGCCTCAGGCAGTGCCAGCACAGCAAGGTGCAGATCGCCTTGCCCCAAACAGGTGTGATGCCTGCAAAGGCGGTAGCCGTGCGCCACCAGGCAATACTGTGTGAGAGAACTCCATGTACAGTATAGCAGCACAACAGGGGGCATCGTGTGAAATGATGGCTCAGGCAATGGATAGGGTGGCCCACTTCCATTCTCCCCCCTGAAAGGCAGATGGAGCTCCAGCAGCAGGCAACAGACTCCATTTGCCACTCACACAGGGAGGACATGTTGGCGTCCAACAGGGACTGACGGGCTGCACTGGAGACTCTGCGCGCAGCCATATCTGTAGAGTCACAGGCCCACAGGGAAGCCTTGAGGTTAGAACACGGTCCCTCAGAGATACTCTGGGTGAACTTGAGGTTTCCTGGAATTTTAGGTCAGAACAGCAGCTGGAGCAGCTCACACGTTCACTCTCAGCTGAGCTCCAGGCAACCCGTCAGGAGATCCGGGCATCACGCGAGGCCATGCAGGCAGAAATGCGTGCTACCCATGAGGTGCTGCATGGGGATCTCCTGCAGAACCAAACGTTCCAGACCTGCATGCTTGCTGCCATGGAGGACCATACCAGGGCTTTGCATGGGCTGCCTCCCATATCACAGCCACCTCCTGATGTAGCAGCAGAGGGTGATGACAGCGACAGCAGTCCACCCACTGTAGGCCATGAGCCCATGGAGGTTTTTTTTTTTCTCAACATCCACGCATGTGGGTGTTGGGGTGCACCCTGTACCTCGTCCCTGATGGGTGGCCTCCCCCCCCGGTCCACACATGGCCATTTTGGATTTTTGTTTGTTTTAATTTTTTTTTACAGTTTGTTGCTTTGTGTGGCTCCCGTGGGCATCCAGTGTGTATTCCAGCTGGGCCCATGCAGGCTCTTCCTGTCTTTGGGTTAGATGCTTGGTTTCCTGACACACACACCCCTCCTGCTTCCCCTTTCCATGGGCTTGCAAAGGGTGTGACCAAGTGACAGTAACTTACACAGTGACATTGGGCTCCCATGAGTTGCGTGGGCAGTCTGTAGTCAAAACTGTGTGTACATCCCTAGTGGGGATTGTTGTTGGATTCTACACTGCATGGTGCATTGATATGTGCTTGTGCGTCCATGTCTTTCTCCCTATATACATGCAGGTTCTTCATGTCTTCACAAGGCCGTCTCCTTTGCAGATGCAGTTCATGTTGTATGCAGTACACTGAGACATTTGCCTGACAGCAACACTCTGCAGTTGGAAGGGGTCGATGTGCTGCCTTAGTCAGGTTATGAGACTTGCACTACTTTAATTTTTTGATGTCATATATTGCCACGGTTTCATCCTATACTGATGTTTTGTGTTGCTGGTAAGTATTTGTTCATGTGTGCTCTTTCTTATTGATTACTGAGAGCATATTGTCTGTGGCCTGTTTACATTAGGGACAGTGCACTTTGTGACACTTGTGTCATGTGTTGTGCATTCATTTGGTTGCTTTCACATTGCATGCCATGCCATGGTGTGTTGGGTAGCTGAGATGGGGAGGGGTTGGGTGACATGGCACTATTTTGATGTGGTATTTTGCAAGGGGGTAGTCATTCCTGATGCATGATTGTGTGTCTTTTTGTGACACAGCATTGGGCGTCTTTAAGTAGGTAGGGATGCACACAATGTAACACTTCCAGGTGAACAATCTCAGGCTGGTATGGTTGTGACAGTTGACTGTCTCTTTTGTCATCATCATTGATTGTCAGCTGGTATGTGCCAGGCCTGTGTGCACTCCGCAGGGGTGGGAATTTAGGTGAAGTAATTTGCCACAAGCTGGGCACGGGCTGCCTCACCATGTGCCCTTTCACCTCCCATGCGCAGCGGCCGTGCATGTGATTGGGAATGTGGGGGCACCACCATGTCCACCGGCATTCCCCGGATGGTTGCAACGTTGTACAGGACACATGCTGCCACTATGATCCTGCACACTACTGGGGGCGCATATAGCAGCTGCCCACCAGAGCGGTCAAGGGAGCGAAAGCGTGACTTGAGCACTCCGAATGTGCGCTCCACTATGCCCCGGGTTGCAATATGGGCTGTGTTGGGTGTGGTCGGGTTCCGAATTGGCGTCATCATGTAGGTGCTCAGAGGGTAGGCACTGTCCCCTGGGGAGGTGATGATGGCTATTATTAGTGGGGTTGTCACATTACTCAGTATCTGACATGCATGCATGTACAGAGGCTTTTATACTCACCAATCAGCCATGTGTCGCCATGCCGCCCAGCTTCCAGGTCCCGGTTTAGCGGTGACATTCTGAAAATAAAACTATCATGGCTTGACCCTGGATAGTTGGCATATACTGAAGTGATGATTCCCTTGGCATCACATACTACCTGCACGTTGATGGAATGCCAGTGCTTGCGGTTTCGATATATGTGCTCAGTGGCCCTGGGAGGAGGTAGAGCCACATGGGTGCAATCAATGGCACCTAGCACTTTGGGGAAGTGTGCCACCCCGTAAAAGTCCTGGACCATGGCCTGCCTTTCTGCAGGTGTTCTGGGCATGGATATGTGCCTGCGGACTGAGGGGCGTGCAGTCATGATGGCCAACACCTGGTGTAGGCAGCGTGACTGCGTGGCCTGTGACACACCCCCACTATGGCACTTGCCTGCTGAAATGAACCAGTAGCCAAGAAGTGCATTACATTGAGCACCTTTTCCAAGTGGCTCAGTGCTTGCGAGCACAGGGTGGGTGATGTGAGGTCCTCCTCCCACTCACTCACCAGGTCGAGGATTATTTGTGGTGGAAACCTGTACCTCCCATACACCCGGTCATCAGGCATCCCAAAAAGGCTGGTCCTGGGTAAAAAAATGCGCGGCCTAGCTATCCTCCTCCTCCTGCGGTGTCCCACGACTACTGCTGCGAGGAACGGTATATTCATCGTAGCGTCTGAGCTTGTTTGTTGTTTGCACGCACTTTTATGCTGCGCGGGCCCGCTTACGCCTGCTTCCTGCTGGCGTACGCGTTTCCGGATTGGCGCGTCTTTTTTGGCGCATGCCTTTCCCCTGTTCGATTCCATGAATATGTGTTGTTGGCGCGCGTTGCGAGCATTTACCTCCTGTACTTCCCCCGTAACGCCCACATTTTCACGCGTTGTTCCCCATTCCGCGTGTTACACCCCGTGTTCCGCCCACTTTTGTTGTGTGCACTGCGCTATGTGTGCTTTCCCTGTGCACGTAGCGCACGCCGTTTAATGACGTTTGCGCCCGCGTGTGCCACCCACGATTTTAGCACACATCCCAGGATTTACACGCGCACTGAATTCCATGAATCGATGTGCGCGGCTTTGGCACGTGTGCGCTGTGATTTTCACGCTTGCTCTGCGATTTTCACACTTGCGCTCCCCTTTTCGGCGCACATTTATTCCATGAATCGGCCCACATATGTATACAAATTGTAAAATCTAAATGCACTCAATTGTGCATCTAAACAAAGCAACTAGGACAATTTCACGTTATACAGTACTTGTCACAACAGGTCTCTCAGGGTTCCCTTTCCAAAGCTCAGGCCTTTTCCAGCGTTCACAACACAAAATACAAGGTACGTTTCTTCAGTAGGCCTCTCAGGTTGCCCTTCCCCAAGCTTAGGCTTCTTCAAGCTTTCAGAACACAAAACACAAAGTCAGTTTCTTCAAAAGGTCTGTCAGGGTTCACTTCCCCAACTCAGGCCTGTTCCAGGTTTCAAAATACAAAACACAAAATCAGGATGTGCCTTTTCTCATGTGCAATTTGTTCTGCAGGTCATCCTCTTATGGGGTAGAATCAGAGGCTTTAAAAAATGCTAGGCTCTTTAATTTTCCTCAGCGTGATCACCCTTTGCCCCTCTTGTGGCTCGTTACTTTCTCTTCCTTTTGCACTTTCTATCTTCTGGTGCTTCTTGCACCATTTTCCTATGTTCCGTCACCTTTTCCCATGCTCACTTGCACTGACATTTAGTCCTTATCTTGCACCTCTTCTATGGTCTTCTAGGCCTCTTTCATTCATTTCGTTTCATATTCCAACACACACACACACACACACACACACACACATACACACACACACACGTCTTGTGCATACACTGTTACTTGCATCTTTGTTTAAAGACTTTCCGTCAGCTTCAATGAACACCCTTCCAACTGTGGTCCTCTTGTAAAAGCAAGGAAATAGCAAGGCTGAGTACCACAAAAGGAAATACACCAAACACGGGCTATAAAGATTCACAGATCTTTAATACTGCGCAGTTACAAAGAAACACAGATCTGATACAGATAGCTATCTGGCTCTCGACACCCTGCAATGAGTAGCAGCCTGTCAGAGTGGGGAGGGAGACGTACTGGACATCCAAACATCTACATTTTTATACATTCCCTAAAATATTGTCCAGCCCCTGTACAGGTTAATAATCTGCGGCCTAAAGTTTGTACCGAGTTCACATATAGCTCATACAATAATATGCACATGGATTACATAGGTTTGTGTTTCCAACAAGTTACAATGGCAAAGTGTATTCCTGGATTTAGCAGTGAGCCTTAGTACATATCCCTTCGCAATGTAGTTCCGCCAGTGTCCACGCTCGAAATTTACATAACATTGTCCTCGATGTCTATTCGTGGATGAAGCTTGTTAGTGCAGACAATCCTGAGACAACAAGTCATGCTTAGGACAGGGTCTCATTACCTAGTCAAAACAGTCAGCCCTCGGACAGTCTAACCATTAACAAGATTCAAAGGTTAGGAAGGCTCGGCTGCAAGTTGAACACTGTCCACCATTTTAGAACAGAGAATTCACATACAAACAGAAATCAAAATGGCGGACGATTCTAAAATGGCGGCAAAGTCGATCTAAAAACTGAACTTTGCAACACGGTTTTCTTCGCAGAGCGACTAGGCTTAGGCCAATATAAATCAAAAGGAGGCACGATATGATTTCCCGTTTAACAAACCCTCCTTTTGGCCTAAGCCAAGCGCTAAACTACAACTAGTCACTTTACGAGTAACTCCACGTCTCAATGTCCATGCAACCGAATCACAATCATCAGAGATATCAATCGCCATAAGGTCTGTAACAGAAATTTCTTTCAACACAAATCCATTGGTCATTCTTTTCGGTGCGCGTACCTTTTGTTCTAATGTTCCCATAGTCTGTGCACAACATCCCCCTAACATTGAACATATGGCAGGAAGACATTGTATATAGCAACAGCAGAACAACAGAACACCCAGAATAATTAGTAAGACTGAAAGTAGCTTCCATCCCCAAAATCGTGGGAAGTCCCAGAACCAAGCGCTAAAATCCCAATTTCCCTCGGGAACGTGCACTTCTGAACTGAGGACGTGCAGATTTTGTATAGCCTTAAAGATGGTTGGGGAGGAATCTGGTACGAAAACGCAACAAGCGGACCCCACTAATTTCATACCCCACCACACTCAGCCAGGATGACGTCTAATGCCATCCGGTTCTGTAGTGCCACCAATCTTATTGCTTTCTGTTCTAGAGTCATGTTATAGAGTATGTCAGTGGTCCGGTTGATGGTTCTCTCCAGTACTCTCGCCAGTCTCCTGATATCCTCGGAGTTTAGTATTTGCCCCCAAAAAGGTACAAAGGATTTTGCTACGTCACCCAGAACTTGTGACGAAGTATCGCCATTTTCGTCCCACCTTGGACGAGCTCTAGAGATTTCTGTGGTACTAGCTATAAATACCCCTGGCAACAGGATCCCTATATCAAGTTCCCTGCCAATCCCTAGGTAGCCATGGGAAAGCTTCATTACCGCAAACGGAGTAGACAGGTTCGCCTACATACAAAGGTCTGTCCTCACTGGTCAAGTTCGCAACATTGGTGCAACCCTTGAAATCACCCATTGACTGAGTACCATTCCTCTGTATGCAGAAATAAACTGAGTCGGCTGTGGTTAACAGAATAGGAAAGTGGTGTGGCATCCCTATTGGCTATAGGAGCCATCTTGAAGGAGATCAAAGATTGAAAAGGTCAAGACAGTCTATCAGAAGGCCTAATGGAAGCAACATTAAGCTTGCTTCTATTTGCGAAAAGTGAGCATCCCAGGGGCGTTAGAACTCGTCTTTCAAACTCGTTCAAATTTGATCCATCAAAGTTCCCCGAGATGCTATCATTCCATCGGCCAAAGAATAGTGCCCTTAGAGAAGCATAACATGCAGTAGTTAGAAGCAAAGAATGAATATACCAGGCCATCCCTTTGTCTCCATGTTGCTGTAAATGAGAGCAGACCCAACAGTTAGACCTGTTCAACATGGCATGTGTTGCATTCATTATAAGCAATAGTGTGTTATTGCGGTACCTCTGTCTGTGTTGAGAGTCTCTAGGAGATAGAGTGTGCAGATGCACGAAAGGTGTAGATACAGTAGGTACATTTTCGGTGGGCAAAAGAGTTTCAAGAGGACGTACCTCTTCCATGTACCAAAATCCCAAAGCAATTACTATTGTGAAACCGGTTAACATGATTACAAGAAAACAATACGTTTTAAAAGACCATGTATTCGATTGTTCATTGTCTTTACTGGCCACAGAGTCACTTATTTGTTCTGTACAGGTAGAGGCGATAGCAGGCATTGTTTCTTCAAAACGAAAAGCTCCTTAGTTCATTTGCTGGCGATCTCCTGATCGTGCATTTTCTTAGTCCTTCCCTATCCTTAGCCAACAACTTTCCTTTGTATGCAAAAGGCAGGGCAAAAGACAAGCCCTATGATGATTTTCCTGGTGGCACAGCCGAACCGTGCAGTAAGTCTAACTACGTGGACGCAGATTGTACCTTGTGACTCCTGGTACAGTGTGGTCTACGAACAACGTGTCGTTGCTTCTTGATGGAAGTGATGAGTTTGCAGCAGAACCAGACGGAGATGCAAAAGGATCTGTGGGAGAGTGTGGAGATAAAGCAGCTGTTTCCCCAGGCCCCGTGGGCTCAGGGAGTGTCTCCGAAGCACTCTCAGTACTGCTCAATGCTGAGTGATCGTTGGGGGCAGTGCAGGTAAAATTCTCTGCATCTTCTGTATCGTGTGGCAAAGGGAAGGGAACCCTCTTGGCATGCGACGCATGTATCCAGTGCCTCTTGCCTTACACCAGGATAGCCGTCTGTGTGGCCAGGAGAACCTGGTGTGGCCCTCTCCACCTCGGTGCGAGACAGGATGCTCGTTCAAACGCTTTCACAAGCACCCACTGTCCAGGTCGGATACTGTGACCTGGCCCCTCGTATTTTACTGGAAGGGCTTCTCGCACCTGTTCGTAAATCAAATACAGATGTTTTGTTAACAGGTCACAATAATCAGAAAGAAGTACATGTTCAATATCCCTCAGGGCCCGGGGTTTTGGGAGGTTCCAAATGTTAGCGGGCCTACCCATGACCTCTTCATATGGGGAGAGCCCAGTCATAGTCTGTGGGGTGGTGCGCATTGACAGTAACACTATCGGTAAGGCGTCCGGCCATTTCAATTTGGTGCCGGCACACGTCTTAGTGAGCTTGTTCTTCAAAATTCTCTCTACCAATCCAGCACTCTGAGCATGTCTAGCTGAGTGGAACCGTTTATCGATCTGTAATCCCGCTCATATCTGCAGAATTACAGCAGCGATAAAATGTGGACCATTGTCCGACCAGATGACCCTTGGTAAACCAAACCTAGAAAAATATTCCTTAAGCATGGTTTTCGCCGTTGTCATTGTTGTGGCATCTTTTACAGGAAAGGCTTCAACCCATTTACTAAAGGCGCAAATAACAACCAAAACAAACTTAAAATTGCTACAACGCTCCATTTCAGTAAAATCAAAGTGGATTACTTCAAAGGAGACAGAAGGTGGACCAAAACTACCCCTTTGTGTCGATGTGCCCTTCCCCATATTGTGCTGTAGACAAACCATGCAACTCTGGACAAAACGCTCAGCTGTTTCCGAGATGTTACCGTTCACCCAGACATTTTCTAACATTTTGCAAATCTTCCTAGCGCAAATGTGGGTGGGCCCATGAGCCATTGCGATCATCATAGTAATGTACGCATCTGGCAACATCCATTTTCCCTCTAACTTATCCACCCAACACCCATCATCATCCAACCTCGCCAAACCCTCAGCCCATTGCTTAGTTTCTTCTGAAGTGGCATCGGCTTGGATATTCTTTAAAGATTCAATACCTTCATCTATGGTACAAACATTTGTGGCTTCCCATGTAGTGTACATATCTGAATAGAGATCACTAGCAGTTTGTTGGCTATCTGATCAGCGAAAGTGTTCCCTTTTCCTATATCATTTATGATTTTCTGATGCGCTGCGCATTTCATGATCGCTAACTGAGTGGGAAGTGCAAGCGCTGAAAGTAACCGCACTATCAAAGAGCCACATTGAATCTTTGTTCCATGTGAGGTCAAGAAACCTCGTTCTGCCCAAAGTCTACCAAAGTTGTGAACTACCCCAAAAGCATACGGGCTATCAGTATATATGTTTACTCCAAGCCCTTCGGAAAGTTCACAAGCTCGAGTCAATGCAATAATCTCTGCGGCCTGCGCAGAGTTATGCGGAATTCTTTTGGTTTCCACAATCGTGCTTAGTGTGGTGATGGCATAAGCAGCCGTGGATGTACCATCCAGAAGTTTGAAGCAGGAACCATCGCAAAACAGCTCCCCTTGTGGGTCATTCAAAGGTGTATAATTCAGATCAATCCTGCCTTTAGTTCTTTTCTGTGGTGTAAAGGCAGTCATGTGACATTTCGTCACTGCAAGCAGTACCTTGCGGGAAAGGTAATATTTCAGCCGGATTCAATACACAACACCTCTTTATTTTTATATGCGGTGCAAACAAGATCAATTCATATCTCATTAATCGTGCGGAGGTGAGGTGTTGTGTTTGTGTTCTATTTAGTAGAACATCTACAGAGTGAGGTACCAACAAGGTTAAAGCATGGCCTAGGACCATACACTTGTTCTGTTTTACAGATGCAGCAGCAGCAGCAACAGCTCTCAGACATCTCGGCAAAGCGCATGCAACAGGATCACGGGCGGAAGAAAAGTAACCGCACGGCCTATTCTTCCCTCCATGTTCCTGCATTAATACAGCCAAAGCACATACATCACGTTCATGCACATACAACTCGAAGGCCTTTTCATAATTTGGTGTGCCCAAAACTGGTGCGGAACACACAGTGCAGTTTTGAGAAGATCAAATGCTTTCTGGTGTTCCAAGTTCCACGGCAATGGCAAAGAAATGCCCTTCTTTGTCAAAGCCAACATTGGTTTAATCACTAGTGAGAAGTTCGGGATCCACTGCCTACAGTAAGAAGCCATTCCTATCAAGGCTCTGACTTCCTTCTGTGTATTTGGGACGAACATGCTAGAAATGATTTTAATCCGTTCAGGCGTCAACCTTCTTCCCTCCTTTGACAGGAGATAGCCTAAATATGCGACCTCCTGTTGACAATATTGAAACTTTTTGAGTGAAGCTTTATGTCCATGCTTTGCTAGGTGAATAAGCAACAACACGGTGCCCTCCTTACAGGCAATTTCTGAATCAGCAGCTAAAAGAAGATCATCTATGTATTGAAGCAATGTGCAAGTGGTAGGCAACTCGAGTGTGTCAAGCTGCTCTTTCAAAGCCCTACTATAAATGCTCGGACTTTCCATGTATCCTTGTGGCGCACGGGTGAATGTAAACGAGCGTCCCCCTAAGGTGAACGCGAACAGGTATCTGCTATCCTTGTGTATAGGAATGCTAAAGAAAGCATTCTTAAGATCTACGATACTAAAATGAGTAGCAGAAGCTGGGATCATAGTTAATATCGTCGTTACATCAGGCACAATAGGAAATTGTGGAGCAACAATCTGTAACGCTCACCTGATTCCCACGGAGGCGCCGACCCGTTGTGGACTGCTACAACTTCTTCCACGGTGAAGTGTAGTGCTTGGAAGATGGACTGGACTGGACCCCCAAACCTCGTCTGTCTGGCCCGTAGAATAATCCTTCTGTAGATGGGAAAAGGGAGTTAACTGTCTGCTAGATTGTGTGTGAGATTCCCCCCTTTTTCCCCTTCTCACCCTCCTCGAACCCTAGCTGTGCCTTCCGCAGACTCTCACCTTAATTTCTGTATGGACGAGCTCTCCATCCTGCTTCTGACGCAGGGGCGCGTAGATTTCCAGTTACTTCACTGGATCACGGATTTGGCGAGGGTTCGATGTCTGCTTGCCTTTACCAAAATGCTGCAGTAAGTAGATAGTTCAAAAGATCAAGTCTTATTTGTCCCTTGGCCTTTGTTTAATTTTCAGGGACTAGGTGAGGAATCCGTGTGGAGGAATGGATTCGCCGAGGTAAGCTCAGGTGAGTACTTTTAATGAAGGTGTGCCGTAGTGGTTTGCTCCGACACCTTAATGAGTATGTCTTATTTCCCCATAGGGGCCGGGGTACGGAAAAGCCAGAAAAGCCGCTCCGACCCGAAAAGGGAACTGAGGTCCCAACAAAATTCAGGTAAGACTTAAGGTGAGTAATCTGTCCTTTTGCAATGAGTTCGTTGCTCACCTTGTTTTGTCCTTTTTCTCCGTAGGTCTTGAATGCGACCGATGTCGCCTATGAGCGCTGAAAAGGTTGCCGGCGCCATGTGAAGGTAAGTGGAAGCGGCGCAGCAGCGTGAGAAGCGGAGCGCTTCTAACTATTGTCTTTCTTTTCCGTAGGTGCTGGGATGCGGCCGATGTCGCCTATGACCGCTGAAGAGCTAGACAGCGCCACGTGAAGGTAAGTGGAAGCGGCGCTGCAGCGAGCGATGAGATGCGTTTCTAACCCTTGACTTTCTTTTGCAGGATCGACATAGTGAAGAATCCGGATGCTGGATGAAGGTAGGTAATGTCCTAATGCTTGCCTTTCTCTCCTTGCAGGTGTTCCAGGTGCTGGCGGGCGTGGCAGGAGCCAGGATGCAGGAGCCGACTCGGTGAGTGTCCTGCTGCAGATGCAGAATAACGTGAAGCACGTGTGGCCATCCGGGCGTGGTTTAAATAGCCTTGGAAGAGCTTCAGGTGAGTGTTCTTCCACTGGCCCCACCCGAGTAAGAAAAGAGTTCCTGAAAGAAAATAGTTCCTCCCCAGCCTTAGTTGGCTTGAAGCTTCAGACAGCATGGTCTGCCTCGGGTGAGTATGCAGCATGGTCTGCCTCAGGTGAGTTCACCCAAGCATTACCATATGTTCTGCCATGATGAGCCTGGTGCCAAAGGTGCCAGGACAAGGTCCAAAGACCCCCTAAAGGGATTTGCTGGGTCCTGCTTGGTGAGTATGAAGTGTGCTTCCGGGGTCGCTGGGCCTGACCTCGCTCCTCGGGAGCAGGCATCATGACAGCACTCCCCCCCCCCCAAGGCCCCTCCCAAGGTTGTTTTCCCCGGGGGTTTTGGTTTGTCTGGGAAGGTCCGGTGAAATTCTTTAATTAACCGAGGAGCATGTACATGGTCATGGGGTTCCCATGACCTCTCTTGAGGCCCGTAACCCTTCCAATCGATTAGATAGAAAAGCCTTGATCTTATCATTTTAGAATCTAAAATGTTCTTCACCTCGAACTCAGGTTCTCCCTCCACTTGAATGGGTTCTGGAGGCTTGATTAGTCTGGTTCCAGGTTGCACAGGTTTCAAAAGTGACACATGAAAAACAGGATGTATTCGCATATGAGCTGGTAAATCCAGTTTAACGGCCAGAGGATTGATTATGGCCGTAATGGAATATGGTCCCAGGTATTTGGGATTAAAAGTTCGAGGTCCTTTGAGTGATAAGTGTCTGGTAGCCAGCCAGACTTGGTCCCCAATCTGGTACTGAGGTGCCTCACTTCGATGCCGATCAGCACTTTTCTTGTATCTTTTCTTGGCTTGTTGTAAATGTTCAGTTGCTTCTTTGAAGGCTTTGGTAATTGCGGTATGCATCTGGTCCACTGCGGGTGTTCCGAGATCATGAGGTGGATCCATGTCAGAGGTTCGAGGGTGAAGCCCATATAAAGTGTAAAAAGGACTTTGCCCTGTTCCAGAGTGCACAGAATTATTATATGCATATTCAGCTATCCAATGAATGTCTTTCCAGTTACTTTCAGATTTTTGCAGCATACAACGTAAATATTGTTCGAGAGTCTAATTCGTTCTTTCTGTTTGACCATCGGTCTGGGGGTGATGACTGGTTGATAGTCTTACATCGATTTGTGACAATTGACAACATCTACGCCAAAAGTGGGAAATAAATTGGCTTCCTCGATCTGAAATCAGCACAGACGGAAATCCGTGTAACCGGACAACATTTTCAAGGAATTCTTTAGCTAGAACCGAAGCTGAAGGTAAACCTTTTAATGGAATGAAGTGTGCCATCTTGGAGAATAAATCCACAATAACAAGAATAGTGTTATATCCTGAACAGGGGGGTAAGTCCATAATAAAATCCAATGACAGGGTGTGCCAGGGCGATGGTGGAATGTCTAACGGTTGAAGACGACCGGCTGGTCTTTTCTTTTGGCCTTTATTTTGGGCGCACACACCACATGACATCACAAATGATTTTACATCTTTTCGCCAAGAAGGCCACCAGAATTGTCTTTTCACCTTTTCCTCAGTTTTGGCAATGCCGGGGTGTCCCTCTATTAGTGTATCGTGATAACAAGAAACAACTAGCTTTTGTAAATCCGTGTGTGGAAGAAATAATCGTCCTCGGAAATAAGGTAAATCGTTATCTATAGTAAAATCAGATCCCTTTTGAACCCAGTCCTGCAAGTCTGTTGGGTCCAGGAGTTGTTTAACTCTAGTTTGGATATTTTCTAGCGATTGTGAAGAAGTCATACCTAAGATCCTCTGTTCGGGAATTATCGGCACAGGCTCTGAGTTAGTGACTGTGTCCCCCATTCCAATTCGGGATAGAGCATCCGCTTTGCCATTCTTACAGCCAGGACGGTAGGTGATTATGAAATCAAATTCAGCAAAAAACAGAGCCCAACGGAGCTGTCGAGATGACTGAGCCTTGTCGGTTTTCAAGTACTGTAAATTCCGATGGTCGGTGATCACCATGATGGTATGTCTTGCGCCAAGGAGATAATGTCGCCAGGCCTTAAAAGCAGATTTAATCACTAACAGTTCTTTGTCCGTGATGGCGTAGTTAATCTCGGGAGCCGAGAATTTTCTGGACCAGAACGCAACGGGATGCAGTTGGTTAGTCTCTGGGTCCCTTTGAGAAAGGACAGCTCCCATAGCTAGACTAGATGCGTCGGTTTCGACGATATAAGGGAGATCTGGGCGCGGGTGTTTCAATACGGGTGCAGAAGTAAATGTAGCTTTAAGTTCTTGAAAGGCTTGCTCAGCTTCTTTAGACCATTCAAAACATTTATTTTTTCTTAAGAGTGCAGTGATGGGTTGAACCACCCGTGAAAACTCCGGAATGAACCTGCGATAAAAATTGGCAAAGCCAAGCATGCTTTGAACACCTTTTACAGAGCTGAGTAATGGCCATTTGAGGATAGCATCCACTTTTCGTGAGTCCATGTGGACTCCTTTAGGTGTCAGGATAGAACCTAGAAATTCGACTTCCGTGACATGGAAAACACATTTTTCAAGTTTAGCAAATAGTTTGTGTTGGCGCAATTTCTCGAGGACTGCCCTGACATGGTTTCGATGATCAGATTCTGAAAAGGAGTATACAAGAATGTCATCGATGTATACGATCACACAAACATCGATGAGTTCCCTGAGGACATCGTTCATGAAATATTGGAAGGCAGGCGGTGCATTGCTCAGTCCAAAAGGCATAACTTGGTACTCGAACAACCCATATTTAGTGCGGAAGGCAGTTTTCCATTCATCGCCTTCTTTGATTCGCACTAGATGGTAAGCCCCCCCGGAGATCTAGCTTGGTGTATATGCAGGCATCTTTCACTTGGTCAAGGAGTTCAGGGCTCAAAGGCAAAGGGTATCTGTTTTTGACAGTTATCTGGTTCAGTGCGCGGTAGTCTATACAAGTTCTGAGATCGCCTTCTTTTTTTGGTACGAAGAATAAAGCCGAGGATGCAGGAGACTTAGACGGGCAAATAAAACCATTGGCTAAGTACTGGTCCAGATATTGTCGTAAATGAAGATTCTCGGGCTCGGTAAGGGCATAGATCCTGCTGCAAGGGGGTGTTGCACCGGGTAGTAGATCTATCTGGCAATCGTATGACCTGTGGGGCGGTAGAGTATTGGCCTGTTCCTTTTGGAAGACGTCTTGAAACTCTTGGTACTCTGGCGGTATTTGCAAACTGACAGGAGTTACGGTAGCTAGGCCAATGCTTGTATTTCGCAGATAGCAGGTTTGTACACACTCTGGAAAGGTTATCCTCTTTGCTCGTCAATCAATTTGAGGATTGTGTGTTTCCAACCAAGGGATTCCTAAAATTACTTGAAATTGCGGTGCCTTGATTACGTCAAACACCATTTCCTCCCGATGCCCGTCTTGACCCAGCAATGTCACTTCCGTGGTGGAGTGAGTTACCGGCCCAGAGGCGATTTCGGTTCCATCCACAGTGGTGATGACATCTTTATTGGTTTTAGGGCAAAGAGGGAGGTTCATCCTTAAACCAATTCACGATCCACGTAGTTTCCTATAGCCCCACTATCGATGTATGCCTTAATTGCATGCAACCGTTCAGGCTGCTTTGGATTTACGAGGACCATTGGCATGGTGAAGTGCAAGGTCAAAGAGTTGGTTTTTAAGCTCGGCAAGCGGACCTCTACGCTTGTCGGGCGTGCTCGTTTCCCGGCTCAGATTCTACCAGATCTTTATCCGTGGCTCCTACCGCCTTTTTGGGCGGTTTTACAGGGCAGTCTCGTAAGAAGTGTCCTGAAGTTCCACAGTAGAGGCACAATTGCATTTGCCGTCTTCTTTCACGCTCCCTTTGGGTCAAAGGTCCCTTGACTACTCCAATCTGCATAGGTTCAGTAGCATCGACACCCTTGGGGTGAACCTGGGCTTTGGCAAAAACCCGGGTTCCAAACCTGGACCGATCTGCTTTTCTGTTTTGAAGCCTGTGATCCAGTTGGACCACTAAGTCAATATAGTCCGGGCAGTCCTGGGGTGGATTTACGATATGGGCCAAGACATCTTTAAGTTCTCCACGTAGACCTCGATGGAATAGCGTAATTCTCTTATCCTCGGGCCATCTTGTTTCCACAACTAACCTATTGAAGGTCGCAATGTAAGCTAAGAGGTCCAGATTACCCTGTCGTAGAGATAGGAGTTCGTTGTCCAGGGCCTGTCCCTGAGAATGCCTCGCAAAAAGTCTTTCCATACTTGTCTGGAAGGCTTGAAAGTTCTGAAGGATCGGGTCATCTTGAGGAACCAATGGGATTGACCAATCAGCTGCGCTGCCGCTGAGATAAGAAAGTACAAAGGCTACCTTGGTTTGGTCATTCGGGAAGGCCCCAGGTCTGCAGAGGAAATGCAATCGGCATTGATTCATAAATACTGCAAATCTTTTGGGATCTCCAGCAAAACGTTCAGGCGAGGCCAGTGGCACGTTTCCAGGTAGATTGATTTGCACTGGATTAGTTGACGCCACAGGGATGAAACTACCCCCTGAACTTGGTAGAGGAGTTTGACCAGCTTGACTCTGCAACAGCTGGCGGGCAATATCATCCGTTTGTTCCTTTGACACAATTAACTCCCTCCTGAGGGCATTCGTCTCCTGGCGAGTGGAATGAACTTTGGCCCGTAATTCCCCTAATAGCTGGGCCAGCTGGTCTGTCTCGGAAGTTTCCATGGCGCCTGGGTAGGAAGTTATTGGTAGGCTTCGCGTTCTGTAACGCTCACCTGATTCCCACGGAGGTGCCGACCCGTTCTGGACTGCTACAACTTCTTCCACGGTAAAGTGTAGTTCTTGGAAGATGGACTGGACTGGACCCCCAAACCTCGTCTGTCTGGCCCGTAGAATAATCCTTCTGTAGATGGGAAAAGGGAGTTAACTGTCTGCTAGATTGTGTGCGAGATTCCCCCCTTTTTCCCCTTCTCACCCTCCTCGAACCCTAGCTGTGCCTTCCGCAGACTCTCACCTTAATTTCTGTATGGACGAGCTCTCCATCCTGCTTCTGACGCAGGGGCGCGTAGATTTCCAGTTACTTCACTGGATCTCGGATTTGGCGAGGGTGCGATGTCTGCTTGCCTTTACCAAAATGCTGCCGTAAGTAGATAGTTCAAAAGATCAAGTCTTATTTGTCCCTTGGCCTTTGTTTAATTTTCAGGGACTAGGTGAGGAATCCGTGTGGAGGAATGGATTCGCCGAGGTAAGCTCAGGTGAGTACTTTTAATGAAGGTGTGCCGTAGTGGTTTGCTCCGACACCTTAACGAGTGTGTCTTATTTCCCCATAGGGGCCGGGGTACGGAAAAGCCAGAAAAGCTGCTTCGACCCGAAAAGGCAACTGAGGTCCCAACAAAATTCAGGTAAGACTTAAGGTGAGTAATCTGTCCTTTTGCAATTAGTTCGTTGCTCACCTTGTTTTGTCCTTTTTCTCCGTAGGTCTTGAATGCGACCGATGTCGCCTATGGGCGCTGAAAAGGTTGCCGGCGCCACGTGAAGGTAAGTGGAAGCGGCGCGGCAGAGTGAGAAGCGGAGCGCTTCTAACTATTGTCTTTCTTTTCTGTAGGTGCTGGGATGCGGCCGATGTCACCTATGACCGCTGAAGAGCTAGACAGCGCCACGTGAAGGTAAGTGGAAGCGGCGCTGCAGCGAGCGATGAGATGCGTTTCTAACCCTTGACTTTCTTTTGCAGGATCGACGGAGTGAAGAATCCGGATGCTGGATGAAGATAGGTAATGTCCTAATGCTTGCCTTTCTCTCCTTGCAGGTGGTTCAGGTGATGGCGGGCGTGGCAGGAGCCAGGATGCAGGAGCCGACTCAGTGAGCGTCCTGCTGAAGATACAGAATAACGCGAAGCACGTGTGGCCATCCGGGCGTGGTTTAAATAGCCTTGGAAGAGCTTCAGGTGAGTGTTCTTCCACTGGCCCCACCCGAGTAAGAAAAGAGTTCCTGAAAGAAAATAGTTCCTCCCCAGCCTTAGTTGGCTTGGAGCTTCAGACAGCATGGTCTGCCTCGGGTGAGTATGCAGCATGGTCTGCCTCAGGTGAGTTCACCCAAGCATTACCATATGTTCTGCCATGATGAGGCATTTTATGAGCCTGGCACCAAAGGCGCCAGGACAAGGTCCAAAGAGCTCCTATAGGGGTTTGCTGGGTCCTGCTTGGTGAGTATGAAGTCTGCTTCCAGGGACGCTGGGCCTGACCTGGCTCCTCGGGAGCAGGCATCAAGACACAATCTTATTGATAGTGCTAAATCAATGATAAAACAAAAAGGAATTGCATTATCTCCTTTCTTATACACAGGCAAAATCGGACTATTGCACAAACTACCTGCAATTTCTTCAATTACCCCACGGTGTACAAAATCAGAAACTATACACTTCAGAGCTTGCTCACCATCAACCAAAATCTTATAATGAGGAATATGTAGCAATTTTACTTCTTGTTTCAATATGATTTTAACAGGCTCAATCTGTAGAACACCAACATCGTTGTCATCAATCGCCCATAAACACTCTGGAAGATCACTAAATTCCGGCGGCAAAGGTCTAGTGAGGAACTGTGAGGCAGAAAGTTGCTGTGGTGAAATCGTCAAACGCACTCCATCCGTAGAACAATGAATTACAGCATTTAATTCCTTCAACAGATTCAACCCCAACAAATTCTCTCCACAGTTCGTTGTCAAAAGAAATGGACAGTGATCCGTGAATGGACCCAGTGTAATCGGTACCGGCAAAGAAACCGGACTAACCACTGGTGTACCAGAAAACCCTACAGAAACATTGGTTTGCCCTGACAGTGGAATGTTTGGAACCCGTGAATGGTCACTGGAACACTTCTGCGCTCCTGTATCTATCAAGAATAGATGTTTCCTATTTCCCACTATCATTTCAACGTAGGGACCTTTCTGATTAACGGGAATAGGCATTGGTTCCAAACCCTGCTTCGGGCAATCCTAGCGAAACAATATATCGTCAAAGGGAAGGTCTTCAGAGAGATATGCAGTAGAAGGATGATCAAAAATGTTTCTATTATCCACGCTTGGTGACTGATTGTCTTGTGAAAAAGGCTGTGAATTCTGAGAAAACTGGCTTCTACCAGGACCCCCTGCCCCAGGGCGGCCTCTGGATCGTCTACCCATAGTACCAAATGTGTTATTCGACCTCTGCTGGAGGATCGGGCATAGTGCTCGCCAATGACCCTCTTGTCTGCAATAAGCACATTGGTTCGCGTGTACAGGACCCAACGGCACAGTACCCTGTGGAACATACTGTCCCTTAAACTGTGTACTACCCCCTCTAGGACCTCTAACAATCTGTTGCAACAAAATCTTAGTTTTCCGGTGTCCCTTACTCTTTTCGATCCTTTCTTTTTCATTATTGACTTGGTTTTCATAGTACTGAGCCATGTGCAACACTTCAGACTGAGACTTAGCTTGCCAAGCGCTCTCAGAAGTCATAATTTGCGACTGGATGTCAGGTAACAATCCACGCACAAATTTGTCTACAAATAGTCGTTTTCCAGATTCTGTGCTCAAATCTTGCCCAATGAAATCCGAAAACACTTGTTCAAACCGATTAAAGAATTCGGTAGCACCCTCAGACTTTCCCTGGACACAAGCAGTAAGTTTGTCCCAGACAATCCTTCTCTCAGGAATTAAGGCTTTCAGTTTTGTCACTATTCTGTCAGGCAAAGTTAGTATTACCTGTGGTGGTCTCTCGCCAGCTGGTCTATCTCTATCTTGTCTAACCATATTATCCCATGTGTCCCCTAACCCTGCTGCATCATCTACAGTCCTAATCTGTTTCCACAAATCAATGGGTAGGAGCACGGGAAATAACAAATCTATATCATTCAGAGTAAATACTGACGACTGCAAGACAGACTCTCTTTATAGAACCCTGTCGGATTCTTTCTAATATCTGGGATGGATTGTCTAATAGTGTTCACTTCCTGTCTCGAGAACCGGATGTGAACTGTGATACATAATGTGCAGGAATGTCATAAGCAGCAGTACCTGCTGCAGCATTAGCTGGAACCTCAACTTTTGGGACAAATGTCAGAGGATCCTCTCTCATAGGCAACTGAGAGATAGGAATTCCGAACGCTTACTGAGCAACAGAGCTATATCGAGCGCTAAAGCAGCTGAAAGAGTGTCAGACGAAAAAGCTCTCTTGTAGATATTCAATAATTCTGCGGGACAACAAATCTTTCTTTTTATACATTCACCCTGTAGGTATTCTACCATAACCATCACTTTCCTCTGCATTTCTGGCGAATACTGACTATACATGTCATATACTTCTACGGGAGATATCGACATGTCTGAAATCCATCTAATTGCATCTTTTGTGCAAATTCGTGTTTCCTCACTCATCGATTTACAAAGAGGAAGGAACCGCTTCTGTACAAAAATAGCGCTCAAACTATCACCATCAAATTCTTCATTCCGTAACCTTTCCAACTCCCTTCTATACTCAAAAACCCTCTCGACGTGCTCATATACTTTCTCTGCAGTATCTCTTGAATATGCTAAAACATTCAGATCCCTCAACCCTTGTGGGAGATCTACATCATTCAGTCTGTTCCACATTACAGATAAGTGAATTCCTAGTCCTTCCTAGTGCTTCGATAAAAACATTTTTCTCAGGAAAACTTTCTAGATTAGAGAGTGTGGCAAAAACATCAGATTGTTCACCCTTCTCCATGCACTGTCTAGCCATGCATTCAAGTCGCGCTTTCTCTCTTTAGACACTGTATTATGAGTTACAATCTTTGATTCCGCTCCCTTATGTATCACAGTTTGTTCACGTCCCATTCCACTACAAGTGGGACAAAATAACTCGGAAGTGGAAGAGTAGACAAATCTTGTACAATCGGTAACAAAGGTGCTATCACTGGTGCAGAAGACAAATCTACCAGACCCGTAACAATAGAAAAAGGTGGAAGTACAGGTGGGGGAACAGCGATAGGAGGAGGAACAATAACCGGAGGAAGAGGAGCAATAGGAGGAATGATAGGAGGAGCAGGAATTACTACGGGAGGAAGAACGACAGCAGGAAGAGGTAAAGCAACAGGAATAGGAACATACGGAGATGGCACAGTGGCACCAGGTCTTCGTTCATTTAGTAGCTTGTCAATAAATTCATCAGACACACGAAAATCTTTAGACGGATATATTTTCTGAATGCCAACTTGAAAAGCCCTATCCATATTTCTAACTAACTCTGACTGTTTACTTTGATCAGACAATAACGCTTTCTCTGCATTGGACATATGTCGGCGCGCATGTTTCTCTCTACTTTTAAGTTGCTACATAGCTTCTTTCTTCCAATTTTGTAATACATCAAATGCTGCAGGCCTCGCTTTTTTCTTCAACAATATAGACTCTAAATATTCTATACGAGGAATCTCAAAGCTACCATTGATTGGCCACTGAAGTTCGGAAGCATGTCTAGTTTGTCTGTGCCAAATATCATTAAACACTATACTACCAATGCCGTGCTTACAGTACATAGTACACGCCGGCGACCCCTCCTGTGGCGCCGGATGCCCAAATTCCAATGATTGTCTGTCTCTGTGGAATAATGCCCTGAAACAGGCAGACAATTTCTCAGGCATATCAGGTTCCTGATGTTACCTGGTCAATAATTGTGCTTGTGAGTACAATACGGCAAATCAAATTTATCAGGATACTTAAGAATCGGGTCACTACTCACCTGATCAAAGAACTAAAGGAGGTCCGATCGGATTACTAAGGACAACAAAGGACCCTCGTGGTTGGTGATTTCGGCAAAACTGCCCGCCTCGATATATGGACCCTCGTCAAGATGCCGTCTCAGACCGCGGGCTCACCGTCCAGGGATCGGGTCGTGCAGTTGTTGAGGTATCGCGTCTCATCCAAGAAGGGGCCCCCTTTTTTCACCGTCTAATCCCGGTCCAATGGCCGCGTCAACACTTCAACGAGATGGCATAAATCTTGAGGGTCCCTATTCGGGCGCCATCTGTAAAAGCAAGGAAATATCGAGGCTGACTACCACAAAAGGAAATACACCAAACACGGGCTATAAAGATTCACAGATCTTTAATACTGCGCAGTTACAAAGAAACACAGATCTGATACAGATAGCTATCTGGCTCTCGACACCCTGCAATGAGTACCAGCCCGTCAGAGTGGGGAGGAAGAGGTACTGGACATCTAAACATCTACATTTTTATACATTTCCTACAATATTGTCCAGCCCCTCTACAGGTTAATAATCTGCGGTCTAGAGTTCGTGCCGAGTTCACATATAGCTCATATAATAATATGCACATGGATTACATAGGTTTGTGTTTCCAACAAGTTACAATGGCGTAGTGTAATCCTGGATTTAGCAGTGGGCCTTAGTACATATCCCTTCACAATGTAGTTCTGCCAGTGTCCACGCTCGACATTTACATAACATTGTCCTCGATGTGTATTCGTGGATGAAGCTTGTTAGTGCAGACAATCCTGGGACAACAAGTCATGCTTAGGACAAGGTCTCATTACCTAGTCTAAACAGTCGGTAACCATTAACAAGATGCAAAGGTCAGGAAGGCTGGGTTGCAAGTTAAACACAGTCCACCATTTTAGAACAGAGAATTCACATACAAACAGAAATCAAAATGGTGGACGATTCTAAAATGGCGGCGAAGTCGATCTAAAATCGGAACTTTGCAACACGGTTTCTTCGCAGAGCGACTAGGCTTAGGCCAATATAAATCAAAAGGAGGCACAATATGATTTCCCGTTTAACACTCTTTCTACACGTTTGCTGTGTTACCTTCTATTGTGCTCTTCGCAACCCGGCTCAGTGAAAGCTTTCTGACTCACCGGGCTGACTTCTGCAACACCGCTTAACTCTGGCTCTCCGTTCTGAGGTCAGGGTCTCACCACCTGCCCCTCGGACACTCCTGGGCTGTTTCACCAGCCCAGGGCAACGAGACCCCACACAAACAGGTTCTGCGAGGCACCAGCGTGGCTCTCGGCTGCCATTTACCGACCGTTCTTGGCTAGAAGGAAACATGGCTCTCTCTCCACGCTTTTGGCCTTTTGCATGGCAGTTCCTCAGCGTCTCGCCATCCCGATCTCTGGCCTCTGGTCCTGGGCAACTCTGGCGGCTTGGCTCTCCTCTCAACTGGTTGTCCTGCTGGCTCTCCTACATTGAACTGTGAGAAGTCACGTCTTTTGTGAACGCACAGTCAAGTGGAGTCAGGTCTGAATGGTTACTGACTCTATTAGTGGGACAGTGGTTTTCTCTAAAGTAGATTTCCCTTACTTTCCCCATGTTATTCCTATGGGTAATCTTTACTGATCTTAGTTCCCTCCTTCTCATCTCTGTAGTTGCTGGAAATGGGGAGGGGGAGATAGGGTGAGATTGAAAATGATCTTTATGGGTGGAATAATTATAGGATGACTTATCGAGGAAAGAGGGGAGTCCCCTGGCCCTGTTTTTATACCACTGGGGTGATTCCCTTTTTGTTAAGTTGTTTCCTACTCCTGATCCCCTGCCATAAAGGTACTGATCTTGACGGCGTCCCCTTGGGTCTGAAAGGTGGGAAGATGAATAGGTGTTAGGTTTAAAGTCATATTGTTTTTTCCTCTGACCCCCCTCCCTTCCTGCTATTGTTCTAACACGGTATTCCCACCTCTCTCTTGGATCAGGGACAATGGGTCCTGCATGTCCCATGAAGGCTTCAGGGACTTCTTCCTCCTTGCCTATTATCCTGTTGGGATACTGTGTCTCACAGGGGGTATTGTCTTGGTTTATTATGCGGTCACACTCAACCCAGGGAGTTCCTTTCCCCCCAAGCAATGCGGCGCACAATAAAGCATGTTTGATTCAGGTTAACTTCGGTAAGGACTCCACCCAGTCTCACACACAACCCCAACAAACACCATGTGTCACCAATGGACTAGGAACCAGGCCGGTGTGTAGTAAGAATATATTATTTATTTATTTAAGATTTGACAAAATGCTAACAGCCAACATCAGCCACCAAAGCTGTGGCAACACCCAATATCACAACAATAACTCTATTGTAAAAAAACACAGATGAAATTTTGAAACACGCAATAACAATTTACAACAGATTTAATTTTCAATTTAAACCAATAGACAACATTCACAATACAATACAAGGTCCAATGGGATGGCTTAATTTGAAACAATGCTTTTCTCCCAGCAACCCCCACCCTCCAGGCCTCAATTAAAAATTACCCCTTTGATTTAAATCCAAGGTGCAGGGAGTGAGAGCACAATGAAAAAATAGTTTTGGTTACTGATTTAAAAAGTGCTGTTTGGGAAGGGAATTCGATGGGGAAAAAATGGTGTTGTGCTTATTACTAGAAATGCAATATCAGGGAAAGGAATACAATGGGAAAAATCGTTTGTGCTTGTTACTGGAAATGCAATATTAGGGAAAGGAATACAATGGGAAAAATCGTTTTTCAACTTTGATTTAAAAGGCAAGGTTGGAAAAAAAAGGACTCAAATGGAAATCGTTTTTCAACACACATGAATATAAAAGGCAGGACTTGGTAATTTGGGGTCACAATTTAATGGAAACGATTAAGGCAGGCAGTCCCCAAGACAATGCAATTTCAACAGAGGGTGGATTTCTGTGGGGGAAATAAGTTGAATGAGATTTAATAAATTGTGCGAAGGGCCTATCTAGTTTCACCCCCTCGCCCCGACCCAATAATGGAAAGGGATAAAGGCAGACTGTTCCCCACACAACTGATTGCTTTGGGATATCTACTTATATGGGAGCTCTATGCTCTTTGTTCAGGATGCCAGAAAGATTTTTAGGACCCTCTTTTGGTAGTCAGCTCACACCAGGCCTCTCCCACAGCAAGGTCCCTCCAGACAGGCCTCTCTCAGCTAGGGCTCCCAGGTGTTCCAGGCAAGGTTTATCTAATGGACTTGGTGGCTCTCCTTGTCTCTCTGTTAGTGTTTCCTCGCTATAGTGCAGCAGCAGGCTGCCTCCCAGAATAAAGTCCAAAAAGCCTCCAAAAGCCCTGCGGGGTGTGGCTACATGGCCACGGAATAGGGCGTGGTTCCAATGAGCTCCTGCTGATCCTCTGATGATCCTGCGGAATAAAGATGCTTAGTGTCAGCTGAGAAGTATGTATAAGCAAATACAGAAGCATGAGGATATGGAGCACATCACGGGCCGAACTCTGCAGTGAATCGCAGCACGGGATGTAAACTGTGAGCCAGAGACGTTTGCTGAGTCTAAGCTGCGGAAATTAACAAAATGGCAGCGGGTGCAGAACAAAGGAATTAGCCGCGAGGCAGCTATTCCGGAAGAATGAAAGAAAAAGAGCCGAGCAACAGCCCAACAACAACGGACATCGAACGGCACGTATTTGGGGATCGATCAGAAAATAAATCAGACTGCAACTTTGTGCAAAGCGGCCCAGTGTAGGAGACATTGCAGAAGTGGAGCAGTAAGCTGACCAAACGCTACGAAGTAGAGACGTGCATACGAGCGGTACAGTAGATAAGAACAACACACGGACGAGGAGCGTACTGCAAGTGAACAAGGCAGAAGAGCTACAGATGGGGCGCACGAGCGCAGAGTCACTCAGTGAGGATACTTGAAGGCTAAACTTTGTGTGCGGCTCAGAACACAATAAGGGAGCTGGCAAGGCAGAGACCGGCACGTAAGAGTCAGTACAGAAGCACCCAATGGTAACAGCTGATGCCCTGCAAAGGCACACGGCCCAGGGATAGAATACGGCAGTCGGCGAAAAGAACATTGCAATAAAGGTTGTGGAAGGGATACTGTAGCAAGCACCGGAAGGCAGGGAGCAGGCCTTCCAAAGTCAAACTGACGCGGTAAGAAAACGACATGAAAGCTTGCATACAGCGGAGGGAGAACGGCCACAGAATACAGCAAGAGGACCACATATAGTGTTGCTAAGCGAACTAGGAAGATGCCGAGCGTTGGCTGCGGGGCATAGTCACCAGAGTTAAACTTTAATTAAACTTTAATTACCAAAATTAAACTTTAATTGTACCAGGGTGCGTGGCAAAAGGAATTAGAGGAACATAGAAGGCCAACATAATTGAAGCAGCAGCTGCACCAGCCAACGAGGACACTGCAGTGCAGAATAAATTACACAATACGGTTCTGCACAGTGCAAACAACACAGAAGTTGAAAAAAGCGATTGCAGTCAGAAACTGGTGCAGGCAAGAGTAATTGTGTCATAAGAGAGCTGTAAGGACACAGTTGGCTTCAGACAATCAAAGAGCTCTAAATAGTACCGTTGGATTACAGCGGCCACAGAATGAGACCTGAAGGGAGTAAGACTACTAGAGCGTGATAGCGCAAGTCCGACAAATATCCATAGCATCCCAGCCTATTCAGTGACCTGCAACAACTATATCAGCAAGCGAATAGACATACGGTTGGAGGCCAAATTTCCAGGGTACTGAAGGACATAGAGACCTGGGTGAAATGTAGTTGAGCCGCAAGAGGAGGTGTGCGAACTTGGAGCAGTCGGCTCAGCACGGGCCTCCCCTGAAGCAGGCCGGGGCAGATCCAATGGTGCAAAAACCAGGCAGGGTCAAACACAGAAGGCTGGAAGTATGCAGTGATAAAAACAGCAGGGGAGTACCATTCGGAAAAGTGCAGAACGCACTGCAATTGCAAGGACAGAACGTAAAGGTAGCAGCGCCCACCGTAAAACCTGGAGACAAAGGAGGGGGCTAGACGCACGAGAAACACGGAGCAACGTTAAAAGCCCCAACCGCATAGGTAACTGCGAGGTGAAGCCGACGTAAGAGAAAGTCGCGAGCACAGGAGCTAGACCCTACAAGATAATACACTGAATGTGCTTTTATGCTGACAGCAGAAACATCCCGTAACACGTGCACTGGAACAGAAAAGAGCAGTAAAGTGCACAGGGACGACACAATGGCGACTAAATCCAATAAGAGCAAAGGGAAACCGTCGTCAATTGACTCATTCGCCAAACCAGCACAGCTGACAGATAGCACGAAAATGACATCGCAAGAGGCACGAGAAGGGGAAGCACCTGGGCGAATAAATCAGCAAATATTGGAAGCCATCGTAGAGTTGAAGGCATCACTGGAATTGAAGATTGACGCAATTAGTATAGATGTGAATCTCTTGAGACAGGATGTCAAAGCCCTGACAGAATGCACAGGGGTGTTAGAGAAGGAAGTGAAGGCGAACACGAGCAGCTGCAACGAAAACTCACAAGAAGTCTCCATACTGAAACAACAGGTGCGGAATCTTGAAAACAGGGCAGAGGAGGTGAAGGTCGGGAGCGAAGGAATAACGTCAGGATAATTGGACTGCATGAGGGCGAGGAAGGCCCGAACCCGACCAACTATATAGAAGACATGCCACTGCAGAAAATATGAGCTGGATCACTCACCCAAGGGTTTACAGCAGAGAGGGCGCATAGGCCCTGACAAGGAAGCCGCCGCGCGGATTCCCGGCCAATAATCGCCAAGATACTAAATTACAAGGACATGGAGAGGATCCTAGAATACCTCTGAAAAGGGGGCACGATCAGCCGAGCGTCAGTGTCCATCACAGCATACCCTGATTATATTTTTTTGGTGCAAAAACAAAGAATGAACTACGGGGCTGTCAAGAGGAGGTTACTTGCCACCAATCTTAAATACATGCTGTTGTATCCAGCGAAGATGAAGATCTTACATAAACACTGCATTGTTTTTTTTTTAGACCCCGGAAGATGTAAGCAAATGGATGGACATGCAGAATATGCCGATGGAGAAACAAAATCAGATGGGAGAAGAAAGTGATAAGTGACTCTGCTTTTTGTGATTGACGCTCTTTTGATAGTATTGAGATTAACATACAATGTTCTGACAGAGACATTTAAGTAGTTAGGCAAATGTGTTTTATACTGTTAGCTAAACACAGGAGGCATGGGTGCTGCTAAGTTGTAAGCAGCGCTAGGAATCACACTATCACCCTCATTAGTTAGTTTAGTTAGGATACAAGTAGTTTAGTATCCTCCAGCTGCACTCCGAGTACCGGCATCGGACCGAGAAAGGAGCAAGATGCGGGATGCCTGAGATCCAGTGTTGAAGCTGGGCAAACATTGGGAATGGTTGGGGAAAAGGGAGGGGTGGGAATTGGGGTAGTTAAAGGGAAGCTGGCCTACAGAGATGCATGGGGAAATAAGGGGGGGAGGTGTGAAGAGTGGGAACGAATTTGAAACGGTCGAAGAATATGGGTGAACTCAAAATAGCAACCTGGAATGTGAGAGGGTTGAATAGTTATATCGAAAGGAACCGGGTTATGACATATCTGAGATGCCAGAAGATAGACATAGCGCTCCTGCAGGAAACACAGCTGACCAAGGATAAGCTGGACACGCTAGCACGGAAATGGAGTGGGACGACACTGGGTTCATCCTACTCGGCATATGCTGGAGGGGTCCTAATTTGGGTGGCGCCGACTGTCCCATTCAAGGTTCTTCAGACTGTGGAAGACAAAGAAGGTAGGATGGTCATAATTAGGGAATTGGTTGAATGTAAAGAAATATGTGTTAGAAATATGTATGCCCCGAATCAGGACACAACAACGTATTTTAAATCATTATATCCTAAGATTAGCCCATATAGAGATTGTGCGGTGATATGAGGAGGAGATTTTAATTGTACTTTGGACCCGACGAAAGACAGATCAGATGATAAATTTGCTTATCCAACCCCTGCAGCCAAGGCGTTGAACACGCTGTTGTGCACGCTAAAATTAGCGGATGTGTGGAGAACAATTTATCTGTGGGACCGTGTGTACTCACATTACACTCCCCTGCAGAACTTATATACGAGGCTAGACTATGTTTGTGGGGGAGGAGGCGCTGAGCAAGTCTACAAAGACTGAGTATAAGGCGAGGGTCCTGTCGGATCATGCCCCTCTAGTTATCACATGGCAGGCGCTTCCACCCCAGGCCAGAATCTCGACCTGGAGACTGAGGGTTGAGGCACTGAAAGATACAGCGTTCCGTGAACATATGAGGGCAGAGGTGAAGGAATATTTTAAGCACAATACTGGTACTGTAGACTCAGCCGGTACACTTTGGGAGGCCTTTAAAGTGGTAGTAGGAGGAGTGGCGATAGCCAAGTCAAAGTGGATGCAAGAAGTGATACTGCGTGATCTACAAAAGGCAGAAAGTAAATTGGAAACTATAATGCGGGCTGGTAATAGATCACTAGAAGAGGCCAAGGAAGTGTCATGCCTACAACAGGAATGTAGAGAACACCTGGAAAGGTTAGGCAAACTAAGCTACAAGAAATACATAGAGAGACAACACGCAGAAGGAGACAAGCCGGGCTGACTACTAGCCTGGTTGTATAAAAGTGAGGCCACACAGCAGACAATCAGAGCAGTGAAGGGGTCGGAGGGGAAGTTGCAGGAGAGCCAGGAAGAGGCATTGACTGAGATTAATCTTCCCAAATTAAGTAAAGAAGAGAGTGATAGTTTAGAGATACCCATCACGGTTGAAAGCTAGAAAAGGTGATAAAAGAACTACCGACTAATAAAGTCCCGGGGGCGGATGGGCTCCCCAGCTAATTTTATAAAGAATATGGAACCGATATCCTCCCCCCACTACTAGCAATGTTAAACAAGGCGCTAGAAACTGGTAAATTGCATGGGTCCCTACGGAAGTCGATAATTATTCCCTTCCTCAAACCTAATAAGCAAGATACGTAATGCAGATCGTATAGGCCCCTGTCATTGCTGAACCAAGATGGGAAGATTCTTACAGCAGTTATGGCAATGAGGCTGAGACCAGTCATAGGTGAGCTTATTCACCTGGATCAGACAGGATACGTCCCTCATAGAAATATTACCAACAACCTGAGAATATTGCATCACATAATAGACCATAACAGAAAGGAGACACAAGAAGTAGCAGTGGTGTCACTTGATGCAGTGAAAGCGTTCGACTCAGTCAGATGGCCTTGGTTTCTGGCAGTCCTGGAAAACTTCGGCATTGGGCACACATACATTAAATAGGTGTGGCTATTGTACAATGGATAGCAAGAGTCAAAACAGGCCCCACTGTCTCGGTGCAGTGGCAACTGAGTAAGGGCACAAGGCAAGGATGTCCATGGTCCCCGATGCTTTTCATATCAGCGCTGGAACCATTGGCGGTTTATTTAAGAAATTAGTATGTAGAGGTGGGTATAAATACATCAGGATAAAGGCATTTGATCTTGCTATAGTGGTCATTATGACCCAGGCGTTAAGGGTTAATGCCGTCGTTAACCCTTAACGCCTGATTCCAATTTTAACGGCTGCTTTTAGCAGGCGTTAAAATCCATGGCGCTAAACCGCCTTGGTGCTAATTACGGCACCGTAATTTACGGTGCCGTAATTAGCGCCTTCCCCACTCCCATTATGCCCTATGGGGCAAAAATGAGAATGGGGAAGGGTAAATGGGAAATGGGGATTTACCGCCCCACTCACCTTGGAATGGGGCGGTAAATCCGCCATCCACCATGGTGTAAACATAGTTTACACCATGGTGATAAAGTTGGTGTACTTACCGCCTGGGTCGTAATGACCTCCTATATGTGGATGACATGCTCCTATACCTGCAGTACCCAGAAGAGAACTTACAATATGTCCTGGATGGGATGACATGTTATGCTATACTTTCGGGCATAACGGTTAACCCCCAGAAATCGAGTCTGTATCCCCTAGGAGAGTATAGAGGGTAGCCCATGCACAAATTACTGGTGTTACCAATTAAATGGGAAATAGAGACGTTTATGTACTTGGGGGTATACCTATACCATGACCCTAAGTTGGAACATATGCATAACACAGTGAAGGCGGTTGACAAAATCATATCACTCTGGACGAGGCTACCATTGTCCATGATGGGGCGCGCAGCATTACTGAAGATGGTGGTGCTGCCGAGACTCCTACACTACTTTGCTAATATCCTGTTTGCGATACCTAAATTGTTTTTTAGGAAACTACGTAGCATATGCAGGAGCTTCATATGGCATAACTCGAGGAGCAGAGTAGCGTTGTGGAAGCTCAAGAATTCATACGAACAAGAGGGAATAAAACTGCCCAATATCGAGGTATATTTTGTGGCTAGCCAGCTACAATTTGGGGCCAAATGGCTGTCAGATGAACAAACACCGGAATCGAGGTTACTACGAGCAGAAAGTACTCTGTGTGGGGTACATTTACCAGCCCAACAGAAATCCCCTGCATCACAAAACTGCATTTTAGCAGTTACAGAAATAATGGCTGCACTGTGTCTGCTGAGCACCTATGGGGCGAGATGGAACATAGACACCCCAAGAATGGCTGCATTTATTTTCTTCATGTGAATCCAAAGAGAAGAATTCAACGGCAGAATGGCTCAGCGCTGCTCTGCAGTCATCTCAAAAACTTAAAACTGCTCCAGAAAATGTCCTGTGTTTAAAACGACCTTGCACTGGTGCTACTTTCATCTTTAAACATCACACAGTTTGGTTCTGATAAAACACAGCCATGTCCATCTATTTCAGGTTGAACACCATCAAATGAGGGCCATCCCTCCCTGAACGGCATTGTTTTGTCAAATAAAGTCTGTGAAAAGAAGGGAATTTAATTTCAGTCTGCACGGCTAGCATACGCTTTGGAAACAAATTAACACAAGCAAAGCACTTCAAAAGAAGCTCTCTCTCTCCATAGCCTGCTGTCATTTTCAAAGAATCCATTTTACAAGCATATCTCTGTGTATAGAAATTGATCAGAGCTATGAAAGTCTTCAGAAAGTAAATGTGAGGAAATACGCATTTTGTTAAATGAACATGAAAAAAATGAACCCATGTTGACCTGCTTTGCAAAGCAGGGAAATGACGTTGTGAAAGCTAAATGGGAAATAATACTGTAAAATGCACAGAAACACAACTGTACATTTTGGGAAGAGGGGCTGCAAAAACATAGGTATATTGTACTCTGTATTTTATTTTTCCCCACAAAAAGAACTTTAACAGCCTGGCTGAGGCTCAAGCATTCCTGTTAGACCAGTTGGGTTTAAAGGCCAATGTTGCACCTCCCCGTGATCTGATACTGCCAGATGCAGGGGCCCTGTTCTATGGACCGAAAGTGTGAGAATTACAGGATGCCTCAGACTGCCTTGTAAATATAAGGGTTTTGTTTCATAACTGATTTTGGCAAAAGTAACTGTGGTGAAACAAAGCACATCATAAAATACACACACTAAAACTGATGTCACTTCCCTGGAACCAATCCGACCTGCAGGGAGGTGGCGACATCCACAGCCTGACCTATCCCATCTTAGAGGTATATCCAGGTTACTTCCGCCCACATAGCAAACATTCTCTGATGTCATCCTGCTTAAATAAGAGGGAGGCAGGCATAGGGACATTCAGGACATTCAAAACCCAGACCTTCAAAAATACAGACATTCAACATTCAAAAATCCACCCTGCAAGATTCCAAGATCCAGAACCACCTACCCTGATCCATATCCAGGCAGAACCACCTATCCAGAACCTCCTATCCAGGCAGAACCTCCTATCCAGAACTAAACCCTACAAAAATCCCAATAATTCAGGGACAGAGGAGGAAAGGCTGCTGATCCCTTTGGGAGAATCCAGTGAGCAGACCTGTCTTTGCCCAGTTGATCAATCCCGCTGTCCACAGTGACCAGGCCCCTGTTGCCCCGCTGTTCCCTTAAAGGAGAGCCCAGTCGCGGCCCAGGTGACCAGATGATTGTCCCGCTGTCCAGAGACCCGGTTAGCTGTCCAAACCACCCAACTCAAGTGCATTTTGTAAGTATCATCCTCCCCAGTACAAAAACTGCATACCTTGCTCTGTTACCTTGTATTCTATCCAATCCTATAAGTAATCCTATAAGAACACTAGTAACTTCCCAAATTGTCTGCATCCTCTGTGTATCCTGTCGTAAGACGAATCTGTGTTAGTCTCTCTGTTAGCGTAATTCTTTTCAAATCATGTCAGTCCTTTGTGTAAGTCATTAGTACTATTTTTGAATAAATTAATACATTTCCCATAAGGATGAACGTGGCACGAATTGGTTGACATTGCAAATTAACCTCCTTGCGTGCAGTGTCTTTCTTTAATAATTTAGCCACTAAAATACAGTTGCAGTAGAACAAATCATTTTGCTAACAAAACCGAGTTTTGCCCATGAAATTATTTCCATTCTAAAATCCGATTTTCCTTTCCTATAAAGAATCCCATACTGTTACCTATAAAAAGTCATCCTTTCACTTCAGTCTCATACCTGTTATGTGCCTTTGTACCTCATCAGAAAAACCGATTTCCGATTTTGACTGTTTAGCTCATTTCCTAAGCTGTTTGCTTGTTTTCAACCCGTGAAAAACAAAAATTGCAATTCTGCCACGTGTTATTATTGCTGCACTGCTTTCCTTCCCAAAGTCGATTTTCTCACCTGTATTTATGTTGTTTAGTACCTTGCCTTGTAGCTTGTAAGCTTTCTTGACTCTCTAGCCCAGCCACACAAATTCCTGTCTTATCCATTCTACTGCACATGTAAGCTGACCTCTAACTATCCAGAGAATTCCGAGTGCCATTTTGCTCATTTTTCAAGGGTTTTAATTTCATTTTGCCCTCCCATTCTGGGGTGGTAGAGCGAATTTAAAATCCAATTTCTCCCTCTTACCCTCTTATATCTGACTCCTTGCTACTCCTTTCCACCCACACACAACTTGGTTAACAGGAGTTTGGGGGGGGGGTTGCAGGAGGAATGCATAACAGTTGTGCCATCTAAAAGTATGACCAAAAAGTGACCTTGCTTCCATTTCTATTTGCATTGATGTATCCGATGTCAGAAAGTTAAATTAAGTGTATCATATCATTTTGCTGTGTAATTATCACCACCCTGGTGATTGCTGCCCTATATTGAATCTGTTTGACTTTCATTTGAATTTAAAAATAAATAAATATTTCATTATTACACACCGGCCTGGTTCATGGTCCATTGCAATACGGGGTGTTCATCAAGGGGGGTGTGAGACCGGTTGGCTGCCTTCTCAAAGCAGAATCCGAAATTAATAAAATTGAAAGTGTTTTTATTGTGTGCCTCATCCCTTGCCAGTGGAAAGAGTCCTGGTCTGGAGTGTGCCATGTCTTTAAATCTGTTATATCTGTTCTTTCTAAATGAAGTTATATTACTACCTAATTCGTGTAGGACCAGTGAGCACCTCCTGATGCTCCTTAGGTGCACAATGTGGCGTAGAACACGTCAGTTGATGGGAAACGCAACATCGTATTCTCTGCAGATACCGCTAGTGATGCTGGAAGGGGTAGATGAACAGGTTAGGCAGAACGTGAGAAGGAGTTGGGAACCCATGTGAGTAGTGTCGGTGGGGGACGTACTAAAAGAGGGGAGGCCCAAGGATTTCGCAGAGTTGATTGTAGACACTGGGGTGCACGGAGGGCACCACATCATGTACTCCCGACTTCTGAGGAGCATAAGAAGGAGATGGCCAGAGACCGAAACGTCTTTACAGCCGGACAAGATTATAGAGTCATTTTACGATGTGTCAGAAGGAGGACATGAAGTCTCGCGTATATACAAGCTATTAATGTCCAAGGTAGGTGGGGAGGTAGAACAGACTAGTCAGAAATGGCAGGCAGACTCGGTAGAACCAATGTCTGACGAGATATGGAGCAGAGCAATGGGATATCACAAAAAGGTGTTGAGGAATGCGTGACTTCAACAGATTCAATTATATGTGACTCACAGAGCATACCTGACCCCGAATAAAATAGCCAAGTTTCACCATGCAGATGTACAGACATGCCCGAAATACGGGGAGGTGAATGCAGATCTAGTGCATATGTTTTGGGCATGCGTGGAGATCAGCAGATTTTGGATAGAGGTAGCCCAAATATTAGCAAAAGCAGAGATTACCCTGGATGTGAGTTCCCCCAAGGTTTGCCTGTTAGGTAGCTTCCCAAGACCCAAGCAAGCTAAACATGTCGGCAAGCTCAAAGACTTAGCATATATCCTGGAGAAACATAGAATTGCGAAGGGGCGGAAAGCACAGGCGAGACCTGCAGTACAAGTATGGTGGAGGATCTGTTCGAATGGGCCAATGCGGAGACCTCGGTGTGGCAGGAAGCGGCAGGCAGGGACATGGAACAAGGGGATGGAAGGGTGGAGGCATGGAGACAACTGATAGCTGATTTGGCAGTCTCAGAACAGAGTACGCAAGACTTGGTAGAGATGTCTGGACACGATGAAACCGTAGCTAAGTGAAGGAAAGCAAGAAAGGAGGGTGGCAAAATGCTGAGTGCGGTGTAGGCCTGGGATGGGTGGGGTGAGTTGTTGGGGGGAGGGGACATTGTTATACATTTGCATGTTTAATGTTTGATGATTAACAGTTTTTTTTTTAAACTTTATTTGTTTTTAGTCAAAAAAAATAGACCTTACAAATAATTTGTGATTCTTTCAGACAATACAAAATTGTTAAAATCAGACACCATAAAATATTATGGTATGAACACAATCGATATGACATGTTGAACATAAAAATATCAAATTCATAAATTAAGATTTGTACAAGAGTACACTAGATTTAAGCACCATCAATTCTCAACATTCATTAGTTCTCTAAGGTTGCGATGCATTTTCTAGTTCTTTCTCAATGATATTTACAAAGTTCGTTGTTTTTACTACAGAAGTATCTGTTGATCCCCACATATATTTAGTCCAAATCCACTCTCTAGCTAGAATCGTATTAGCTTTCATAAAGGACTTTATAAGAATGCATCGTACATTTTCAAAGTAACAGCAATATAAGAACAGATGTTTTAAAGTCTCCACAGCTTGATTACAAAAACGACATACCTCGTTGGAGTGAGCCAATGTTTCTTTAGACCAGTATTTCGTTCTAGATTGAGTGTGAATTAAATCTAGCCTGAAGCGCATAAAAGTGCGACGGACCTTAGAACAGGGGCAAAGTGTTAAATAAGACATGCGTGGTTTCTGCTTGTGTATAAATTTGCAATATTCCGCACAAGAAGGGTACATTTCCATTGTCGTACAGGTATCGCCCCAATCCTGTAACAGTAATTTCTTCTTGATTTTCTCTTGAAAAAGTTCCAGATCTTCCATTGGGAGATTGATCTTATCCAGTAGGGTTAGCATGCGTTCTTTAAATTTCACCATAGAGGGAGGGTTGTTATCTATTAACATTCTGTTTAGCCCTATGTAGAGCGAATTTCTAATGGGAAATAATATTTTAGCAAAATTGTTTAACATGCGCCAATTGTATCTGGACGAGAGGGAGTTAATCCCCAACTCATGTCTTATCACAACATTAGGCATTGATGAGGGTAAGCCTAATACATCTTTCCAAATCTGCCCTTGAAGTTGGTCCGATAATGGTCCTAGATCATGTAAGGTAAGTTCAGCTCCGTATAGTAGAATGGCTTCAACTTTTTTTGAATAAAATTCCAATAGTGGCAATAGAGAACATTTGCAAATTTTCTTTAGTAGAATTTTCATTTGGCATTTTAATGGAGAACTTTTCGCAATCAATTGTTCTTTCATGAATTTATAGGAGATATTCTTAGAGAGAATCAATCCTAAGTACGGTAAAGTGGGGCTAATTGTAATTGGGGAGACACCAATTTTCCATACAAACTTACGTACTTTTTTCTTATTTGAAAAGATAATAATGTTAGATTTTTGAGGATTGACTACCAAATTATTAGAGTTACAATATTGCATGAAGCAATCTAGTTTAGCTTGAAGGCCTGACTGAGTCTGATCAAAAAATAAGATGTCGTCAGCGTACGCTAACCAGGACAATGTAAAGGCTCCAATGCGAATAGCAAACGACTTCGTAGCATTCCATAGATCTTCTATATCTCGTAGATAGAGATTAAATAGTATTGCTGCTAAGTTACAGCCTTGTTTAACACCTGTAAACGATGGAATAGCTTGGGTTAGGGAGCCTTCCCTGTTAATTCTAACTTTGAAATTAGTTTTAAAGTGCAACATTTGAATAAGAATAATGAGGTATTGGGGGAATTTTGCTTTCCGCAATTTTTCCCATAATATGCTCCTAATAACCCCATCAAACGCAGCTTTCAGATCTAAGGAGGCAACAAAGACGGGGCCATGAGACGGGCATGTGGCATAAGATATAATATGAGCCATCAAACACGCATTAAGGGGGGTTCCCATCCCTTTGCGAAAACCCATTTGCGAAGAACACAAAGAATCGTGGTTGCGTGCAAATATTTCAAGCTCTTGTAGAATTAAAGAGGCAAATATTTTCGCAGCGACATCAATAATCGCTATAGGACAATAATTGTTTGGGTCTTCAATTGAGCCTTTTTTGTGTAAAGGAATGATAATAGAAGTAAGCCAAAACTCCGGTATCTTTTTGGATTTGAATATCTCTTGGAAGATCATAAGAAAGAAAGGGGCCCAAAATAAAGGATCATCCATTATTAAACAAGGAGGGAGTCCATCAGGACCTGCACATTTAGAGCTTTTTAGTTTCTGAATAGCCCCAAGTATGTCATTCTTTCCCCAAGGACAAACATTAGGAAGTAGATGGCAATCAGGTGGAGTATCAAGCACGCTAACATTTTTTGGGAGAGCATATTTGCCAAGAAAAAAAGAAGTCCAGGTTGCACTGTCAATGCCAGAGACAAACTCACGCGATGGTTCTTATATAGAGATCTTATCGTATTCCATATGTCTTTAGTCTTGCAATTACAAAGAAGAGTTACTATTTTTTGATTTTGAAGCAGTTTGTTAGCATCATTAATCTCCTTTACTGCTTTTTTATATGGAAATAGAACCTTTTTTAGCGCAAAATACTCGGCATTGGAGCACCACGTAGACTTCTTTAACATCCGTATGTGAGCGTTTTTCTTACTTTTTAGAACTGCTATCTTGGCACAAAAGTCATCTCTGTTATATTCATCGAAGAGTTGCTCAGACTTGCGAAAAACACCTTTCGCCAAATGTGTGGCAATCATTTCACAATTCCATTTTAGGATTGCAGAATTAAACATGCCATTTTGTGCTTTATCTTTCCAGAGATCTCTGTTGACAATAAATGTGAAATCTCTGCATGTAGCAGGAGACCAGTTGATTGAAGCACCTGGTCTGTGACTTTGAATTAGTGCTAACTGAGCTACTACAGGACACGAAGTGAAATAATTCCGAATTGAGGTGGTGATCATCACATAATCTCCCATATCAGTCCTAAGGGTATTTGTTTTAGTCATAGAACGAGAAAGTCCATTTGAGGCAAATATGTGATCGATCCATGAACTTGCGTTACCCCTTTTCCAAGTGACATTAGAATGAGTATCTGTGTAGTCAATTAAGTGTATATTCCAGGTTTTGAGGAATTTACACCAAATCTTTCCTTTTAGACTAGAGGCAAGGTGATGGTATGAGTGGGAACTCCTAGAGATGCCATGGTGTCCCATATGGGAATTAAAATCTCCTCCGATAAGGATTTCTGCATATGGAGCTTTGCAGAGTGCAAGGTTAAGGGCATCACCCAAAATCTCAACCGCTTTTTCAATTTGAAGTTGAGCGGGATTCCAATAAAGGGAGACCAACAATAGATTTTTGTTCGTTTTGGACCATAAAGGAAATGTCCAACATGATGAACATATCCGATTCATATATATTATTGATGGTAAAATTTAATCGGGTATCAATCAAGATCACAATGCCACCAGTAGGTCTCCCTTTCAACCCTTTCTTAGCATGGTGGGAATAAGTTTTATAGCCATCAAATTGGACATCCTTCATGGCCATAGACTCTTGAATAAATAAAATGTTAGGTAAGATTTTATGTTCTGCCGCTCTTCTCCATTTCAGTAAGTTAAGTAGCCCACAACAGTTCCACGACACAATGGTAAGATCATGACTTTATGAGGAGGCTGTAGATGAACTTATATTGACAGCAGACTTTATGAGAGGCTCCAGCCATTTGAGCCCATTTAGGGCATTAGTCAAGGCAGAAAGTTGTTCCGACATGTTTTTGTTGAATGCATTGTCTACAGATGGGGAATCTGTAGAGTCACTGTTTAGTTTCGGAGGAGGTGGTTCGTATTCCAGAAAGTCCATAGCAATTTATATTTGTGGAAAACCAACCATGGCCAGACCAACGATCAAAAGATCACTTTGGTGATCCCACATCAGTTTAGCAATTATGGGAGAAGACACTTTAGACAGCATCCTGTTGTTATTCATGTTAGGCAATCTAATCCACTCTATGTCATTTGTACCCAAATTTCTGAGTGGAGGAATTTTATATAGGGCGTTCATAAGGAATGATCTGTTAATGCGAGCTGTCCCATTGGTTTTGACGTCACAGATCCAGCCAATGGTGTTTTTCATTTCAGAGGGGATATTCTGGAATTGCTGGATGGTTTGATTCTCTTCTACTTCATTAGGACACTCTTGTTGGAAGGTCTCATCAGCGCTCTCTTTCAATTCTTCGGGCAAGTCACCCCCACCATGATAATTTATTGTTCTAGGTTCAGCCCCTGTTGACCATCTTGATCTTGTTGTATGATTGCTTCTGGAAGGATGTTATTAACGAGGGTAGTCACTGTAGAATCAGATATAGATTGACTAGGACCCTTTGTCTGCAGAACCTTTTCAATCAATTGACCTTGCATGAAGTGAATATCTATGCAAGAGCTTTCTTCTTTGGGAATCGATTCTAGTAATATGGCAATTTTTTCTAACACTTCTTTGCTATGCATGGTTTTTGAATGTTTTTCTTCTTCAACCGCAGTAATCGCAGTCTCTCCATAACTGTCCTCTTTACTTTTGAGTGTTTAGTTTCTAGTGAACCCATCCGATTTTTTTGAGGAAATGTCGGTGAAAAATGATATTAAATGGGGTTGGACCATCAACTCAGACTGCCCCTTAGATTCAGTTTCTGTATGAGTTTTTCCTTTGATGTCAACCACTTTCACATTTGAATGTTTTACGAGCTGCTTCTGTGTTTTTTTTTTGAGTAACCAATTGCTTCAGAGAAATTTCATGAATAGGAGATGGTTTCAATTGCAGGGCATTTTTGCTCTCCTCATGTAACTCATTTAAGTTTAATTTTTGTTCCGGAGAGCTCACCAAAGCTGCACCTAAAATGGTGCTTATGGATTCTTTATTTCCAGAAGAAAGTTCTTTAGACAGATCATGCATCTTTTTCTCGTCTTTGAGGGAAGTTCCTTTATTTTTGTGTCGTCTTTTTAAAGCTTTTAAGTGATTTTTCTTGGATCTTCGTGAGGTATGATAGAACTTTGCTTGAGATTCAGCGCTTTCTTGCTGCTCTTCTTTGGCCGTGGCGTTATCCATTAAATCTATCAAAATTGTAGGGCTGTCCGGTGCAAATTCTAGCAAATTGGGGGTTTGATCCTCTTTTAGCATGTCTAAAATATTATTTTTGGAGTTCATCTGGACCAAGATGTTCTCGACTTGTGTCAATCTTTCATGTTGCAATTTAGCAACTTCTAGGTAATCAATTTTAATAGGTTCCAACGATGACTCCTTGTCCTCTTCTTTGTCAACTGTTTCGACCTTGCACTGCACTATTTGTGCAACTGTCACTGGTACACCGTTTAATAGCATAGGTTCATCAGAGGTTTGCGTACCCGTTTGGTTTTTTTCAACCAGCGGGATGTTAATTTCTGCGGCATCCTTCACTTTACAGCTCATGTGAAAACCCTGCCATGCTTCTTGCGCCAAGATGTAACCTTCAATTTTGGTGATGTGGGAAGTGTTTTTTTTCATTTCCCTTTGTAGCTCTTGCAAAAGAAGATGCGTGTATTCATGACCACGATCCAACAAGTTTAAAATTTTCATGAAGATAGGTAGATCATTGATTTTTTGTTCGAAACAGTCCTCCTCAATGGTTTCTTGAGTCTGTGGCATGACGGGCACATTGGAAAGGTTAAACACAGGAACCGAAGTATTCTTTTGCTCAAAGAGTGGGCTTTGTGTGAGTGGATTAGACACGGATATCTTTGAAGGCGAACTGGTAGACGGAAATTGCGCACCAATCTTCTCTATAATATTTCCTGAGTCTGTACACTGATAATTGGACTCTTTGATGTTAGATTTGTGAAAGTGTACGTGCTCCATCCGCATGCCTTGAGTAGACACTGGAGTGGAGGGGCCGAGTGATAAGCGCACTCTTTTGTCTAAGTCTGACATAATTACAGGTGCAAGCATAGAAATGTCAGAGATCGGTAAATATCTATTGTCATGGATATCAGCAATTATATTTTGAACGTTGCGGGTGTGTTCCTCTGTATCAAAAGGATCATTAGTTATATTATCGTTTGCTTTTTTTAACGAACAAACTACATCAGACCATACGGGTACAATTTGTTTTTCAGACATAATGTCAACTTCAACAAATGGTTTCAGCACATCGTCATGATTTGACATGGAAAGAAGCGATTGTTTACCATTAAGTGATGTTACAGGGCTAAATGTCTTCTTTTTGTTTACATTTTTTGGAGAGTCGGCGGAGGGAAGGGTTTTAGAGGAACACTCCCTCCTCTTTTTCCCATTTCTTAAAGCCAAATCCATAATACAACAGTAATATCTACTTCTGAGTAACACAGAACTGGAATAATTAACCACGTGGCTTAAACAGGAAGAAAAATCAATTTCCTACCCCAAGTTCACTACTGGCAAAAGCAGAGAGCCAGTACCCGCGAGCCGCACCGCGCACAGCGAACAGCCAACAGTACTTATCCTGTACTTGGCGGGGCGTGTGCGGTGCGCTGGTGGGTAAGATTATATGGGTCAGGAAGAGGCATAGCCCACACAGAAGGCGGGGTTTCAAGTGGGGAAATGCTGCCTGCATGAAACGATTGCCGTGTCTGACAGTGCTCAAGTTCAGAGAAGCTGTCTCTTCATCCCGCAGTGCATGTAGAGAGCCTACACGGGAAGGCTGGATGATTAACAGTTTGTAAGTTATTATGATAATGTGTAAAAATCAATAAAAATTGTTTAAAAAAAATAGCCTCCAAAAGCCCCGTTCTGATGCAAACATATGGGTGGTGACACTGCAACAGGGTCATAATTTCCGCGGTCAGGATTGGCTAACTTGCTCCGTTCACCTCCCAGCAAGATGCCCACTGGCTACTGATAGGACCAGAAGTTGGGAAATATGTATGACATAGGCTGAGGGAGGAGAATAGATACATAATTTCAAAATGACAGGGAGTTTTTAAATCTTGTGTTATGAAAAATCTCATAATGTAATAACTGCCTTGGTTTTTCAAATAACCCTACGATGATATATATATCTGTGTTCTATATTTTATGTGAATCAAACCATACTAATTTTATTTCACCACGCCTTCCTGAGTGGAGCTACCATTTTTTGTGGTTTTCTGCTGCACCAAAATAGCTAAAAATTGAAAAAATTCCAATTTAAACCTTATTTTCATGATCTACCCCTGTGCCAAATTTCCCATTTCTCATGTGTTTGAAAATGTCAGAATCATAATTTTCAACATAACTCAAATTATTTAAATCACACACATTTTGTTTTTACAGGGTCCCAATTGGCTTTCTCGTCTGTTTAATTTGAACCCAGGGTGGGCTTGCTAGGACACACAGTGCTCCTTTTATTCAGGAAAACCTGTGTTCAATGTTTAGTCAAAGGCAATGCATATGTTAGCAAGTTTCATTTCTACTTAAGACGTGTGACCAGCCCTCTGGTGTATCCGTGTTTATCTTAACATTTTCTTCTGCTTGGCTTCAAAACCTTGCTCTGTGCTTAATGTACAGTATATGGGAAGTTTGACCATAAGGTCACTTCTGCAGGATATGTTACCAGCAACTAACTGACAACCAGATATTCTTCTTGGTGGGCCCAGCCCCAACAGGTCTGCAGTTCAGATTTCAAAGGGTCTTTGTTCTGGGCTAAATGCACTTTTTATGGGGAACCTGACCTTAAAGGTCATTTCTGTTGGTTGCATTATCAGCAATTCACCACAAATGTGATCTCTTTCTTCATATATTTAAGCATATCTTTGAAATCAGTCCTGCATCCCTGGCATTCATCAAACCAAACGGCTCTGAGGTCAGGATCCAGATGCACTATTCAGTTCACAGTTCAATGGGGGATTTCAGCTCAGAGAGAACAACAAGTTGCAGTTTTCCATTCTGCAAGGCTAGCATATTACATTTAACCACTGTGTACCTGCAACTTTCAATGCTGCACCAGGGCCTGTTGTTCATACATACAGTATTTTCTTTATATAATATTAACAGGAAGGAGTTCACTCTATCCACACACACAGGCCATAGTTACATCAGGGAGCAGTAATCAAATCTACACCAAACTAAGGGGCTGATTCATGGAATTATTTGCGCCGAAAAACGGGGATTTGTGCGCCATTCTGCCCGCAAATCCCTGTTTAACAAATGGGGATTTGCGGGCAGAATGGTGCACAAATCCCCATTTTTCGGCGCAAATAATTCCATGAATCAGCCCCTAAATAGGCCCTTCTCTGTCCATGCTGTCATTTTATATGGTGAAAATAAGTCTCTCTCCTCCTGATGAATGAAATATGTCCTTCACTTTATTTCTGTATTGCAAAAGGCATTGTTCCTCCTTTTTAGGTTCCAAATGCACAACTATTTATTTTCATCTCATGTGCACTGCTGCAGTTTTTAAATCTGTCCATGTGTGATGTATTTCTTTAATATTACAGTTGAAATGACATGAGAATGCCTTCGGTATTGTCCATGCATAGGCCATTTTTTACCGTGGGAAACCGATGTCCCTTTTAATGCTCCAAATAGGCCTTTCCAAAATGTCAGTTCATTTGTGAAAAGTGTCTTTCTCCACTTGCACACTTGTCCATTTTAATAGAGTTTAACTTGGCCCATTTCTTTCCACGTCACTTGGCCTTAAGTCAGAAAAAGAAGTGTTTTGGACTGGCCTACATTTTCCAATGGATAGCAGCAGACAGCCTCACTCTTAAATACTGTCCTGTCCTCTTTATTTCTGCCATTCAGGGGCTATATTTTACCCCACAGTATTTAAATGATCACAACCCCGGACTTCACTACCCAGGTTATCCTCCCTTACTTGTCCATCCCCAGGGTTGGGATCTGAAAGCGACAGCCCTGCCTGGCCTGAATTTGCTGATTTTCTTCTTACTTATTTTCTCAGTGTATTTTTTTTTTTTTATTATTCATTTGTTATAGCTGAAAAAACAGTCTTTCAAATATACAATCAAAATTTACAGATGAAAATATATACAAAATAAATTTAAAATCCAAAATTGAAGTCCATCATATAAAAATCACAAAACAAAAATATCTGTTTCAGTTATAAAAGGGGATCAATGAATTCCTGGAACAAGTAGTAGAAAAACCAATTACAACTGGAACACACAACTAAGAACGGAAAATATAAACAGAAAATATAAATGAAAATTTAGGATTATAATAAGGAATTCCTAATACAGAAAAATCAAGTACATAAATCAAATACATAAAATTCTCAATAAAAATATGAAATTTGACATAATAGGTGATCACCCATCTAGAACTGTCAACTCCAGACTTTGGTTCACAGATTAATATAAAATTGCACTGTTTTATAGCACAAAACATAAAATAGAAAGCAGCAGTACTAATATTTGGTTTTCAATTTTTATTTTATGGTTTTGACACTTCCAATAACTTCAACGACTGCAAAAATGTTACCATCGCCACATTCGTTCTAGGGCTCTTGCTGCCATGAAGGAATCTGCACAATAAATCCTAATAGAGCTTAATAATTGGTACCCTACAAACATATGCTGGAAAGAGGTTTTTCTAAGGAAACGTAGAGCAGGGCATTCAGCAGTTGTATTGACTTCACTTGTGAAATATTAGAACAAAAACTACATGAGTTATCTCGGCTAAGGTTACATCTGAACAATATCTCCTTGGTATGCCATAATTCAGCCTCAACCTCAGATACAATGATCTACGTTTGGGATCAGGACATTTTAATACATAAGGTTCCATTGTAGAGACTCCTATAGAACCTAGTAGGGTCTCTGCTTTTATTCTCCATGCCTGTATCTTTACAAGCTTGGATGTTAAAACACAGTTTGCTAATATTGTAATAACACAAGTTGGTTTTACTGCCATCAGATATTTTCGATATAGTGACAGAAGCTTCCAGCAATATACCGCATACAATGATACCAAACCCATCTCATGTCGGAGTAGACAGATAGAAACAGTCTGTGGTAGACCCAAAATAGCCTTCCAAAAATAGCCCTCCATTTTCTGCCAGAAAACCTCAGAAAGACTATACCTTGTCTCGGAACCATAGGTAAGAATAGGGGCCATTTTCTGCTTATAATAAATAGCCGGTTTAATGGAAAACTTCCCATATCGGGCTTGGATAGCCTCTACAAGTCTCAATTGGATCCGATAGTGTTCCATCCAGGGACAACCTAATCTGGATAGTAGTCTGAGAATGGAGTTTGTTTATCCAGTATCTTAAGTATTCTGGACAAGCTGCCCTACTTAACTTACTCAATAGAAGCCCACGTCAGATTCAAAGGTAGCCTGGAAGACGATGAAGGCGAAATATACTGGCTGCTTTTTTGTGTGTTCCTGGATTTTGATCGATTACAGGACATGCAAATTTATTGAGGTACCCAACCCAGGCATAAAACCTGTCTGGTAGGGATCCCGCAAGCACAGCAAGTTGAATCAAGCCAACGATTTAAGTCTCTGAGAAGAAGTATGGCAGAGAGCTTCCCCGGAATATCCAGAAGGGTTATTGGCCTGTAATTGGCAGGGGAGGATCGATCACCCTTCTTATACATCGCGATAACAATCGATTTCCTCCAAAATTATGGTAACAAACTAGCCTTCATCACCTGCATAAAGATTACCCAAAAGATATTTGCCCATGCCAATGGATGTTGTTTGATCGTAAAATTAGAAAGGCTCTGGAGGTGGTAAGTTTGGATATGTAATATACAATATCATCCAAATCAAAATGGAACTGTACATCAGGGATCTCTGTGTCGGGTTTAAAATTTCCAGCTAAAGGTGTAGCGGCATAAGGTGTAGCGGTATATATGATTTCTTCATTTTTGAATACATGTTTCTCTTATCACTTCAATTACTTCTTCATTCTTTGAGTATTTGCATATCGTTGCAGTGTGTCCTAGTGTCTTCTCTTCATGACATCACTTTACTCTGGTCGGATTTCACTTATAGCTCTTCTATGCTCACTGGTGCATGCAGACATCCTTCCACCATGTCAGCATGAGGGTACATTTGATACAGTTGTCTGAGTGCATAACGTCTCTCATATCTTCGATGCAGTATTGGGACGATACCTGGTGTAGCACATAGTCCTTTCTTGCTGTTCTTCCAGTATTATGGAGTTAAGGGGGCTGACACTAGAGATGATGTGTACATCTGCCTCTCTACAACTTTGTAATCCTCTAGGCTCTGAAATGGCTCAAGCAAATGCCTTCTTTCACTTCAGCAATTGGCATGCAGCACAGCATGCAGCATTGGTGCAGCATTGAAAGTTGCAGGTACACAGTGGTTAAATGTAATATGCCAGCCTTGCAGAATGGTAAACTGCAACTTGTTGTTCTCTCTGAGCTGAAATCGCCCAGTGAACTGTGAACTGAATGGTGCATCTGGATCCTGACCTCGCAGGCCTTTGGTTTGATGAATGCCAAGGATGCAGGACTGTTTCAAAGATATGCTTAAATATATAAAGAAAGAGAATTTGTGGTGAATAGCTGATAATGCAACCAACAGAAATGACCTCTAAGGTCAGGTTCCCATAAAAAGTGCATTTCGTGGCTTTCTTTGGTTCTTCCTCCAGTTGGGCTAATCGGTCTAGCCGCAGTTGTCGGACCACACGGTCCACCCATTGCAGGTCACGCAACAAGATAACCCTTGGCACTTTGTGATGCTCGTAGTTTTCCTTGGCCAGCACAGCCTTTTTCCCTGAACCTGAATCAGTAATTCACATTTATGGTCGTTTTCACAATGGCAGTCTCTTGTCTTCACCACAACTTGTATTCATGTCATTCTGACACTCTGTATAGAAATCCTTTTTACACTTAGCTTTTCCCGATTTCCATTCAAGTTCATCTACTTGTCTTACACACTTGTTCTGCTGCCTAATTCAATAGTGCTTATTATGAGCTTTCACTTTGTTCACTAAATGCTTCTGAACAGGTTTTCAGTGTTCATAACTGTACATTATTCGCTTTTCTATTAATCTGATTTCCTTATCTTTCTCTTCAATGCGGTATTCAATAAATATCTGTACATTTCAATGAGTGCCCTGCAGTTTGCTTGGTATTCAATATTCTTTCCTTAGGGTTCCAAACCCCACTCTTAGGTATTTTAGCTGATTCACCAGTTGCAAATGTCCAATTCCCACCCCTGGAGCACCCCGGAACGAGTGTTCCCTCTCTCATACTCACCGGTACACGGCTGCTCCTACGGGCGTCACTGCAGACTTCTCTGACTTCCGGTTTCCTCCCAGGTAAGCGTGAGGAGCTCCAGCGAGCAACGCTCACTACCGGGAGACCTTGCTGCAGCAGTCTGCAGCAGTTGTGAGTCTTCTGTGTTCCCCAGCTCCAGCTGGGAACACCGGGCTCCAGTAGTTGCTGGGGCCCTGGTCCTCTCACAGCCTGCTTGGGGCACCTCTCTCACCCCTGCCAAAACACACTGTCCTCTCTGACGACCGTCCTCCAGCCTGATCCTCGCCTCACAGCTTCTCACCAGGCAGGTTCCCTCTTCTCCTCTCTCTGTCTACCATTTTATGCACCTGTTGCCTGTCAATTGGTTGCAGGTGCAAGTACTTTGCCTGACCACAATTATAGCAGTTAACGGGACATGCCTGACCTGCCATAATCCTCTTCCTCGTCTCAGTACCATAGTGGTGAAACTGACTAGAAGTGTGCATTACTCCTAGTTGCCTCTTCCTCGACCCAGTTTTAAAAGTAGGTGAATGTGGGACAGTAGGTATGTAGGGAAGGTAAAAGGATTTACAATGCCCTATGAAGGTTGAGGGAGAGTAGAACTCATTCTCAACACGGAAAGGGAGATACCATGTCTCGTTTAGACACCTTACAACAGAATCCCATGTTTAAACCAATGATTTTAAGGTGTGTAAAACTTCTTGGTGCAAATCATGCTAACTTTAGCAGCAATCAGGTAAAGAACGTTCAAAATAAAAAATGAAAATCGCACCCATGATCGGGACTCTGACACCCTGCTGGCTTTGTCAGGCGTGGTAGGATCAACAGTTTTCTTGTTTTGTCTCTGAAGAGGAGTTTGAGGGGCCCACTCTATTGTACACTTTCAATCATATTTCCAAGGAATTATTCCCATTTGTACACTAAAGTGGATATGGAGAGAAAACATACCTGTCTGTCAGATGAGGAGTCTGTCGAAGAGTGTCTATGTCTTCTCTTCTTTTTCGAGAAAGAGGAGGAATGAGGAGATTCGATCCTCAAATGGGATCTCTTGCTATGCTTTTTGGCTCTTTTCGGTCTGTCCAGTGATCTTGCGACCACCTCAGAGCTTTATCCACTCTGAATGTTTGTGTTTTGACAAGGATATATTGTGCAATTTAGATGATGAACGCTCTAAAGGCAATTTCGAAGACTTCTCCTTTAATGCCTTTGTTGTCATAGTCTAACAGGAGCCACAATTGTTCATGTCGTGTATGGCATTGAAGCAGAAGAATAAGGCCTTGTAATGGTCCATTAGTGACATCTTGGCATCATAATTCTAGCACTTTTTAAACCAGAGGGTTTAGGTGTCATTTTGAAAAGAAATTCGAATATAATTGAGTGTATCAGAAAAAAGCTGAGCTGTGAAAACAGTTCCTGAGACGCGTGCTGCGTATGCGGATAAAAGGAACAGTGGTCACGGGCCGTAGTGGGAGCTATTTGTGCCAGCGTCATGTCTGGCCTCACAGATGAATAGCGTCAAGGGACATCGGAAACCCTTGCTGTCGAAACAATCCTGAGATATGCAGCCGCAGGTGAATATGAGAATGAGGAATTTATGGGAGTGCACAATACTTTAGAAGATAATCTTTACAATATATCAACTCTGGGTTGAGATGCAACTCATACAGGGTATCATTATTGTTTTTTAAGTAAGGAATCCCTCCCTCCTTATGGGCAGCCCACAGGCTCTTCCTCCACAACCCAATGTAGACAAATTAAAAGGCCTATTTCAGGTTATACAGACTGTAGTGCCGACAGTGCAGGGATTGTGCCCCTGTCCTACCTAAGCACAATGACTCTATCTACAATGTCTTCAGGGCATGATCAGAGTCATGGCACAAGCACAGCATGTCTACATACGTTGCCCAGAGGGCATGGTCCTCAAATCTACAAATCTAATGCCCATGAGCATGTCACAAGAATCTACCAATCTGTTTATATCTTATCATGTTTTAATGTTTCTTATTCATGGAAAGCTGCACAGTTCCTTGCAGTCCCATTATTTATTCCGCCATTCAGATGTATCATAATGAGGCTTCCAGTTTTTACTGATTTTTACACATAAATACAGAAGGAAATCAGTCTGCTTTCTGTCTATATTCATTTATAAAAATGGATTAAAAAAAACAGAAAAACAGGTCTTTCTGCCCGGTTCTCTAAGATGTCACTCATACATGGCAGGCCAATCGCATTGCAGATTGGCAGCATGGAGAGTGTAAAAGTTGTATAAAAATAGCAAAGTTCTTCAACTTGCTGATAGCATACATTTTAAGGCAGCAGGAGTCACAGGAGCAACTGTTTGTTGTTATGGAAAATGGAGCTAGCATTTCTTTCCTATATGGCTGCATGTTTCTTAAATTCAGCCTTACCTTGGGAAATAGTGGATTTACCCAGAAAGAGAAAGGCACTAGACATTGATATTTAACCAACCTGGTCTGGGTGACAGGATGCTTTTTGGATGAGTCCTTAAAACCCACAGCTGTGCCTTTTTACAACTTAAAGTCTGCCCCTGTTTTGCAGGATTTGATGCAGGCTGGGAAACTGCAACAAGCGTAGCCTGTCAGTGACACATGCAGAGCACAGGTAGCAAAAAAAGAAGAACTCTACTTACAGGCTAATTTTTGTGCCTGACCGGGCAAAATGGCGTTTCACGGGAAAGCCCTGCTTCCACCGCCTCTATGCTGCACAGCAGACAAGCACCAAACAATGCAGCTTCCCTGCACATGTGCAGCCGCTCCTATGCAGTGAAGCAGAAAGATTCCGATGCCTGTTGCCTCCTCGCAGGAAATAGGCCGGAACAAGACTGAGGAGTGCTGCTCTGTCCCCCAGACCCAGGGGGTAGCACAGGACTCTCCCAGATCTGTCCCTCAACGAGCAGACCGCTTTCAGAAGACTGGGCACGCAGCACTGCCTGATCTTCTGAAAGCAGTGGTCGAAGTGGGTGGGAGCGATTGGGAGCAGTGCTCCTCAACTTAAAAAATAAATAAGGTTTTACTGTAAACAATTCCAGAATGATTTCGTTTTAAAATAACATTTTAGGAAGAAGTTGAAGCTTGCACTTTGGGGAACTGCACATTCCCTTAAACGGCAAGTGTATTTTTGGGGGTTTGGATTGTGCTTGGTAGGGGGCATGGCGATGCAGTATGTCGGGAGTGGGGGCAGGCCAAAGTGCAGGCTGCTCATGCACATAAGTCCACAGAACACTGCCCAACCCCGACACCCAAAGGCTAGCACAGAACACTACCAACCAGGTCTGTTCTGAAGCTATATTATAGCACGGATTGCACCCAGGAGCAACCCGTTCTACTGCATGCACAAACTGACAAAGCCTCATATACAGTTTTGCAGCTGTTCAATCTGGTATATATGTCCTGCAATTTACATACATCTCTTTATTAAGGTGAATATTGAAACCAATGAAAACAGCACAGTTCAACTTCCATTTTTCGCTTAAAAGGGTTTCTTACTGAATCACTATATGGCATGTTTCACATTTAAAATTGTGGACATTATGATGTTCTCATAATGCTCTTTGCTTTTATGCAAATCGGCAGGATTGGATTCTGTGAAGAGATACTGGGCCTCATTACGAGGTAGGCGGCCACGGAATGAAGGGTGCCGGTAAGGGCCCGGCACCGTTCGTTCCGGGCCATCACATTACGAGGTCTGCAGCGGGTCCCGCTCTGCACGCCTGGTCAGACCAGACGTGCAGAGCGGGACCCGCTAGCAGACCAGGATGCTAACAAAAGGCCCGTCATTAACTGGCCTGTTGTTAGCATCCTTCCCATTCCCATTGAGCCCTATGGGGGCTCAAATGGGAATGGGGATGTACTGGGTCTGGGTCCCGCAAAAGGGAATTACTGGGCCCCGCAAAAGTCGGAATGGCCCAGTAAGTCCCCTTTTGCAGAACCCAGACCTGAGTTTGGAGGTAAAACGGCATGCCTACCTCCAAACTCGTAATGAGGCCCACTGTGTTGCGTAACCTCACTGTGGGCCCCGTCCCTTCGCCCCTTCCTCACCCACTGCCCCATCCCTCGAAAGAGGTGACGTTTACCGCAGTAAATGTTTTTTCTCAGCTGAAATTGACTTGTTAGAATCTAAGCAGGTTTGGTGCTGCGGTAAAAACCAGGCGAAATCTGCCAAAAGACACAGCAGAGGGGTATCCTGTGCACGCTCCTGACAGTGCACGAATGTATGGTGGGACAGCGCTGGAAACCCAGCTATTCGTTCACATATTGGGATCCGTTCCTGTAGAGAGCAGAAACAGATTGAGTGGGGTAGAAATAGCTTCCTGCCGGTCGTAGTAGGATTGCTTCATATGCCCACCCCATCAGATGCAGAATGAACCAGTTGCTGCAGTCTGAATAGGCAACTACCATCGTAAGCTTCTTCGTTGTCATATTCCTTGCTTTTCAAGGGGTACCTGCACTTCTAAATTATGTTTAGGGTGACCAGAAATCATGGTTTTCCCGGGACAGTTTGGGAAAATCGTCCTCTGTCCCAGGGTCCAGAGAGTTTTTTAATTGAATTAACCCAATCCCAGGATTGGATGGGTGGGAGGCTGTGGTCCTGATTTTTGCCACGAAACGATTCAGAAATGCTGAAATCAGGGCCTGGCGAGACTCTTCATGGGTGTGAAGGCTTTTCACGGCCCCATTTCCTCCCTCTTCCCCTCCCCGGTTGCTCTCCTCCAATGAGAGGAGTGTGCCTGAAACACACCCTCTGCAACAGACAGGCCAGCGACATAGAAGTAGGATTACTTTTTTTAATCTGCGTCCTGTTGGGGTTACTGTTGTCATATCTCTATGTCTATGGCCTGTCCCTTTTTTTTTAATCTAGTCACCCTACACACGGCTCGTCTGCTTTTAGATATAAAACACAGTTGTTGTACTTTGTACTACTTGTTTTTGTGCCTGTCTCTTGGTAATGGAATATAGTGTAACTGGGTCTCATATAGCACTACTGCCGCTTTGCAAGCCTCTTGACACTCTGTTCCGCTAAAAGAAATGTGAGGTGCATTGGCATGTGTTCTAGTAATGGTTTTTGTTAATGCTGGTCCAGATGTTTAAGCAGTAATGGAAGCAGATCTTGCTTGTTTCCCAATTGGTATCCATCTGAAGTTTCTGATTCCAATTTTATCAATTGGATCATCTAGCACTTACCAGGTTACTGGCTGTCGAGTAACATGGTGGTTGCAATGCTATAATGCCAAACACAACATGAACAACTGTGGCTCCTGTTAGACTATGGCAACGAAGGCATTAAAGGAGAAGTCTTCAAAATTGCCCCTAGAACGTTCATCATCTAAATCGCACAATACAACCCTGCCCAAACACAAACATTCAGAGTGGATAAAGCTCTGAGGTGGTCGCAAGATCACTGGAGAGACTGAAAAGAGCCAAAAAGCAGAGCAAGAGATCCCATTTGAGGATCGAATCTCCTCATTCCTCCTCTTTCTCGAAAAAGAAGAGAAGAGATAGACACTTTGACAGACTCCTCATCTGACAGACAGGTGCGTTTTCTATCCAAATCCACTTTAGTGTACAAATGGGAAGAATTCCTTGGAAAGATGATGAAAGTGTACAATAGAGTGGGCCCCTCAAGCTCCTCTTCAGAGACAAAACAAGAAAACAGTTGATCCTACCACGCCTGACAAAGCCAGCAGGGTGTCAGAGTCGCGATCATGGGTGCTGACTTTGGATTTTCAGTACAGGGGCGAGATTTTCATTTTTTTATTTTGAACGTTCATAACCTGATTGCTGCAAAAGTTAGCATGATTTGCACCAAGAAGTTGCACACACCTTAAAATCATTGGTTTAAACATGGGATTCTGTTGTAAGGTGTCTAAACGAGCATAGCATAATGCTTTGCATTTAATTCAGGAGACTAGTACAAACAAAGCTTTATGAATCTAATACAGTTTATAGAAATTACAGCTATTAGAGGCAGTCCTTCTTTGCAAATGTGTTTTTACGTACAGTTCCGGTCTAATAGATTCATCCATACCGGTGTCCATGTCTAAAAGTTGCAGTCTATCAGTTATAACCATTTAAATTAATCAATGCTGACAATCCAAAATCTGCCTAACAGAGGGGAGCGAGGTAGACCATAATTCATGTCAGTTCGAGCCACAGCCTCACAGCTGAGAAAGCAAACAAAAAGGTCCCGGACGTCACCAATGTACTTTGATTTGATATAAAGCACAGGCCTTCCCACTGACAATGGGAACCTGTCGCACATCGAACCACTCCTGAGTTTTGATCAACACCTGCATGAATCAGATCCATAAATCATATTGGTCTATATCATACTGTGGGCTTCCCACAAGTTCATTAAGGCTGTGGTTGGGTGGTAGTCTCTTATGCTGCACTGGAAAATACATTCAGAGGTGGGCAGGAAGGGAGTCGTTTCTTACATGTAGCTCCATTTCTCCAGCGTTGGTATCTTTCATGGATTCACATGCTGTGAATATTCCCCGTCATCAGGCTGGGAATCCGCGGTTACTTTCACTTAGTAATTTTCCTATGGAAAAACCAGACACTTTGAGTGTCCCATCGACATCATTGTTGGTGCTTTTGGTCCCCACCAATAGGACGTCGAGTGTATAGCTCCAACCCAGCCGATTGTAACTACTCCAACTTGCAGATATCCCCCTGTAGAGGATGTTTCCCTGTAGGGGGTAGGTAATAGGGTGCATGTGAATCCATGAAAGATACCAACGCTGGAGAGTTGTAGTTACAGGTAAGAAACTACTCCCTTCACCAGCATTGGATCTTTCATGGATTCACATGCTGTGAATAGATTTTATAGCAGTGTACCTGTTAGGAGGAGATAAAGCAGGCAAACAGATATTAGAGACTTGCACATTTTCTGCGCTAATGCGAGAAGTACATATACATAAGTAGAAGAATAAATAACCTGGAAGCTGCAGGGCTAACCTAACTGGAACAGCCATTGAAGGACTGCTCGTCCCATGCGCACATCTTCAGTGTGCTATTGTTGTAAACAGTAGTGCCTCGTAAAAGTGTGAGGCACTGCCCATGTTGCTGCCTGGCAAATGTTTTTGATGGCCACTCCGGACAAGATGCAGCCGTAGCCCTAGTAGAATGTGCTATAGCCACAGTTTGTAGAGGTTTGTTGACCTTCAAGTGGCAGAAGGAGATTGTTGATGAAATCCACCTTGCGATGCCCTGTTTTGAAATCGATTTTCCCTTGTTGGATGGGCCAAAGGTGACAAAAAGCTGTTTAGTTGATCTAAATGACTTTGTATGGGCTAAATAATATTTTAGAGCCCTTTTTACATCCAGGGAGTGTAGGGCTTTCTCTGCTGGTGAAGTGGTGTTTTGAAAGAATGTAGGCAGAGTTATGGTTGCATTCTTGTGAAATTCCGTTGGCACTCTTGGGATGACGTGAGAATGGTGGAAAGTATCACCTTGTCCTTTGCGAATCGGAGATACAGAGGATCTACTACTAAAGCTTGTAGTTCTGAAACTCATCTAGAGGATGTAATGTCTATTAAGAATGCCACCTTCCAGGTCACAAACTTGATATGCGCTGTTGATAGAGGTTTAAAAGGAGTTTTCATAGGGCCGGCCAGGACGAGATTCAGGCTCCATACCGGTGGAATCTTTTTCTTTGGATGAAAAGTACGAAAGAGACCTTTTAAGAAGTGTTTGAGTAGCCTGTCGCTGTAGAGAGGAGGAGATCCTCTTTTCCTTGTGAACCTAGAAATAGATGCCAAGTGCATCTTCATAGAGGAGATAGCCAGACCTTCTTTTGCCAATTTTAGAAGATAGGGAAGAACCTGTTGAGGTTTTATGGCCAGCGGTTGCAGGTTGGCTGCTGTACACAACATGTACAGAACTTTTTCCATTTGTGGTTGTAAGAAATGTTAGTGGACGGAGCCTTAAATGCCACTAGAATGTGTTGGCAGTCTTGAGGGATGTTTAGATGGCCGAATTCGGAGTGGTAAGGAGCCATGCTGTTAATTTGAGGGAGCCCAGATCATGGTGCAGAATCACTCCGTCCTTCTACGACAGAAGATTGGCGTGAGATCCTAGATGGATGGGATTGTCCACCGCCAGTTGAAGGAGGTCTGAGAACCAGGTCTGTCTGGCCCAGAACAGGGCTACCAGGATTATCCTGCAGTGATGTTTGCGAATCATCTGTATTGTTATCCTGATGAGAGGGAAGGAGGGAACGCATATGCGAACATTACGGTCCATGGGAACGAGAATGTGTCCCCTTGAGAGTCGGGATGAGGAAACCTGCTCATGGATTTCTTGCACTACTTTTGCTCTGAGTGGCAAATAGGTACAGAGTAGGATGGTCCCATGTCGAGAAGATTTTGGATATCTGTTTGTTGTGTAGTTGCCATTCGTGGGACTGCAACAAATCCCTGCTGAGTGTATTGGCTTGTTTGTATTGAATCCCCGGGAGGTGGAATACTCATAATATTGTTGTGAATGGCCCAGTACCAAATGGTCTGTGCTTCTTAGGACAGGGTGTTTGACTACGCTCCAGGTTGTTTCCTCAGATAAAACATCGTGGTTGTGAAGTCCGTGAGGACTCCTACAACCAAATTCTTGATTAGAGGGAGGAAGGATTTCAGAGCCCAATGTACCGCCCTTAGTTCCAACACATTTATGTGGAGGATGGATTCTGCGGAGGTCCACAGGCCTTTGACTTGGTGTTTGTCCAGGTGAGCTCCCCATCCCGCCACGGAGGCATCAGTCACAATCGTGAGATGGTAGTTGGGTTCCACAAGGGGCATCCCCTTCGCGATGTTGTGAGAGCATGTCCACCATTTAAGTGCAGTTGAGAGAGTCCAGGTGATGGCAATTTTGTCTGACCAGGACCCCTGGGTTTGGGACCATCTGGTGGCTAGAAACCTTTGCACTGGGCGCATATGTAGCCTGCGGTGGGGGATTAGCGGAATGCAGAAAGACATGGTCCCTAGGAGAGCCATGTATGTGCTTACTGTGACTAGCTTGTTTCGAGTGAAGGAATTTTCTAGGGTTATAAATTTGTTCACCCTGTCTGCAGGTGGCCTGATGAGACTTTGGTCCGTGAGGAACTGAGCACCCCAGAACACCAAGATTTGGTGTAATTTATTGCAAATCCCAATTGTTGGAGAAGAGCTTCTGGTTGTCTCAGAGAAAACATGGTCTGCTGATATGTGGGACCACGAACCAACCAGTCGTCTCGATATGTGTAGACGTGGTGGCCCTGCTTCCTGAGAAAATCTGCTACTGGTGCTAAGCATTTTGTGAAAAGTCCTGGGTGCTGATTTTAGGCTAAATGGAAGTACTCAAAACTGGTAGTGGCTTTCACTGACCTTGAACCTGAGATACTTTCTGTGTATTGGATGTATTGGGAAGTGGAAATACACATCCTTGAGGTCTAACGCCAACAGATATTCGCTGGGCTGTATGTCCTTTATGACGTTCTGAAGTGTCACCATCTTGAACTTCTACTTTTTGATGTTTTTGTTTAGCTTTCGCAAGTCCAGGATAGGACGCCACTTCCCGTCTGATTCCTTGACAACGAAGTACCTGGAGCATACTCCCTTTCCATTTCCCGAATGAGAAATCCTTTCGATTGCCCGTTTCTTTAACATTTGATGCACGTCCTGTTGTAGAATTTGAAGGTGCAGGTGTGATACCTTTATTGGAGGTAACAGGATTTGTGGGTGTTTGAATTCCAACAAGTAGCCGTGCCGGATGGCATCTAGCACCCACCTGTCCTTTGTTATTGCTTGCCATTTTCTGAGGATGAACGCCACATTTCCTCCAGCCTGTCTGCCCCTGAAGCAGTCATTGTTGGGACTTGTTCTGCCTACCTCTTTGAGAGGTGGCTGATCCGCGCTTTCGCTGTCCTTGGTGATACTCCCTGCTGCGCTGGGAAGACTGGTAATTTCTCTTGTAGCCCTGAGAATAGTATCCGGATATGTTGTAATTCTTGGTATCCCTTGAGGATGAGAATCTGGAAGTACCCGAGGCTCCTCAAAAAGACCGAAGGACCTCCTGCGCTGTAGGGTAGTAAGAGATTTAGCAATGTCTGAGTCTGCTTTCAAATTTTTGATGGCCTCATCAATCTTGTCACCAAACAAGTTTTCTCCTTCAAATGGCATGTCGACCACCTTGTGCTGAACTTCTTGCTGAAAATCCATGCAACGTAGCCATCCTTGCCTTCGGAGGACTACACCATTGCCAATCTGTTTAAACCTTGTTTCAGCAAGATCTACAGCGATATCAATGCTGTAGTTTGAGGCTTCTTCCCCTTCACGCACCAGTGTCATGGCTTCCGTCCTCTGTTGCTCCGGTAAGTGTTCTAATATAGGAGCCAACCGATGATACAATCTCGATTGTATCGAGCAACTATAGCGAGGGCATTTGCTACTTTGACAGTTGTTGCACCAATAGCGAGCACCTTCTTACTAAAGGCATCAATTTTCTTGCCTTCATTGTCTGGGGGAGTGGCACATTTCCGCTGCATACGGGTCTTGCGACCCGCTGCTGCTGACACCACTGGCTCTGTAGTGGGTTGTGAGGTGAGACATTTTGGTGGTTTTTCAGGTGCTTTAAACTTTTTTATCCAGTCTCCCTTCAATTGCCGGCTCTGTAAATGGATGTTTAAGAGTGCGAAGATCCTCCTGCCAAGCATGATCCAGGATAGGTATGGAAAACACAGCTTTCCTGCGCTTCCCCAGTTGGTCAAAGAAAGAGTCCTTCATTTCGTCTTCAGGGATTAAGCCAAATTCCTTCCACGCCTTAGAAACCATGGAGTGGAAAGCCCCAATGTCACCTGGAGACGAGGGTTGAGCAGGACTACCCTGCATATCTTGGTCCAGGTCATCCGTGTCCCACGTGCCAGCTCTGTGGAGAGACTGAGAGGTGGTGGAGCGTGTGTCCCATGGACCAGTGTCCTGGTCTGTGTCTATTAATACTCCCTCTTCTTGCTCACGTATAAGTGGACTGTGCCCTCATGGAAGTGGAGGTCTAGAAGGGGATTGAGCTCGTAGATGTCTTTGTCCCTAGAGGGATGGCCTGAATCCCTTTGATGTTGCTTCCCTGGCGTACCTTGGTCTTTTCCACATACATGCTGTGGTTGTGGGGGTGAAAGCCTGGCATTAAGCTGTCACAATAATGACTGTAGAGTGGAAAGCACTTGCAGGAAGAGCATGGATTGTGGGTTTAGGAGGGGGTATTGTGGATTCATACCTCCCAGTCCTGATGGTGTTGCAGGTAGAGTAGGTGTCTGAAATCTTAGAGGTGTGCCTTCTCTTGATGGTAGGCGATCAGAGGGTTTGTCTTGAATGGGAGGTTGGAAAGTACCTTTCTCCGGATCGGAGTCACTAACCCCTGGACACACTGCTTGGGGAGGCTCAATATCTGAAGTGATTTCATGCTGTAAAATGTCCTCAGGCATGATGTTTGGGTACTTTAACTGAGATATTCCTAGAAGATCATACTCCTGCTCTACTGCTTCCCTTGTCGGGATTATTAATATACTCTTGGAGGACGATGTATTGTCCTGAATAGGTAACTCCGTGGTCTATGTTGTGACAGTGGTCGATGGAGTGGAAGGCTGCGTTGGCTTACTCCCTGGCGATTTATGTGTTTTGGTCATTGATGAGGTGATCGTCAATGAGTGACGTCCTGTTGTCGTTACCGATGTCGTCTTCAGAGTTGTTGATGATGGTTTGGTTGTCAGCAGGTGTCTCGAGGACGACTCTTGTCCAGAAGAGGATTTGCGAGAATCCGGGGATGAATTATGTTTCTTTTTCACAGACGACATAGGAGGAGGTCTTCCTGGCTGACTTGGATCTATGCTTGTCTGTCGTCAGAAAGGACCTTCTCGACGAACCAGATGTGCGTTTTGTCGATGGGGGTGAACTTTTATCCCTCGGTTTTTCAGATGGCATCTTCGTCGATGGGACCTTGTGTTTATACCCGGTATGGGACTCCTCACTGCTACCTTGTGTTTTTTTAACCGAAGATGAGTGTTTGGCCTTATCGTGACCCATGGACGATTTTGGCTCACCTATTTTTGGTTTTTTCACCAACAGTTCTTCAGTGATGGCGGCCTCTTGTCAGAGGAAGTGGTAGCCTTGCCGCTCCTTGATGAGCCCACTTCCAACGCCGGGTATGATCCTTCATTGAGCCAACAAATTAGACAATGGTTTCTGTCCTTAAGGATTTTTTGGGGGAAACCCTGGCAGATGTCACATTCCTTGGCGGGATGGTTAGGGTAGAGGCAATAAAGACAATCTGCATGTCTGTCGCCTTCGTACACATTCTTTAGGCTGCAGGTGTCACAAGGCCTGAATAAGGACTTCTTAGGTCCAGAGGTGTCCTTGGTCACACACAGGACCATATAGTCGTCAGTTGTTCCAGATCGAGTAAAAGGTTGAAGAAATATTCATTGTTTTAAAGGAACTTGAATTTCTCTTAGGAGAGCAGAACGCAAGGAATCCCATCAACTCAAAAGATGGTTGAAATCTCAGGGAAAGCTGCTGGAGTGGAGCTATACACTCAACGTCCTATTGGTGGGGAACAAAAGCACCCACAACGAAATCGATGGGACACTCAAAGTGTCCGTTTTTTCCATAGGAAAATTACTACGTCAAAGTAACCAGGGATTCTCAGCCTGATGACGTGGAATATTCACAGCATGTGAATTCATGAAAGATCCAATTCTGGAGAAGTATGGTATCTAAGGCTGCATTTTCTGATACCTGGAGGTAGTTTGAAAGGTTGTCTGGGAGGTCTATGTAGAGACTGTTGGCATAATCCAATCTTGATAGTACAAGTGTGAAGATGGCACAGTTTCTAATCAGTGGGTCCAGGCTAAGGGAGCTGACCATAAGAAGTCCAGAGTTTTTACCCATCGTGGTGTGCTCAAGGCAGTTTCCCATCTCTTCTGGCCAAGGGATTGTGGTTGGTTATAATTGCTTTTCTTCATGAATCAAGATGTCTGTTTTGTGTGGGCTGAGATTTAATCTGTTTTTGGCCATCGAAGAGCCAAATTAAGATACAGTTATGGCATGGTGTGGTTGTGTATTTGTTGAGTCTGATTCTAGTTTATATGAGTTGGGTGTCATCTGTTTAGTTGTAACAAGCAGTTTCTTATTTGCTGATGGTGACCATGAGAGGAGCCATGAAAGTGTTGAAATGGAGGGTTGAAAAGATGGATCCCTGTTGGATGCTGAATGAGAGGTTATGCAGAATTTCATTGAAAGGTGGCATGTGGGTGAGTTGAATGTGGTTTGAGAGAAACATCCATTGAAATATTGTTTGCACCAGCCAGTCTTTATATCAGAATTCCATGGTCACTGGCATGAAATGTGAGGTGTCCAGAAGGACGAGGGTGCTTGGAGAGTCGGAATCTGCACTGTTCTTCACATTGTCCTCAATAGACAATTTACATTTGGGTACTTTCTATGGCCTTCCTAACTGTGCCTACTGTCATTAGATTCCATGAGGGTGAGCAGCTGTTGGTAGATTATGTTTTGAGGAGCTCACCCAAGCATAGAACATTGACAGTAAGGTTTCTGATGGCAGGATTGGTTGCCACCGCTGTTATTTCTTAAGATGGGGTTTGATGTAGCATGTCTTGAGTGATTGTGGGACCCCCCCGTGATCAATGGAGCAGATTAATAGGGTATTCAAAAGATGGGTTTTGTAAATGTGTAATGGGCGTAGGTCTTCTGGTAATACTAATTACTGGCACTGACTAGTGTCGAAAATCCTTCTCTGTGTGTAATCTAATCAAATGTATGTCTAACTTGGAGACTGTGAGGGGTTTGGAATAGTCTCAGATATGTGTGCATTGTCCAGGGTAGTTGGCCTAATGTCCAGGCAATTGTATATCTGCATTTTACTTTATTGGAACAGTGAAATGGGATGGCAACACAGATGTTGGAAAGCTATTAGTGCATGCCAACCGATTCCTGAGATCCTTGATAATTTTGAATTGTTCCTTTTGTGGGGATTGTGCTTGCTTTATTTGGTTTGCGTAGTGGGTTTTCTTATCTTTTAAGTATTCATTCCTGGAGAACAGTAATATGCAAGCTTAGTGAGATTGCAGTAGTTTCTTCCATATCTGCTCCATCCTCCTGTTACATGTTTGAATGATTACTTTTGGTCCCCCATGGGGGTCACTTATGCATCTTCTTCCAAATTTGTGGGGAACTATGTGACCTCCCCATATTTGATGCACTCATGGCTATGAGAACATCCTCTTGCTTAATGCTTTTTCATGGTCATTCAGGGTGGGCAGGGCCTTCATATTGGGGGGTTTAAAGGCAGCCCATGGATCAAATGAACTGCCTATAGCCAGGTTGGTCCTAAGAGTGCCGAAATTCTTTTTGTAAAAGGAAAACCCATTCTAGACAGGAGAAAAGAAGACTGGCAGTTCATTTTCAAACTGCAATAACATGAAAACCCTATTTCCTTGGATAAAACAGAGAGGCCAGGGAAGTATGGCCCTTCTGCAGATTGAATACCAGGAACAAGTAATTTGTGACTACACTGCAGAAGACAATTCAAAGGCACCCTATTGGCTGACAGACAAAAAGGCAGTATTTCACTTGCGACCGGCAAGTACAGAATGTTGTTTTCAGAGGAAAAGAAATAATGAATGGGCCTTGCATTTGAGTGACTAGGCCAAAGTCCTGAAACTACTTTTCATCACACGTGACTGATGTCTAAAGTGTGGCCTTGCTGACACAGAGAGAAAGGAATAAAGTGTAACTTTGCAAAAACAGAAACAGTTACCATGGAAAGGTGCGCATTTGCAGCTTAGAACAATGAACACACAGGAAAATGAATCTCCATTGCCAGAGTGTAACGCTCACCTGATTCTCGCAGAGGCGCCGGTCTTGACTGGGCGACTACCGTATCTTCAAAGGTGATGTGTAGCACCCGGTTGGCTCTTTGGGCTGGACCTCTGTGCACTGTATGCCTGACGTGTAGAGTAAGATGTCTGAAGATAGAAAATATGGGGTTAATGAACTGGGGTTATTGGGGTGTCCCTATCTCTTTCCTCTTCTCCTCTCCTGTAGACCCCCAAAGGTTAACGCTCTCACCTTAGGTAAGTGAATGCCGAGCTCTCCATCTGCCTCGGGGCAGGGTGCTGTAACCAGTTTCTTCACTGGATAGGTAGCGCAGGCCTCTTGACTTCAGAGGACTGCTGTCCGTCGTTTACTGCACGAACGGTAAGTTTCGAGTCATTCAAATGTCTTTAAAGTCTTTAGTAATGATGTCTCTTGTTTTGCAGGGTTCCGGCGATGGCGGATGACGGGCTGAAGTGAGTTGAAGATGGAGCCCGTGTGATGAATAGAAGCGCCTGGAAGCACGTAAGTAAGCGCTTGTTGCCTACTTCACTGTGCGCTCTAACTGTCTTTTTATTTTGCAGGTACGAGTTCGGAGCGGCTGCAGGGTGCCGGAATACCCACTGGATTAGATGTGGAAAGGAGTAATGGCACGTGAGTATTAAAGTTCCCCAATGTCTTTAAACGCACCTTGTTTTGTCTTTCAGATGCGGGATGCAGCGCCGAAGGCCTCCGGAGCGTGCAAAGAGTTGGTAAACTTTTGTCTTTCAGATGCCGGAATGCAGTGTGAAGACCATGAGAACTGCATCGACCTTCTTTGAATCCATACGCACTCCGCCAGGTGATAATATGAATCCCAAGAATTCAACTTCAGTCACGTTGAAAACACATTTTTCCAACTTAGCGAAAAGTTTGTGTTGACGCAATCTTTCGAGGACCATTTTCACGTGTTTCCGATGTTCAGATTCCGATGAAGAATAAACGAGGATGTCGTCAATGTAAACAACAACACATACATCTATGAGCTCTCTGAGGACATCGTTCATAAAATATTGAAAGGCGGCCGGGGCATTGCAAAGTCCGAAGGGCATGACCTGATATTCAAATAGCCCATACTTGGTGCGGAAGGCCGTCTTCCATTCATCGCCCTCTTTTACTCGTACCAAGTGGTAAGCTCCTCTAAGATCCAGCTTTGTATATATGCATGCTTTTCTGACTTGGTCCAGGAGTTCAGGGATCAAAGGTAACGGATATCTATTCTTAACGGTGATCTGGTTCAGGGAGCGATAATCGATACAAGTTCTAAGGTCTCCTTCCTTTTTTGGAACGAAGAACAAAGCTGAAGAAGCAGGGGACTTGGAAGGACGAATAAACCCATTTGCCAGGTATTGATCCAGGTATTGTCGAAGGTGAAGGTTCTCAGGCTCGGTGAGGGCATAAATTCTACTACAAGGAGGAGTAGATCCAGGTATCAGGTCTATCTGGCAGTCATAAGACCTATGAGGAGGTAGAGAGTTAGCCTGATCCTTCCGGAAAACATCTTGGTATTCTAGGTATTCGGGAGGTAACTGGGGAGTCTCTGAAGAAATTGCGGCCAGTGCAACACCAGGTGGAGGCTGACAGGTAGAGACACATTCTGGAAACTGGACCGTTCTTGCTCGCCAATCGATCAGAGGATTGTGTTTCTCTAACCAAGGTATTCCTAGAATAATCTGAAACTGAGGGGCCTTGATCACATCGAACACGATCTTCTCATGGTGTCCATCTTGACTTACTAGCGTCACCTCTTGAGTGGTATGCGTTACTGGCCCGGAGGCTATCTCCGTACCATCCACCGTAGTAATGACGTCCTTTACAGCCTTGGGACAAAGAGTTAGATTCATCCTCAAAACCATTTCATGATCCACATAATTGCCGATGGCACCGCTGTCGACGTAAGCTTCAATTGCATGTAATCGATCCGGATTATCAGGGCTAATGAGGACCATAGGTATCACGAAATGCGAAGTCACGGAACTGGTTTTCACGCTCGGCAAGAGGACCTCTATTCTTGTCGGGCGAGGTCGTTTCCCTGCTCAGAGTTTGTAACTTTGGTAACTGCAGCTCCTACTGCCTTCTTGGCAGGTTTCACCGGACAGTCTCGAAGAAAGTGCCCTGAGTTTCCGCAATATAGGCATAATTGCAACTGTTTCCTCCTTTCCCGCTCCCTTTGTGTTAGAGGACCTTTCAGACCCCCTATTTGCATGGGTTCCCCGGAGTCTACTCCTTTAGAAGGAGTTGGCGGTTTGGAAAATACTCGAGCATCAAACTTGGAACGATCGGCCTTCCTGTTCTGCAGCCTGTGATCGATTTGAACGACCAAGTCTATATAATCCGAACAGTCTTGTGGGGGATTCACTACTTGGGCTAAAACGTCTTTGAGCTCTCCACGTAGACCTCTATAAAACAGCGTAATCCTTTTGTCCTCAGGCCATTGAGTTTCCACTATTAGTCTATTGAAAGATGCAATATAAGCCAAAAGGTCTTGATTACCCTGTCGCAACGAAAGAAGCTCATTGTCCAAGGCCTGCCCCTGTGAATGTCTTGCGAACAGTTTTTCCATACTAAGCTGAAAGGCTTGAAAATCATGGAGAACCGGATCATCTTGATTAACTAGAGGGATCGACCAGTCTGCCGCATTGCCACTAAGGTACGAAAGTACAAAAGCTACTTTTGCTTGATCAGTTGGAAAGGCTGCTGGCCGGCATAAGAAGTGCAACCGGCACTGATTGATAAATACTGCAAACCTCTTTGGGTCACCAGAAAATCGTTCGGGCGGAGCCAGAGGTACATTCCCAGGTAGGTTGATCTGCACTGGATTCATAGAGGATGTTGAAGGAAGATTTGCCCCTGATGCGGGTAACGGGGTCTGTCCGGCTTGTGACTGTAGCACTTGTCTAGCAAGATTGTCTGTTCTCTCCTTGGAAATAATTAGTTCCCTTCTTAGAGCATTCGTTTCCTGACAAGCTGCATGCACTTCTGCCCTTAGTTCCCCAAGTAACCGGGCTAGGGGGTCAGTATCCGAGGTTTCCATAGCGCCTGGGCGAGAGTTTTGCGGTAGGCTTTGCATTCTGTAACGCTCACCTGATTCTCGCAGAGGCGCCGGTCTTGACTGGGCGACTACCGTATCTTCAAAGGTGATGTGTAGCACCCGGTTGGCTCTTTGGGCTGGACCTCTGTGCACTGTATGCCTGACGTGTAGAGTAAGATGTCTGCAGATAGAAAATATGGGGTTAACGAACTGGGGTTATTGGGGTGTCCCTATCTCTTTCCTCTTCTCCTCTCCTGTAGACCCCCAAAGGTTAACGCTCTCACCTTAGGTAAGTGAATGCCGAGCTCTCCATCTGCCTCGGGGCAGGGTGCTGTAACCAGTTTCTTCACTGGATAGGTAGCGCAGGCCTCTTGACTTCAGAGGACTGCTGTCCGTCGTTTACTGCACGAACGGTAAGTTTCGAGTCATTCAAATGTCTTTAAAGTCTTTAGTAATGATGTCTCTTGTTTTGCAGGGTTCCGGCGATGGCGGATGACGGGCTGAAGTGAGTTGAAGATGGAGCCCGTGTGATGAATAGAAGCGCCTGGAAGCACGTAAGTAAGCGCTTGTTGCCTACTTCACTATGCGCTCTAACTGTCTTTTTATTTTGCAGGTACGAGTTCGGAGCGGCTGCAGGGTGCCGGAATACCCACTGGATTAGATGTGGAAAGGAGTAATGGCACGTGAGTATTAAAGTTCCCCAATGTCTTTAAACGCACCTTGTTTTGTCTTTCAGATGCGGGATGCAGCGCCGAAGGCCTCCGGAGCGTGCGAAGAGTTGGTAAACTTTTGTCTTTCAGATGCCGGAATGCAGTGTGAAGACCTCCGGAGCGCACGAAGAGTAGGTAAGCCTTTGCCTTTCAGATGCCGGGATGCTAACCTGTTCTTTCTTGTCTTTATAGGTGTTGCTGAAGACTGGATTCAGGATGGTAAGCCTTTGCCTTTCAGATGCCGGAATGCTAACCTGTTCTTTCTTGTCTTTATAGGTGTTGCTGAAGACTGGATTCAGGATGGTAAGCCTTTTTCCTTAGGCCCAGGACCGGATGCAGAAGACACGATGAGCGTTCTGCTGCAGAGGTTGCAGAATAACGCAAAGCAAGATTCATCCACCGGGTGTGGTTTAAATAGCCTCCTGTAGTGCTTAGGTGTCTCCTTCCACAGCCACGCCTAAGTAAGAAAAGAGTTCCTGGTAAGAAAAGAGTTCCTGCCTTCCAGAAGAGTTCCAGTGTTCTGAATCTAGGGAGTGGCTCCAGCCCCACCCAACAGGAAAAGTAGTTCCAAACAGAAGAGGATCAGAGGCTCAACTGGCAGGCAAGTAAGCAGCATGGTCTGCTGAAGGTAAGTCCACCCAAGCATTATGAGCCCGGCGCTTCCAGCGCTGGGACTGGGCATATTTATGAGCCTGGTGCCACTGGCGCCAGGACTGGGTCCAAAAGGTCCCAATTGGGACTGGTTGGCACTCGGAACCTGGGTTATGGATCTGCTTCCAAGGGAGTTGGGAAAACCCTGACCTTTTGGAAGCAGAGATCATGACACAGAGTCATGATAATTGCCACTCTTATGACACCAGGAGAGTGGGAGAAAGAGCTGAGCTCTGGGCACTGCAATGCCTGCCCCGGCGATCACTGCAACACACCATATGATCCGTGTAGTAAATTGTTTGTTTGTTGTTAAATTGTTATTGTTAAACTTTGGTATAAATGTATGACATGAACAGGAAGGAGAAATACAAAGTATAGGTGGGCACCACAGAGTTTTTTGCTGAAATCAGTTGCATCTACTGCAATTTGTTTGTTTAAAAATGTTTTGACCTGGAGCAACCAGTCTGTAAAAGGTCCTGTGGCATCCGGACCTCACAAACCAGCTTAGAAGAAAACGTAAGGTGACTATACCTTACTTAAGACTGGTGCTCACAGTTAACCCTTGTCTGGGTTGCACGATTATATCAAATTGTTTTTCAAAGTTTTTATACTTTTACAAAGATGCACAAAGTCGGTGAAAAATTTCCCAAAGGAAATGTTTAATTCACATTTCTAGTTTCCGTATCTCATATTTAGCTCATATGTAGTGAGGCAACCCGAAAATTATTAGGTTGATTTGTTAATGAGCACATATGCCAATGCATTTCGGTCTTTGACCATTTTCAGGGCCGCACTTAAATTTATAAATCAACTAAACAGTTGTAAACAGTAAGACAATCCATCATATTATAATGAAAAATGTGAAACACATACCCCAAGTTGATCCGAATGATTGTGGTAAACAAGGGAGGAAATAAGCGAAAATAATGTCAGAAACGCTATACAACTGTAAAAGTCCAATATCTATTACCCCTTGTTACAAAGCAGTAAGTACCTGCTTTATTGTTGTTGTCCTCTCGTCTACGTGCTTGTAAACGTTGTCTCCAACGCTCCTGTTTAACAATAATTAAAGAATGTGTAAGTCCTTCTATCTATGGAACGAGTAACTCATGTGCGTGCGGATAAAGGAGTCTTTTACCTGCTTATCTGATGCTCACATGCATGACCGAACGCCTTCGCTGTGTGAGCGAAAGCGAAATGCGTGCGAGTGCGGACGCTATCTTAGATTCCCATGGAAATGTGGGCGGGGCGACGGGCAGCAGCGTGAACGCCGCTGCACGTATGCCTCGGGACCCACCTCTCCGCGGTGACACAGAGGGGCGGGGCTGTTGCCATGGGGACCCGCGTTGTGTAGAAAGCTGTATCCCTGTTAGTGCTTGATATGAGCCCTGGAAATGGACGGTATAAGGTTATGGGGTGTGCGGATGTGTCTGATAGTGAGTGCCTCTAATACTGCATAATAGAGTCCCCATATTTTTCTCTCTCATTATTGTCATATAGTCAATCAAGATCTAAAAATTTAAACAGTATCCTAATAGTATAAACTCAATTGGGAAATGTAATCAAGATGAAGGATTTCTCGCAAATCTCAGAAACATAAATAAACAACATAATCAAACATTTCTCACATTTGTATATCATGATGACCAAATTATGTATGTAAAAATGTTCATCTCATTTGTATATCATGACCACAACAGTATCCAGGTGAAGTTCACAACTCTCCGGTAAAGGAAATACACACACTTCTTTCTATTTTAGAGAAAGCACATGTAGTTGATCTCCTCATTAATTCCTTTTGGTTTCAGAGAACTCAGCCTATCGATCCAAAACGTCTCACGTTGATCTAATCTTTTTTGTAGATCCTCGTGTTTCTCTCTTCTTTGAACTCTTTCCAAAATTAAAAATTTAATTTGGGCCAAATTATGTAGTTTATCCTGCCAATGTCTTGCCACCGCTGAGCTGACAGTTTTGTTCCTGATACAGGATCTGTGTTCGTTCCACCTTGTTTTTGCTGTGCGTTGTGTTTGGCCAACATAATACAATCCACATGGGCATTTGATCCCATAGATGATCACTGGTGTATCACATGTGGCATAGCATCCAAGTCTGATTTTCTCTCGGTTGTAAGGATGATTTATTGTTTCTCCTTTCATAATGTAGCTACAATTGCTGCAGTTCAAGCATGGAAACGTTCCTATGTGGTCGGTACTTTTCTTCTTCTGTGGGGGTCTGGTGTGAATTAATCTGTCTTTAAGGTTAGAACTTCTTTGATAGGCAAACGTTGGAATTTCTTTGAACAGGTGTTCAACCCTTTTGTCACATGTTACAGTGTTCCAATTTTCTTTGTGATTGCCTTTATTCGATTACTCTGGCATGAGTACTTCGATGCAAAAACAAGTGGTGGTGCGGTGTCTTGCTTAGTTACTCTTGGCTTGAGTAGTTCTTCTCTGTTTTGTGTGGCTGTACGTGATTCTGCCGATGTAATTTCTTCCTCTGAATAACCTTGTGCCAGAAACCTTTTGCCCATTTCCTTTACTGCTGCTTCATATTCTCTCTGTTCGCTGACAATTCTCTTCACTCTGAGCATTTGACTATAAGGTAAATTTCTAATCAAGCTCGGTTGGTGGAAGCTCAGTCTTTGTAACAGAGTATTCCTGTCTGTACTTTTCCAATAGATCATTGTCTGGTATCCTGTTTCTGTAATATTTATCTCCACATCTAAAAAATTGATGGATTTACGTGAGTATTCATATGTAAACTGTATCCGAGGGTCTATGCTGTTGATATGGCCAAATAATTCAAGGAGGCGTGCTTCTGTGCTTTTCCAAATGGCAAAAATATCATCAATGTATCGGATCCAAATGATAAGGTCTTGGTTCCATAGATCATTCAAAGGGACATTTTCAGTTTCAAATTTGTGCATAAACGAATTCGCGTATGAAGGGGCCATGGTGGCCCCCATAGCTGTGCCTGCAACTTGCAAGTAGTATGAGTCCTTGAACTGAAAATAAGAATTGTTGCTGATGAATTCTAAAAGTGCCATGATACAAATCCAACCTCGTGCTGGCATGGGACTTATTTCATTAAGTCTGCCATGATGGGAAGAATTCAAAAATATATCTATTGTTAGGTTTAGTTCGAAATTAGAGAAAGTTGACATGTTGTGGTTTTTTTCACGTGTAAAATTGAAACTATGAAAATGCTACCCCAGATGGGTGGAGTCATACATTCAAAGGGATGATTCATAGTATGTAAAAGGGACTAATCAGAGAAAAGGGGAGAACAGTAGAGGTCCAATCCAGATCAGGAGCCAATAAGATGGCACATCCTAATTTTAATTATTTGAGGTGTGGTTTAGATATTATAAGGTGAGAACTGCCTGACATCATCGGAGTTGGAACTGGTGCCAAAACTGCTTGAGAACCAGGGAAGGACTAAAATCTGTCAGGGATAAATACAAGGAGAATCAAATAAAGGGATTCATGCTGAAGGCCATTCTGACTGAAACTGGAGAGGCCTCTAACCAATTCCTGATGTTTCCCCTGAGTATCCAGAAGCTTTGAGGACTTTCCTGAGTGCAAAAACCCAGCATCCTTGTTGTTCTTTGGGGTTATGAGTTAAACGTAGGGTAGGGCAAACAGATGTTTTTGTATCTTTCCCACTTACTTCACTTAACATGTAGGAGTCTGAGCAGGTCTCCTCTTACTCCTCTTGCTCCGACATCTCCGGTTGTCCCCACGTGCAATATATCCGCGGACTCTCTTCCTTGTCTAGTTCCCATTTGTGAGAGGTTGTGTAATCTCTGCTCAGCCGAGTGTGAGGGAGTGTTCCTGCTGTGGAGTACTCTGTTTTTTGCTGGAAGGAGCTGCAGTGTGTTTTCACTATCTACTGTGTTGGGAGGAGCTGAACTACCAAAAACCCCCTCCAGACGCAGAGCGTCGCGGAGTGTGAGGGAGTGTTCCTGGTGTTCGTGGTGGGCCATGGCTGGCCAGCTACAGAAGTTCTATTCTCCTGGCAACTAATGGAGCAATCCGATTTTGATTCTGTCAAGCCGCAACGTGGAATTCCCGTTAATGGCCACTGGTGCAAGAGCGCAGCTATGGCAGTGCAAGTCAGTGATCGACGCAGCAGTGATGTCGGAGCAAGAGGAGTAAGAGGAGACCTGCTCAGACTCCTACATGTTAAGTGAAGTAAGTGGGAAAGATACAAAAACATCTGTTTGCCCTACCCTACGTTTAACTCATAACCCCAAAAAACAACAAGGATGCTGTGTAATTCAAATCTCAAGTGTGTGCATTACACCATGTACAGAAGGGGATGTTATGGGCTCGAGGAAGGTGGGGGAGCACAGACAATGTCCAGCCTGTGTCAGCGGTGCCTCCTCCTCCCCGCTGCCTCGCCTGCTTGCACACCTGCTCTGTGCGGCGAACTCAGGATGCCGCGGGGGTCTCTGAGTGCACCCGCAGATATCGACACTGTCATAGGATATATGCAGAGTGCGGGTGGGTTAGAAGGCGCTGAAGAGGCATTGCGGGAAATCGACAGGAAGACTGCGGCTGTGTGTGAGTCCAGTGCCCTTCTCAATCGCCCTGAAGGAATATTAAAAGAATCGCTTACCGCTGGCGTCAGTCACTCGGCAGTAAGGTTTTTTTCTTGCAGTGAGAGCCCGCCCTGTCGACCAATACAGGACGCTCCCCTGCTGGAACGTCACTGAAATCCTTGTGAGATGGGCCAAGTTTGGGCAGAGCAGTGTGGATCATGTGCAGCGCCGATGTTGAAAGGAAGCGAGAATCTGCAGATCGAAGTACACAAATGGAAAGCAGATCAATAGATCATGCGAACGTGGATATTACTGCATTGAGCCCTGAAATAATCAACAAAGAGGTCTGGAAAGCACAAACCTTTGAGCTATTTAAGAAGCTGGAGTGATCAAATGACTATTCATGTCAACTATGAGATGAGGTGTTTACTATAGCAAAGGAGCAGTCAGTGAGCCTGGATACCTCAAGTGCATTTCAGGTTGTAATACCAACTCATGCTGAGGAAGGAAAAGGTGCTGGAAGTCGTAGAGATTCATTAGCGTGGCGGATCAACTGCTAAAAGATATCATGTCTATATATGCAACAATAAGCTCAAAAAGACAAAGAGCTGAATTTCTGAGTGATATGGATAGTACTATAAAGTGTGGACCCGTAAATGAGAAACTGAAAGAGGACAAAAGGAGCAAATCTGATTCTAATGAACAGAAAACTGTAAATGAGACTGACAATAATACCTTCTCTGAGCGAGAACAGCCTCTGAAAAGAAAGCGAATGGATCATATTCCAAATGCAGCAGTAGCCTGCTCACAGAAAAGAGATGTCCTTTTAATCACAAATGGAATAGCCCAAAGAGGAGTGCAACCCCTCTTAAGATCACTCGACAGGAGAACATTTATTTCATCTTCTTCAGACGAATCCCCAGATGATACTTTGTCTGATTCATCATTTATCCAGAGAGAATTCCCCAAGGTGCGAAGATCGAGACAAGGATTAAATAAAAAAAAATCTTCGACCGAAGGAACCAAAGCCAAGATAGAAAGCGATGAGAGAACCTTGCAACTGATGGCTGAAAGGATTGCAAATGATCTGAGACCTTTGATTACATCGGCTATTGTGATCTCAGTGGCCCCATTAACGAAATTATATGAAGTATTTCATGAAACATATAGGGACCAAAATACCATGTTGGCATTAATGACAGCCAAATTGACAAAGATGGAGATGACATGATGTTTTGTGAGCAAGAAGGGAAAAATCGAGAAACAAAAAACTGCTGATGCTAATAAAACGATCAAAGAGAAATTAAAGAACAATGCAGAAGAAAAAAGGCTCCTGGCGGAGGTCGCAAGAGAAGCCGTGGTAATTCTGAAACAAATGAAACATCCAGGAGAAGCAAAAAAGGGAGAACTAAAGGAATCAAAGAAAAACAGTGACAAAAGTACAATGAGCGATCAAAGTGAAAGCTCTAAGTTGCAAGTTGAAGAATTTCCGACAAACTCAATGAATGGAGGAAATTAAAGTTCAAGGGTTTGGAACAGGAGCAAACCTGTCCCATGCTGTCCAAACCAATGGAAAATCAAGAGTCAACTGTGGTGGATTTAACAGCTGAGTTACAAAAGCAAAATGTTCCAAAAGAGCCAATTGCTCCAACGTCTAAAAACGCCAAAGGGCTTGACGCGGACCCAAATCAAGAGGCCACGGTTGTTGAACCAGTGAGTAAAAACTCGAGTGAAATTTATGGAATTTTCAAAAAGGGAAAGAAAATTGGTCCAACTCCGAACCTGAGCGGGACACTCACAAATGGAAAGTGTAAAAAGAAAACAAAAAACATGGTGAAAAACTAAAACAAAATGCCACAAGGGTCTTGCAAATTTTTGAGGAACTTGAAGGCTCTGAATGTAACAATTTGCACAGAACTGCCTGAAAAGGAGGATGCCCACAATAAAGTTGAGAAAAACACAAAGAACTTTGAAACAATGGACACTGAAGAAAATGGTGATGATAGCGAGAATGCAAAGATTGCAGAAAACCTGTTGAATTTTTCAACATATGAAATGGAAGATGTGGAGGACAAAGATCAATAGTGTCAAACACCAGGTCCTTGTGCTGAGTCGTCTATAGAACTAGAAAACGAAGAGATTCAGTCTCTAAAAAAGATTACATGAAAAAATGTGAAAAATAATCTGCACTCGAGAGTCTGTGCCTTCGTATCTCCACCTAAGACAATCTCCAAACATCTAACCCTGAAAGAAAACAGTAGTGTATCCAATGGAATATTTATGACAATTGAAGAAAGAAGAGAAAGAAATCTGAAGTTTGTTGAGACGAAGAAACAAACTGATCAGAAAAATCATTCACTGATATATCGTGAAAGCAGACAAATGAGTGAGAAAGATCAGGAACGACAGAGTGTTCAAGGAAAAAACAAACTGAGAGTGTGTTAAAGAGAACCCGATAAAAGAGAAGGAGCAACCCAAGACAAGAGGGATATGCCTTCTGCTAGAACGATGCAGTCCTAAGAATGATGGTCTGATCTTAAATAGGTACAACGTTATGCAATTGTTACACCACATTCCTCATCTGAAAACAATCTCCTCAAGTGACGTTAAGATTGTGGAATTTGTAGAAGAAGATATCTTGGACTTGGTCCGAATTCATTTACACTCAAAGATAATTAAAGAATTCTTAATGGAAAGCAGGCCATGTTGAACAAATTGGGCTTCGCCATAAGAGAGGACAATGGCTCTAGGAATAAGGAAAATCCAATGGAGTGTAATAATAAAATAGAGGTGGAAAACTCAGAAAAGAGAAGAGCTTGGAAGGGTGTGAGGAATGTGAATGAGGAAAACAAACAGCACCAGTGCAGAAGATGATCTGTATAAGGCTGAAGAAGATTTTCTGTCCAGTAAAGAAGAAAATCGTAGGAAGCGTATAAAGATCATGGTTGCTGGTAACAACCCAGACGAGGGATCCACAAAAGTGGGTGAAGACGACACAGAAGAGGAATCAAATGAAGAAAACTGGTGCTGGATGGCAAGAGCCCCAGCTTCCTCCAGCCGAGGCTAACGCCCGAGAGTGCTCAGATAAATGATCGAGTGCGGGTCATGGAACACAAGGGGTCATGCGCACTTACTTACAAAATCTTCAGAGGCACTGTGCAAACTTGACATTATATGTTTACAGGAGACCTGGTTACTTAATCTGCCTTGTGTTGAAGGGTTTCAGATTGCGTTCAATCCGGCAACCGCTAACAAAAAGGGACGTCCAATGTTTGGCCTCTTGACTATGGTAAAAAAAAAATTGGACTACGGATCACTAAGACCAGAATTGTCAATGCATATTCTCAACTGACCACAATAAAATGCGTGAATGAAGAGGAACCATCAAAATCAAGTCTCCAGATATTAAACATATACTGGCACCATCAGCAGGCCGGCAAAATATAATTCATAGACAAACTGTGTGACATTATTGATGAATTGGGGATGTTGAACGAACAAGATGAATTAATAAATTGTGGCGATTCAAACTTGGACTTGGTGTCACTAAGCAATGATGAATCGGTTAAAAAAAACGAAAGAAGAAGAAAATCGAGTTGCCAAAAATATGGCTAGAAGAAATGGAGGTCAGACATATAAGTATGAAGAATGGGACCAAACATGGAGACATCCCGCCAAAAGCGACATGGGAAAGAGGCCCACAAACCTCTACATTGGATTACTCTTTTGTCTGTGAACCCATTGCTAAGAAAATCTCTAGGATGGAAGTGAAACATACACCAGAAAGTGACCATAATTTAGTTAAAATAAGTTGGGAAACAAAAACTGAAGCAAGGACTGAAGACTGTAATAAGGCCATAGAAATCGAACAGGGCCTAAATAGATTGAGGATGAGTAGAACTAACATCGAGGAGCTTACAAGCAATCTGGAACAACAAGCACAGTGCAGTGAACAACTGCCCTATGATGTACTTCTTTAGAAATACTCAAAAACCTCAAACAGAGGAGGGAAGAACTCAGTTAGGCATCACGTTTATAACCCGATGCTAGTGCAAAAAAAGAGGGACTTGAGAAAAAGAATAAGAGCCCTTGGATCCATGGTATTACTAGAAAATCGTGTGGATCAGAAGAAGCTAAAAACACATTATAATAACTGGATCCGAAGTCACAGACACATCATGCAGCAACGAGATGCAGAGAGAATGATGGTAACATTAAAAAACAAAAACTTGAGAGATTTTTGGACCTTAATTAATGACAAAGCGACGCCACAATGAGCCATAATGACAAACATGGTTTCCGAACGTCAGTGGACAGAGCACTATTCGAGGCTTTTCCAAAAACAAGGCAAGAAGTTAAACAATGTAGAGGAACCTCTTTTGAGATGGGACATCGAAATCTCGAAAGGAGATATTCTCCAAATAATAAAAAACAACAGCTCGTCAAGAGCCCCGGGACCAGACGGCATTACCAATATAATGCTAAAAGAACACCCCAAGGAATGGGCAGACTTCTGTGAAGCATTATTTTAAAAAATAATGAAAGATACTGCCATTCCAACATCGTGGAAATCCGCAGTCATTGTTCCCATATTTAAAAAGGGTGATAGGTCTGACCCTAGAAACTATCAACCCATAGCCCTGCTTGACGTGATAGGGAAAATTTTTGCCACGTCAATATTACATCATCTAACATCATGGGTCAAACAAGTGGGAGAATTAGATTGTAAACAGACCGGGTTCGTAAAAGGTGTTGGCTGCGGCCTGAACCTTATAATCTTAAATTTACTAAAGATGGGGGCTCTAAGGAAAGGAATAAAAATCTACGCAGCATTTGTGGATTTAGCTCATGCGTTTGATGGGGTTGACCAGGAGCTCTCCAAGTCTGTTAAAGGCCATAAAAGAACTGCACTCGGAAACTAATGTAAAAATTCGTCTTGACCAAAGTGGGACATTGACACAACAAATAAGTACTACGAGAGGCGTAAAACAAACAAGAATGCCCTCTTGGATCCTCTCTTTTTAAGTTGCTAATAGCAGATGTGGGTGAAGCTTTGGAGGAAATCCCCGCATTCCCACCGAAAGTAAATGGGAGTCATGTGAGCTGGCTAATATATGCGGATGACATCGTCCTTTTGGACCTTACTCCAATAGGTCTACAACGAAAAATGACTGCACTTGTAAATTATCTGCAGTAGAATGCGCTTGAAGTAAACACCAAAAAATCTGTGATTGTACAACTGTCAGATTTAAAGAGTCAAAGACGAACAAAGAAAACCAAGCATGAACGGAAGCTCGGAAACGAGACACTGCGGACAACATCTCAGGTGACCTATTTGGGAGTTCAGATAAGTTCAAGTATATCGGATGAACCGATAGTGACGAGAATAAAAATGAAATGCAAAGCCTTAGCAGTGCAAGGAGCGGTGCTGCATAAGAAGTATGGGAAATTCTCCTATAAACCGTACTTGAACTTCCATAAAGCCAAGGTCATTCCAGCATTAATACATGGAGCGGAGTCAATGTTTGGATGCCCTTTCTCACTCTGGTCACAGTGCGAGAACATGTTTTGGAAGAGGATTCTCCAAGTACCTCAAAACACACCAAATGTGTGTATAAAATATGAACTGGGCCTCTTGCCAACAATGCAAGGGTAATATGGAATAACTTATCGATATATAGAAAGATCACTGAAAGCATTGGTGCACCACAATATGAGATAATGAGAGCACAAAGTGGGAACACTCCAAATGAAGTTTTTGAGACTTGGAAAATGAAATATGAAAACATTCTGCTGCAATTATCAATGACAAAAGAGACGCTAGAAAAAAATACTAATGAAGTCAAAACAATATATGGACAATGGACTGGATAGAGACTGTGGAGCAGCAAGGAAAGCATGTATGCATGAAAGATTGCCCCCTGGCAAGTAAGGCACTGAATGAAATACCCAAGCATTTACAATCTTTCCCATGTCCAAGGAAAAGACAAATCTTCCTAAAGCTAAGGCTGAATTTACTGCACACGATGGAGGTCAAAAAAATGAGAAGGCGAAAAGGCGAGATTCTAAGCTCCACCTGTCGCTTCTGCAATCATGAGGTGGAGACGCTAAACCATCTAGTAATCTCATGCCCGAATCTCAGTGACTTGAGAAGTAAACATTTGGGAGATGAACTAAGGAAGTTTTTGACTTATAGTGCTGATGAATGGTGGAAGAAAATGCACGAAGGAGAAACCGGGAAGTTAACCTTTGCAATTACTTTTTTCTTGGAAGAATTGGACTCCTTGTTGAGTGAGATGGAGAAGTGAAAGTAGAAGTGAGGTTGAACTTAGAATGAGTTTGGAAAAAGTGTGTTTTCTTTTTATAAAGTTTGTAACAACAAATAAAAATTTTAAAAAAGTCATCTCTGCTCAATTTGTCCACTAGGACATTGTCTAATCCTGGCAGGTGTTCTGCTTTCAGCTGGACCTTGTGCTGTAACACCCATATCCATAACTTCTGTGCTTCCTTGGATTGCAACTCTGATCTTGTGCCTCCCTGCTTGTTGGTATAATGCATGGAGGTTGTGTTGTCCGTATGAATCATTACTACTTGCCCAACTAGTACAGGTAAGAAGGCCTTCAGTGCCCATGGATTGCTCTGAGCTCTAGGACGTTGATGTGTAGTCAGGACTCTTGGGTTGACCACGTGCCCTTTGTCTGGTGTTCTGCCAAGTGTGCTCCCCAGCCTGACATGGACACGTCCGTTCTGAGAAGAAGCATTGAAGTGGGAGCTTGAAATGGCATTCCCTGTGACAGATTTTGTGGTGTGCCCACCAATAAAGTGCTCTGTCAAAGATTGGTTGAAGTTGGATGACATCTTCCCATGACCCGTGTGCTTGGGTCTATTGGTGGTCAAGAGACTCTTGTATTGGCCTCATGCGTAGTTTGAAGTTGACTATGAGATGTATACATGAGGACATCATGCCCAGGAGCGATTTGAAAGAACGTACCAGCGTTTTTGTACTACTGTCCAGGAACTATGGCCTTCATTCCGAGATCGGAGGTAAGTACCGGTATTTTCCGGCATGGCGTAAAGTACAACACCGCCCTGGCGTCAGACCGCTAATTGCGGCCCATTCCGACCTCGCGGACACGCGCTTTTCGCCATGCCGGAAAAGTACCGAGCGGCCTGCCGCTAAACGACCTGCAAACCCCCTATCGGCATGCTGCGACACGTAAATAACAACACCGCCTTGGAAGCAGTAGCGTGAGTACATAACGGTGACCGTAAATTACGGATACTGTAAATTACGGTCACCGCAAAAAAAGGAACCGGAAATTATGTCATCTCACAGGAACGGGATGGAGAGTGGCGGCCATCTTTAAAAACACAATCCATTGCCATCCTCATCCGCCAGCACCCTTGGGAGCAAACTAAAGTTGGGAAAAGGACCAGACGACTACCAACATGCCGAAAGCTCCAAAGAAGGCTGCGGACCGCATCCGCAAGAGGAGATTCAGCCCTGAGGAACTCCAGGCCATGGTGGACTACCTGGCTGAGCATGCAGATGTCGTTTTCAGCAACAACATGCGGAGGGAGTCCATCCTCCGCAAAAAGAACATCTGGCTGAACTTGCCCAGAGGGTGAGAGCTGTAGGCAACACCCCCCGCACCGCCAGGGACTGCCGCAAGCGGTGGGATGACCTGCGGGTGCGGGTGCGGGGCCTCCTCTCCAGCAACTGGAGTCAGGCCATGCAGACGGGAGGCGTTCCAAGTACCTCTGTGCAACTAGAGCCGTGGGAGGAGACATGTGCGGCTCTGATTGGCACAGAATCGATCGAGGGCGTGGGGAACATGGAGTGAGGGGCAACGACTTCTGCCGAAGGAGGTGAGTGTCCACAGTGTGCACTGCCAATGTCCATTGAATGATTCAAACTGCCCCAAGGGCCATCGAAGACACCTTCTCGTGTTGCCCTCCCCCCATCCAACTCATCCCCCCATCCAACTAATGCAGAGGCAAGTGCCACGCAATCAAGGGCCAAGTGCGAGTACATAAAGCACATCAACCATAGAGCATTAACTTGCACATCCCATCATGCACACTGTGCAGCCGGCTCGGCATTGTGCCAGCCAAACTGCACATAACCAGGCCACGATGAGTCACTCCCAAACATGCGTACATGACATACTCATGCACATGTACCACTGCCGTAGCTACACCCAAAAGGCCACAAACCGCAATTGACTGAAATGTGAATGCAGCCATGTATGCAAATAGGACATCTTACAATCAGTCATGTTGTCCCTCTCTTCTATCCCCACAGGCACTGAGCATGACAGCGCCGAGCCACAATCAAGCCAGCCCAGCACCTCCATGGGTAGTGGCAGGGTCAGGCGAATCCCTGCACTGAAAATAACAGCCCCCCCGGCTCCGGAAAGGCCACTGGATGCTGCCCCACCACAATCCATCCCAGCATTGGCACCTGCCACAATGCCAACCCCAACATCGGCACAGTCGAGCATCTCTGGGGAGGCTGCTGCTACCTGACGAGTATGTGGACAGCCCGTCACCCATCTGTGGGGCATCCGAGGAGGAGGGCCAACACACAGTCCACACCCCGGAGCCCTGCATTGTACCCCTAGCCTCATGTAGTGACTGTGGAGATGCTCCAACACCTGTCCGTAGTCCTCAAATAGACCCGCAGGGGTATGATGATGATGTCTCAAGTCCACCGGTACAGCCCTCGCCCAAGCATGCAGGGGCAAGTGGTTTCAGCGATGGTTTTCCATCATTCGGCACACGTCGAGTTAATCAGCTTGCAGATCTCATAACGGAGTTCATGGAGGACAACCGCCAGGCCAGGGTTCGATGGCATGATGGACTAAGGGAAATGCGGCAGACACTCACCAACTGCACCAACCGGATGTGTGACACTGTCACTGACAGCACAACCCGTCTGTGTCACATCCTTGGCCGCATAGCCAATGCCCTTGAGGCAGGCCATTCTAATACCCAGCCAGAGCAGGCGGACACGCCCGCATCCAGTGAGGCCACACAAGGCAGCCCAGCAAGACGCACTCGGCGTTCCATGCGGCGCAGGGACATGCCTCCCCCGGGCCAGGGGAGCAAGAAACAATAGTCATTGCTGCAACATGTGGCCTTTACGTCCTACATGGGACCACTGCTGTGGAGTTGGGGGGCAGGGAGATGGGAGTTGAGGGTTTGTTGTGGAGTTTGGGGGGAGGGGGTGGCTGCAGCTAATGTTCACACTAATTCCTTTTTCACAATACAATATTGGTGTTGCAAAGTTTTACCATTGTGGACATTCATCATTGAGCATGTGTATAATGACGTCTGACAGTGCATGGTGTACAAGTATACACACATCCAGTGCCCTGTGTGCCCATGTTATGTCACCCTCTGCTGACTTGTGTTCTGGACATCTTGTCCACTCTTTGTTTGGCGCATTACATGTCCCTCAAGTGCACTGCCCCCATGATGCTTTCTTGCCACTTCCTCCTCCACCTTCACCACATCGTCATGTGGTAGTAGCAGTACCATGTCAGGGGAGAGAGACGCAATTCTAGGGATGCACATTTTGTTCAGCTACACATATGAAATTGGGATTTTGGAGACCAGATAGCAGTGGATGGGTCCCCACCAGTCCTGCTTCGCCAACTCATATGTGCCTTACGCAAGCCAGGTGACTGCTTCATCTATACGCATGCATGGGTATGGCCAGTGTTTTAGTGCTCCCTGTGCCTGTTCTGTGGGTTACTGACAGGGGTCATGTACCGTGGTGTCAAGGGACAGCCACCAACAGCTGCATGTCTAGCCAAATAAGGTGAGTGTTTGAACTGTCATGGTGGAGAACTGAACTTGGCTGACATGGCAGGGTTTCACTGATGGCCATATGCACATGTCCATGGATGCATTCCACCCATTCATGGACACAATATGTGTCCAATTCAATGGAATGCTGTGTGTGGGGGGTTGCGTCTACAAGATGGTCTGTGAACGATGGCATGGACATCTCGTGGTACATGTTTCGTTGAGGCATGCTGCTGTCCTGATGTTAGATCTATGTGGTGCTGTGTACTGTGTAGATTCGTATTTGGGTGTGATGGCTGTAGTCAGTGGCTCATGGTCATCATCCTGCTCTGATGCATACTATGGTGAATCCCAACACTCCTATGGGTGTGCCATGCCGGTGACGGGGTGTGGTATCCCTGCTGCCCTCAGTTCAATCCACTCCCAGGGATGGGTCTCCGATGTGGTGCCATGCTGGGGGCAGCCACATTCTGCATATGCAGTGTGTCTTCCTATATGCGCTTACGGTTGTGGTGGCCGCCAATGAGTGGTGCAAGTGTAGTGGGATTTGGCCTTGTCAGATGGTGGAGATGTAGTGTATTGTGAGTGCCTTATTCCATCAATGTGGGAATCTGTTCTCATGTGCCGTTGCACTGGTTCTGTGGCAGGTTGGTTGGTGGGGTGAACATCGTACTATGGCTTCATCATTTCGACCGAGTTGGTTCATGCAGGCACCAACCTCATGGCACCAATGCACTAGCATGACACAGTCAGACGACTCAACAGGCAGCCAGGCACGTCATCCTGCATGTTGCACCATGTGGCACGGTAGCGTGGTGAACTGCTGGCCCTTTTAGTCATGAGTAGTTCTTTGATGTCGGGCCCACCCATGTGTGCGGTTCTTGGTTGCGTTGCATTCCATCTGCACGTAGGGGGAGTGGTATTGTTTGCAGTTGCTATCCGCCACCTGCATGCCATGCTGGTCCACCTACGACACGTGGGTGCTGTCAGGGGCACCAATGTCATTTGGCATGCCTACATATGCATGAGGTCCAGCTTTACTGTTGTGTATCTCCTGGGTGGTCCATGTTGGGGATTGGTAGGCCCTTGTGTGCTTGGGGAGGTGAAACAGCACTTGTTTATGTGTCCGTGTAATGGACGGTTGTGACATGCCATGCATGGGCACCACTGTGTGCTGGTAGGTGCCTGTGGCATGGGTGTGGGGCACAGGCAACACCGTCACTTGTGCCAGGATAGCAGTGTATATTTGTATGCTGCTCGCTTGTCTCGTCATGTCTCAGGCCAAATGTGGTGGTGACGGTGTCACAGTCAAGGTGGTCAGGGGTGTCTATCTGCTAAGGGTTTTCCTTGAGTGGCCGGATATGCTGCGTGTGCATGGGGGCTGCTGGGGTGGTAACGGAGGCTGCACTGGTGCTGCATGCAGGGCCTGTCTCCCTCTCATTCTCCCCCTGTGTCTCCTCAAAGGGGGGGCCTGGTGTTGTTGCTGAAGTTTTTGTGGTTGTGCCCTTGCTGGTTCTATTGCTGTCATCTTGGTGTGGGAGGGGGTGTGGTGTGTGGGTGAGTTCCTTTTCTGCTGTGGCAGACTCCATTGCCTCCACCTGGGCTGATTGTGTGCACCTGTGGCTCTGGGAACCACTGCTCAGGGTTCTTTACTCCTTCTCTGAGATGCCTGTATGTACTCCATGCCGGTAAGGTACTTTACGGGCTTGAGGAGGCTGTTATTTACGTGTGCTCCTTACTTGCGATCAGTTCCGGTTTACGCCATATCGCTAATTTCGGCATGGTGGGGCGCGCGCAAGACCCAAGACCGATAATTACGGCATTGTAGTTTACGGTGCCGTAATTAGCGGTCTGAGGGGTCAGAATAGCATGTAGTGGTAAACAATGCCGGTAAATCATTACCGGCATGGTTTTTGGCTTACCTCCAAGCTCGGAATGACCGCCTATGAAATGAGTTGCAGCATGGTGGATACTCTCTCGGCAGAGGGTCGTACCCTGGGGATGCAGGTGTTCAACTCTGTTCCCAGGAAGAGAGCTGTCTTGGCTGGAACTGGGCAGAATTTAGCTTTGTTTATGGAAAATCCTACATCTTTCAGGAGATTCATTGTCTTTGCAACTGCTGCAGTTGCGAGGTTGAACGAACGTGCCTTTATTAACCAATCATCTAAATAGGGAAAATCCTCTGTTCCTGAGCATCTGAGGTTTGCTGCCACTGGTGCCAGGCACTTGGTGAAGACTCTTGGTGCCGACCTTAGGCCGAAGGGGAGAAATTGGAATTGGAAATGTGCATCTCCCACTGAGAACCTGAGAAATCTTCTGTGTGCTGGGTGGATGGGGATATGGAAGTATGCGTCTTCCAAATCCAGGGTAGCTAGAAAGTCGGTTTTGTTTAGCCATGAGAGGACATTTTGTAATGATGTCATTTTGAATTTGATACGCTTGATGAATTTTTTTAGCGGCCTTAGTTCCAATATTGGGCGCCACTGGCCTTTCTTTTTCCTCATTAGGAAGAACCAGGAATAGAAGCCTTTTCCCCTTTGGTCTACTGGGACTGGTTCTATGGCTGCTTTTTGGAACAGTTTGCAAATTTCTATTTTCATATGTTTCATCAAGTGTGTTTTGCATGGTTGTGGTGGGAGGGAGGGAGGTTGATCTAAAAATGTGTTCATGTGCCCCTTGCAAATGACTTGTAACACCCACTTGTCTGATGTAATGTTTCCCCAATGGTGGTAATGTTGGCTTATCCTTCCTCCCACCGGGGTGTGCTGTGGAAGGGATGGGTATGGATTGTCAGTTCTGCTTAGATTGTGCTTTGGCGCGGTTCAAGCCATGTCTGCCTCTTTGGGTATTGAATCTGGCCGTGGATTGGTGGTATTTATTCTCTTGAAAGGTACTGTCTTGCGTTCTCAGACCATAGACCAGTCTGTTGTAACCTCTGAATCTAGAGGATGAGCCCCAAAAAGACCGGACGGTGCAGCGGTCCGTGTCTTTGTCTTTCAGCAAACTGATAGCTCTGTCTGTGTCCGACTTAATGCCTTTTAGATGGTCATCGATCTTTTTGCCAAAGGGGTCATGTCCATCGAAGGGCATATCGAAAATTTGTGTTTGAACTTCTGGTCTGAAATTGGTTGCTTTCATCCAAGCCTGTCCTATGAGGACCGTTCCGTGGGCCATTTGCCGGAAACTTGATTTGGCAACGTCTACCGCTGCATCGATCATGTGATCGGAGGTGGCTTCGCCATCAGTTATTATTGCCCTTGCTTCCTCTTGAAACTCAAATTTTCATCCTTCCTTGTCAGATGGCGCTGTCAGTGGTGACAACAGATTTGCTAGTTTCTTTCTTGCCACGACTGTGATGACTGAGTCAAGTTTTGTGTGTCCACTTAAGCATAGTGGAGCAGTGTCTGGGGGCCTTATATTTTTTCTCTGGTATTGATATCAGAGCGGGTGTAGATAGAGGTGTAGCAAGGATTCTTACGCCTGCATCCCAGACTGTGTCTAAAAGAGGGATAGTAGTGACAGTTCTTCTTCGCTTATCCCTGTGTACATATAGAACTGATTTCTTCTCCTCTGAGGTTACCTGCATTTTGAAAAGGTCTAAAGGTCTGCTACCTTGCCAATAATGGTGTGAAATGATACCAGGTCATCAGATGGGGAAGTTTCCGCTAGGGAATCATGTTTTCTTGGTTTCTCTATTACACAGTCATCCCATTCACTATGTGTGTTTAGGTCATGTGTGATCTCTCCTTCGTCTGGTTCCTCTGTGTCTGATAAGTCCCTAAACTGGTCCTCCTGCCAATCTGCGATTGACGCAGTTGAGGGTACTATCATTGGATCCCTTGCTGGCGAGGTTCTCCTTGGTGTAGATGAGGGTCTTGGAGGTGAGACTCTTGTCGGTGAAGCACTGCATGACAATGGTCTGTCCCTGGGCCTGTGAAGAGGCTCAGGGGAGCGTGGGCCTTTATGGGCTCTAGTACTGGTGAGAGAGTCTCTCGGCATACTGTAATGTAGTGACTTGTCTCTTTGTGGAGATCTTGTGCTCCTTGAGCTTGCCAATGTATTTCTATGTCTGGGAGCAGATGGTGCCAATGGTTGGGATCTTTGGCCTCTATTGAACTCATCTATGATTCTTTGTCTGGATTCCATCAGCATAGGATGATATGGGTCTGTGACGTCCTCAGTGGTGGGGTGCCATGGTGGACTATTCTCTTTCGGGGTATAAATGGGTTGCTACCCCATGACTTCTGTGTCAGAGAATACCTCTTGCAGAATAATATATGGTAACTCTACCATCTCCTCGATTGGTGATAATTGTATTATTACAGTTTCTTCGAGTCCTCCTGGAGTGAATGGAGTTGGGCATTTAGCCTTATTCGCAGCATCCTCCGTGGCCGGTGTTCCTTCCATTGATGAGATGCCCGTGGATTGCTTTTCTGGCTTGTTTTTCCCTGTCGATGTGGGTGTCGATGGTTTCGTGGATGACCACAACAACTGATGCTTCTTCGACAATGATTTAGTGGACGAGTATTGCGACATTGGTTCCGTCGACAAGGGCTTCATGGACGAATGGTGTGTTTCCTTCACCTTCGTCGACGATTGATTCGTCAATGACATTTTCGATTGTGAGGATTTGCTCGTCGACGGGGACGTTTGGAGAGTGGTTGTAGACGGTTTTTCATTCATGGACGGCCTGGATGTCGGCGCACCCTTATTATTACTACAGCTCGTAGACGGCTGTTCCGTAGATGGCCGTTCCCCAGATGAAGATTTAGAAGTTATCGCTTTACCTTTTGAGGTAGCTTTTTCTTCCGTATGATGCTTTTTCTGACCCAAAGAGCTCAAGGAAGGTGTAAGGGAGCCTTTACCTTTTTCTTGCTCTTGTGAGGAGGGGAGGTCCCCCTTTCCACTGAAGAGGCCTTTCTTTCAGAAGTTTGTCTCTCTGTTGTTTTGTGAAATGTAACACGGCTGTTTTGGCAGATTCCTCCTCCGAGGAGTGGCACTTGGACTCCAGATGTAATAGTAACCTCCTGTGCCTGTCTTGTAAAGGTGAAGGTTTTACAGATTTCACACTGGTGGATATATTAAGGGTATGAACAGTAGATGCACTGTTCATGTGGATCCCTCATGTACACTAGCTTATTTCTGAACCTGCTGCAATCCCTGAACAGAGAAGGCTTCTTGACAGTTGGAGTTTCCTCAGCCATAGTGTGAAGTAAATCTTCACTAGATGAGAAAGGGTTGAAACCTTGTGCTTTCTGATCCCAGAAAGTCACAAATGGTAGCCCTTGAGTAGACGAACAAGAGAAAATTAAATTTGAATTGTAGCTTGAACAGCAAATGTTAGGAAAATCGTAGAAAGCTCATAGAGCTGGAGGATTCCCCCTGTCTGGTAGACTGCAGTGAAAAATCTGAATATGGGTGCCTGGGGTGAAGCTTAAGCCCTGCCACCTCATTGGTTAGGATCACAAAGGACCAAAGTGAGGCGGAGGGACTACACAAGTGAATGTCTCATTGGACATAATAGGCAATTCTCATTGCCTTTTACTATGGAAATAATTTATATATATAATTATTTTTAAATCACTGAGGATTCCCGGTCTGGCAATGGGGAATATTCAAGCATGTGAATCTATGAAAGATTCAATACTGGAGAAGTAGATACTACTATTTCTTTTTTGCCAACCACAAAATTCCCTAAAGGGGGTGGGGGATGCATGAAAATGAAATTCCTAACTGTTGACCATTCCTCAGTTCTTATCTTAAAGCAGGGGGGTGCTGAACGTAAACTGAATATCTGAATTTTGTGCTGGGGCAGAAAAGTGTCTTGCCAAAATTAAATAAAGTGAATCCTCTGATTGAAAAGCATACTATCTACTGAGAGTTGGAAGGTGAATCCTGTGATCAAAGAGACATTCTTTATGGCATTGTAGTGAAGGAAGAAGGTATTATATATTAAAAGTGTTCTGTTTTTAAAAGTCTGTTGTTCTCTAACACTGCTAGCATTTGCAAGTGCACAGCGAGATTAGAAATACAGAGTGCTGCATGTGTGAAGCTGATTTTGCCAATAGGAAAATATTGCATTTTTTTTAAAATTAAACTTCATGTAAAGTGTATTGATAAGTGTATGATCTGGTCATGTTTCTAGGTGCTACATGTACTCAAAAGTGAACCTCGTGCAAAGTATTTTGACTGGACACGTTGTGGGGTTAAAGAGTCTGTGATCTGTGTTATTCTAAACCAACTAGTGTTTTCAATTTGTGTTAAAGGGGAAACGTTGGGAAACAAAGGTGTTTGGGCCACAGAGTGAGGTGGCGTGATTTGGGATTTTGTACCAATATTAATTTTCCTATTCATTAATATATATATATTCTTTCTTTACACCAGCCAAGTTCTTGGCTTATCAATTGCTAAAAGGTGAGGGACCTATGTGGTAATATATGAATCAGAGGCTGGGCTCGATTGAACTGTAAAGAAATATTGGTGTGCTGTTTTTGATTGGGGAGGGAGGAATTCTCTGTATTGATTGTTGCCGCATAAATATCTCCAACAATATGCATTGGAACTTTGATGGTCGGTTTTAGGATCATGTATGGTATTGCAGTGCCTCATGGTAGAGTGAGGAGACAGCTACCGTAGTGAGCTTTTTGTTACAGAATGTTCAATCCATTGTGTATCTTATTAGTTGTTCACGATGTAAGCCATCTAGGTTTGCATATAGTTAGTGTTAGATTTCCTTCTGAGACATAGCTTAGCATCACCCAAGATAATCCCAGTCTACTGAAAAGTGTGTCATTCTGCCTGTGAATTCGTCCCTGAAAGTCAGATCATAAGACAGGTTGTGGTAGATGAGCAAGAAGGTGAGTGCCACCATGTGAACGATGTTGCATCACATTAGGTGAGATTTGAAGTTTAGTATAGATTCATTTGGCATTATATTTGTGTGCATGTATGACTTGTGCATGATGCCAACATCTCCACCCTTCATGCCTATCCAGGCATTCAAACAATCTTGATGGATGGCGGGATCATCTCTTGCTGAATGGAGGAGTAATCTTCCCTTTGTCGGATATCTGTGATGAAGAGGAGGTTAGCGTTGCCCTCCATGAGAATGTCATAGATGTCAGCGGTGGATTTGGTACTGAGGAGGTAGATGGTTTGGTGGTTGATTTTGCTTTGTTTAAGTGGCCCCCACGGTAGCCCTGAAGGTTTTATTCTTTGGTACACAGCTGAGGATGATGGCTTGTTTCTGATCAAGGTGTGGCTTGCATGATATCCTGCTCTTCCCCCGAGTGTGCTCATCCAGCACCAGGAGGGAAAGCCATTGGTAAGAGTTGGTTTCTGCCCAGAAGAGGATTAGAGGTGATTGTTTAGATTGCGTTCATAGTCCTGCCTCAGCTATCTAGAAGACCATCTATAAAGACGAAGTCCGTCTCTTGTGATGTAAGAGGGATTTGCAGACCATTGGACCATTTTTTGACGGATGAAATGTGTCAATAGGAGGAAATGCGTGGGCCTCAGTTGGTAGGTAAAATATAGACATGTGGTATATGTAATGGCTGCTACATGAACAACTGCTTTCGTTCAAGCAGGCTGCATGTTCTGTAGTTGGTTGTGCAGGGGTTAGCTTAATTTTTCTTGAACATTTCCAATGAATGGTGAAATACCATGAGATATACAAGGAGGGTGGCCTAGGGGTATCGGATCTATCTCACCTGTTGCTGCTTGCCGATTGATCCTTTGGGGTCTTACAGTTGCTTCATAGTTGACAACTGCTCTACATCTTCTGACTTTTTGGTTCCCTTCATGGTAATGGTTTTGTTAAGGGTGGCTGAGTGTGAAGTGGTGTCTAGCATGACGGTTTGTTGGTTCTGTAGTTCTACGTGAAGGTGTGCTCATTCTGGTGGTCATGGTCAGGTGATGCAGAGTGCGGACTGGCTCAGCAGTTACTGTTTCCCAAGTCTGACTTTGGCAGAAAATGGCTGAGAGGGGCTTTATTGAGATAGAGCCGTCAAAGAAGAGTTCAGCAGATTTTGCTGGCTTTGAGTGCAACTTTAATCACAAGGTGGGTCACTGGTAGGAGCGTAGATGGGCTGGGACCTAGTGGTTGTAGCAGATGGAGAAAGGTCCCTTGGGTTCCCCATCACTCCGTGATTCTTGGCCTTGCAATGACAGCCTCGGGCCCTACACTTCCAGTGGGACTCTAATAATTGTGACAAGTGGGATATTCCATGTTTTCCTATGAGAGTTCAGTTGATTCTCCCAGACCTTGGAATCCCCACCACACTGTATCTGTTGGCTGCCTTAAGGACCAACATTCTGGCTTCAGAGCATCCAGAGACACGGAAACTGCTCTCCTGAACACCTGTGAAGAGCTGCTCTCAAACCTTGAGTCCAACTCTCCTTCTGTTCTCATCCTCCTTGATTTGACCTCTGCCTTTGACATGGTCAATCATGCCATCCTCATAAAGCGGCTCTGTGATTCCCTTGTTATTACAGATCTCGCACTGGATTGGTTGACCTCCTTCCTATCTAATCGACCTTTCCAGGTGCAACTGGACCCTTTCCTCTCCTCCTCCGCACTACCTACCAGCGGTGTCCCTCAACATCTACCTATCCCCTCTGGTCCTCTCTACACATCATTTTCAGTGTTATGCTTATGACTCATAGCTTTCCTTCAAGCTTCCCTCCACTACCTACTCTTCTTCCTCTCTCATTCCTGATTGTATGACTAGTATTCGGGCATGGTGCACGGCTAATGATCTCTGTCTTAATGCAAGTACAACTGAGATACTTCTCATTGGAACCCCTGCTCCCTGCTTCCCGCCCACTCTCTGGCTGCCCTCCTTTGGTCCCCCTCCCCTCACCATCTTGTGAGGCCAAAAACCTTGGTGTCATCTTTGATTCCTCTCTCTCCTTCTCCTCTCATATCACAGACCTTGCCAAGAAGGCCAACTTTCAGCTTCACCTCCTCAGAGGATTTCTCCCCTTCCTTACCTTCCCACAGAAACTCAATGTCTCCAGAGCTCTGGTTCTCTCTAGGCTTAACTACAGCAACAGCCTCTTCTCAATCTGCCTCTTTCCTCTCTTCGCCCCCTTCAACTAATCCAGAATAGGACTGCAAGATTTAATCTTGGCCTCGCAAGTATCAAATTCAAGTTTCCACAGCCATGACACACAAGGCTTTCTGGGGCCTGGGAACCTGTTACCTGCAACTTCCAAAATATCTCCCTGCTAGAGTCCTTCGGTCTTCTAGCTTCCACTCTCTGCAGATCAGATGTTTTGCCAAGCAGAGAGTGCGGGTTGATCTCTCTCTTCAGTAGGTGCTTCCCTCTGGAATGGCCTCCCTGTTCCTCTCAGAAGTCAGCAGGACTTCCTTAAATTCTGGAAGCTTCTGAAGACCCTGCTCTACTCTACTTCCTTCCCTCTCGCCCTCCCTTGCTAATGCCCCTTCTGCCGCTGCGACTGGCAGCCTGTTCGCTTATGAGTCTTACAGGGCACCAGGCCCTCTTTGATCAGTCTGTACCACCATCCCCACTAACCAGCACTGCCCTTCCGGGACCCTTCCCTGGCTAGCCTTGTGGGTTGGGCATCCCTCCCGATTCTGATCCACCCCCTGTCCTCACACTTAGAGGGTGGTCTGCACCCAGCATCCCCTGGCACTTACCTCCCTGGGCTCCCCTCAGCACTCGCCTAGCCCATGTGCCCTTCTTCCTTCTTCCCCTCCCCCCTGCATTTGTATGCCCCTCCCCTGACAATCACATACCTCCTCCCCACCCCGCTCACCCCTTCACTTCTTGTTACTGCACTTGCACAATCCGAATGTCACAAGGCCGATTAGGACCGTTATTGTTGTTTATCTCCCCTGTTCCCCCCTTCTTGTCATGTGGTGCATGGAAATACCATTTTGCTGTATAGTGTGCCTTATAAATAAACAATAAATAAATAAATTAAAACATGGGAGCAATCAGTACAATGTTGCGTTTTGTGGGTTGATATTATTGGTTGAAAATACCTGATGTAAAGGCTCTGGCTGCTGTCACTTCTGGTACTGCCATTGCACCATTGGGGTGACCATGGACTCACAGATCTGGGCACTGTGAGCACTCTTCAGTGTCCTCATTCTTATTTATTTATAATGCACCAACAGCCCGCAGGCATCAGGGCGCACAATTACACAAGTTAAATTAATAGATAGAACAGGACAATCAAGTTCTACAGTAACCCAATAGCCTATTGGGGCGATCGATTACTTGAAGGGATAGGTTTTTAATGCTCTGCAGAAAGCCCTTGTGTTCTTGTCATACCTTAATTTTAGTGGGAGGGCATTCCAATATTTAGCAGCACAAACTGGAAATGGTCTTCCTAGGCCATTGGAGGATTTTTTTCCAAAGCAGTTGACCTGTGCCGGGTCGGAGTAGCGCAATGTTCTGGTAGGGGTTTAGCAATAGACCAAGGACTTTAGGTAGGGAGGGACAGTCCCAAAGAGGCAGTGATGTACAAAAGTGCCTACTTTAAAGTTGATGCAGTGCCACACTGGAAGCCAATGGAGGTCTCTCCTATAATTGGAGATGTGGTATGTCTTTGGAATTCTCTTTATGGTGCGTACTGCATCATTCTGAATGACTTGGCATGTCTGCAAGCAGGTGTTGCTTGCCCCCATCAGCAGGGCATTGCAATAATCTAACCTCGATAGTATGGTTGATTGTGCGATAATGGTGCAGTTCTTTTTGTTGGGGGAAGGGCCAAATGTTTTTTATCAAGTAGCGGTATTATTTATCTATTTCTAACACGCCAAAGACCGTAGTCATCAGTGTGGAGAAATAAGTCTCAAGGGCGCACTCCAATGTAATCACAGAATTTTGAATAATTTTAACCTTATGATAAGAGAACAGTTTTCATGGTTTTGTAAAACAGATAGGTTTCTTTCACATCGTAGATCTATTGGCAGTTTGTTCCATGCAATAGCTGCTTTCACATCCTTGACTCTACGAGATCTAGGAAGTTGCAGCCACACAGTGTCCTTCGATCTAGTGCTCCTGATTGATGTTTGCACGTTAATACGCATTTTAAGATAACTAGGTGCATTGCTGAACAAACATTTATGCTTCAAGACGTTGATTTCAAATTCCTGCTGACCTGGTTAACGTAGGCGCCAGCATTCAAGGAGGATTCCAAAAGGGTGCCCAGAGTTTTTACTTTACTCTACAATGGAATTGTACAGTTCTTGATTTTAAAACATTTATATAGTCAGGATTCAGGTTGGATCGTGCTTGTGAGGAGCCGAATATCAGAAGCTTGGTTTTGCTTCCGTTGAGGCACATCCAATTACTGGTCCTCAAAGACTTGATAAGACCATAGGTACAGAGAAGATTGGCTGAGTCCAGTGCATAGGGAGGTTTGGAGGGATGTATGCACACCTGGCTCAAATAGACGTTTGTGGAATATGGTTGTAGAACTTGCTTAAGGAATATTTATAAGATTAGAGAGTACAGGGGAGAAAAGAACGACTTTGACATGACAAGTCGTTTTGATGAACGTTGGAAAAGAAAAGTGTCTTCAATTGACAGGCACCTGCGTCCCCTGCACACACATAAAATGAAAGATCAGTCTGTTTTAGAGAGAAATTAACAAGGGTTCAAATGATTCATTCAAGGATTCAACAAGTAAACATGGTAACCATCTTTCAGGTACTACTTTAAAGATAGCGCAATGTAATGTTATGAGATAATATGAGAAACTCGAATAGCTAGTTATACAGTCTTATACAGCCCTCTTTCAACGTTTATCCTAGTGTTAAAACAATACTTCAGAAGATTGTACTGACTCTAAGGTACCTTGTAGCCCATTGATTGAATTTGGCAACGAATCATGCACAAGTGACTGGTGACTATGAGCAAACAACAATAATAGAAATTATATTTATATGATATTTAGGTTGTGGCATAACACTATTTATTACACAATATTGACATTTAGCCTTCCTTTTTAATTTACCTTGTAGATTATGATGAAGCCTGAAACAATGAAAATGATGATTGCAACTCATTGAACTGTATGTTGCTCGCGAAGAAGGGAATTGTAACTCCCGAAGCGTGTTGAGCTAACTGTACTATGACATATTTTAAATAGTAGACATTACCGTATAATTAGAAATTATGAGCTAACTGTACTATGACATATTTTAAATAGTACACACATTACTGTATAATTAAAAAGTATATTTGTCTCATGTTTAATCATTGTGAACTTATTAGTGTCTACTTGTTGAATACTTGAATTAATCATTTTAACCCTTGTTAATTTCTCTCTAAATACTGACTGTACTTTCAGTTTATGCGAGTGCAGTGGACGAGAGTGTCTGTCAATTGAAGATACTTTTCTTTCCCGAGTCCAGTGCATAGAGACCGCTGATTTCTAGGACTAACTCTGTGTCGTCCGTGTAGTTCGTAGAAAATGAATATGCCAGATTCCTTGAGGAGCCAACACAGGGGTCTTATGTACAGGTTAAACAACACAGGCAACATTCAGGCTCCCTGGGGCACACCACACAGAATGGGGGCCGAAGGTGAAAAGGCCTCTCCCCAATTAATTCTGGATACCCAGTGGGACAGGAAGGAATGTATCCATTTGATAACCTCCTTAGAGAGATTGCCCAAATGTATGAGTGTGTGGAGGAGACGGTCGACAGACCGAGTAAGACCAGAAGACCAGCCCTTCCACTATCTATGGTACTCAGCATGTGTGTTTGGAGATCAACCAGAGCCGTCTCTGTGATGTGTGAAGGCCTGAAGCCGGATTGCCTGGTGTGTAGAACACCATTCTCTTCCACAAAGGCCTGAAACTGAGATGTAGCTATTTTGTCAAGTATTTTTAAGAGGAAGTTGCAATTTGTGATGGGTCTAAGATTATTTGGGTCTGTGGGGTCAATTCTGGGTTTCTTAGGCAGGGGAGTGACGGAAACCGTTTTGATTGAGTCTGGGACATGACTGTCCCAAAAGGAAGAGTTAACCAGGCGGGTAAGGAAAGGCGCAAATAGATCTTTGTGCTCCCGAATCACTTAGGGCAAAAGAATGTTTTCTGGGCATGTGGTGGATCGCATAGTGGAAACCATAAGGCCCATGTCAGTGATAGAGATTGGGGACAGTGTGAATTTAAGGTGTTCTTGATACGTAACTGTTGATACCAGTGGTTTCCAATCAGAGAAATAGAAGCCAGGTCATGTTTTATTGTATCCATGACTTTCGATATTTTAGCTTCAAAGGCAACCTGTACAACTGTGCCGTCCTGAGCTGGGGGCGCGAGTGATATGGACTGCGCTTTAGGTTTCTCCAATGATTTTAATATCTCAAAGAGTTTTCCTGGCCTGTTTGAAGCCTCATTGATCTGAGTATTAAAAAAGATATTTTTAGTTTCCACTATATTGAGTTCATATAGTTTTTCCTGTACTTTCCAAGCATTTTTAGTCTCATCACATGGGCATTTTAGCCACCAGGCTTCTAGTTTTCTTTTACCCCTTTTTGGAGAGCTAAGCTCTGTAGTGAACCTTTTTTGGTGCTCAGTGTTAGCCCTAATCGACTTCAGCCAGAGCGGTGCTACTCTGCCCAACAGATCCACAAAGGACTCGGAGGACTCAGCTCACACAGCAAGTTGTAAATATGTTACTCCACCGGCAGGAAACGGACTCCGGGATATGGGTTTCAGCATCCTATGCATGCCATTCCCTTCTCACTACAGTTTATTAAGGCCCAGGTTGGCAAGGCAGTACCTTAGGTGTTGCCCAAACAACAGCTAAGGCTTGTAGATGGGTCCCTCAAACCTTGTCTTCCTCTCGCTCAGACTTTAGTAAAGCTGATGGTTCAAAGCTATTCACTATCTCAGGTAGATGCCTGGCTTTTCCACTGACTCTCTGGCTTGCAGACCAACGATGTGTGGACTCTGAGCTCAGCCCAACTGGTAAAATGTCAAGCTAGAATTCTGTGAGGGTTCCCACCACTGACACCTGACTGCCACGAGGATTGTTAGGGCCATTTTAAAAAGCTTTTCTAGGTATAAGTGAGGTCTACGCCTAGACAAAAATGTAGTAACTCACACCAGTGCAGGTTATGGCAGTTCACAAAAGTATGTACAATTCTCCAAAATTCCTACACCTGTGGAAAAGGCTGACATTTGTTGTAAGGTTATACTAATGTGTGTACTTTAATGTACATATAAAGTGTTATTAGAGCAGCAAAAGGGGCGACTCTAGGGGGCGCGTCTAGAGAATGTGGGTGTGTTATAAAGCAGCGTCAATGGGGAAAATTCACAACCACCATTAAGGGGATATTAACTATCAAACTCTTTAATATCCGCAAATTCCACTCGCTCCTCACTATCACGTCCCCAGAACTCTTATACCTAGCCTTCTGTTCAGCCACATAGGCTACTGCTTGAGGCCCCTAATGGGTTCCACTGGGTACTGCTTTGGTCCACTTGACAAAGTCCTTAACTCTGACACACACACACACACTACGGTCATCCCTGCCAATCCCCCACCACTCCCGATCTCCTTCATACCAGATGGATACCCATGTACAAAAAGGTCACTTTTAAAGTGTATCATCTTCGAAACTATTCACAGCCTTGCCTTTATCCCCCCCCCTCGACCTCCCCAATGTAGCATCCTCACCTACCATTGCTCTCCTCCATGAACCCTGTGCTCTGGCACTCTCATCCATCTGTCTATCCCCCACCAGCCCTGTGCACCCTCTCGCTACCACTCCTCCTCCATCGATGCCCCCTCCACTAGGTCTCCCCTCCTCACCAACGTGCACTCAAGCTCCACCTCCTACACCTTGAAGGGGCACTCACCCTGTCACGCATCCCCCACTAGAACACTTCATAACAGCTATGACTGCACTGTCACCTACATCCCATCACCGTTAAAGTCTCACTAGATGCTCTAGTCCGTATTTGTCGCTGGTCTATATACTCATTTTCTCCCTTTTACATCCAGGTCGTGTGCCAACAATCCAATGTCAGCTAGTTATGTTGTAAGGCACTGACTGCAAGACTGCCCAGCCTATTGTTTGAAACTCTGTGAGTGTTTCTGTTTGAGGTATATGTCCTCTGAAATAAATACAAAGTTCTTTTTCCCCCTTGCTTAGGGTTTTTATCAGACTGCAATACTACCACCTTCTGGACTGGGGTGGTCCTCCTAGGCCTGTTGTATATCTCACTGTTGAAATGGCCAGAGAGTCTGGCCCTCTGCCAAAGTTGACCTCCTGGGTCAAATAGGTAGTCTCTTCGCGATATACTTCCAGTCCTTCGTCACGGCCTCCTTTTGCTAACAGAAGTGCAGTAAGAGTCTGGTATGAATTTCCTTGCAACAACTCTCCTGGTCTGCAACTCCTCTTCCTTGCTCCTGCTCTCCAACTTACACTCCTTCTCTCCTAAACCTGCCTCTTGGTCTGAAGTCTTGTCTGCGCACCCTACTTTAGAGCTCAGAGCTCTTTCATAGCACTAGTGATTCGTTTGTATCAATAAAAAGCGCGATTATTACAGGATCTCTGCTCCAGCAACATAATTTGTTATTGCCCATTTTTACTTGTTGCATTTCTATGTGTTTCTCCCTTTTTCTAAGGCTTATCAGTCATATCTAACAAGTGTAAAAAATAAAATAAAAAATAAAGTCCATAGGCGACCCTCTTTGAGACCGAACACGCCTAAATGACATGTTCTTTGGGAAGGTAGCCACTCAAGAGTCCGCAGCCAGACTTTAGCTCACTGTACCTTTCACAGAATGTAAATATCCATTTGCATATCAGTCTTTGTCTCGCCCACATGGGCAGTCCAGCACCGAAATGCTATGGCAATTCTCTTCTGAACAAGAGTACTCAGAGAGGCACAGCTCCACCTCACTGATGATGCCCAACATGGCTGAAACACGTGTATGGGGTTGCTGTTGGTACTCTTGTTCATAAGGGAATTGCCATAGCATTTCGGTGATGGACTGCCCATGTGGGCGGGACAAAGACTGATATGCAAATGGATATTTCCCATCTGTGAAAGGTACAGTGAGCTAAAGTGTGGCTGCAGACTCTCGAGTGGGTACCTTCCCAAAGAACAGGGCATTTATGTTGTGTTCGTTCTCATAAAGGGGCGCCCATGACTATTTTTTATGTTTTGATCACACAAATGTTTCACGCTTAATGTTTGAATTTCATTAACACTGGTATGGGGGCCACTAACAGCTTAAAGGCCCCCATCTGCCATTTTAAAGTCAGGCGGAAGTGAGCCACCAGTCGTTTGGATTTGCAGCGTGCCAACAGTCATCCCTTTTGAGTCCACACCATAACACAGAAGCTTGGAAGCACAGTGAATGTGCCAGCTTCCAAACCACAATTCAGCAAAGAGTTCTATGTTGGAAAACTGGCACATGCAGACACTGGCAGAAGAAGCAGTGAGACTCGATCAGGCTTCCGTAAGGGGGTATTGTGAGCACCACAAATCTCTCAGGTGAAAGTTCACATAGCGTTTTAAGAAAAGGGCTCAACTTCCCTTAATGGTAAGTCTTTATGCTGAAGGCTTTGGCCATTCTCTAATCTTGGTAATAGAAGCCTAATAGAAGCCGGAAGGTATTGGACAGGAGGGTGCACTGTGGGGAATCCCCAATTTACCTCCTCCATGTTGCACATCACACGGCCGTCGTCCCTGGCCCCCTTTGGGATTGTAATGTCATTCTGTTCCTCATAACGATCAATATAGTTTTACATTGTGTCCCCATTTTCAAGGATTTCTCATAAACCCTCATCAGATTGATAGCCACGTCTGAAACAAAGGATGCACTTCGCGATAAGCTATAACTAGATGCCACATTTGGTGTTCTACTGTTCAGCGCGTCTCAATTGCTTTCAGCCCATGCCTGGGACTTGCCTATCATCACCTGGAATAATAAATCTGCTAACGTTTTTACAAGCGTTACACTTTGGCGCTCTGTTTGCAGTGAGATTCTGCGGAGCCACCTGTTCATTTGCAAATACAACTTACTGAATGTTCATGACATTTTCAGGCACATTATTGCCAATTGAATGCCTAGTTTGATATTTATTTATTTTTTATTTATTTATTGCATTTGTTTGTACGGCCAAACCCGGAGTTATCATGGCGTGGGTTTACAAGAGTACTTACAAGATTACGGTAACATGAAAACTTACAGGCTTCTTGGTTACATGGTAGAAGTGCTTGAATTTAAATATTGACTAAGATTTTAAGATTGCAGCTGCCAGCAAATAATGTACTAGGTAATTTTAAAACAGCCAGCTCTTTTTAAAGGCATTTCTCAAAATAAGCAGATCCGAAGGTGTCCACTGAAAAAAAGCATTCAGATCATGGCAAGCCCCGACTGCATGCAGAATGACTTCCCAATTTCTTCCACGATTTTGGTTTGCTCTGCTCCAAGTAGAGATGAAAAGTCGGAGAATCCATGGGTGATGTTGAGCCAGGAGGTCATGAGCCCAGTACGTAAAGGCCATAATTGGCCTACAGACCGCTCGCCCAACCAAAACACAAAACCCATACACGGCATCTTTCTACGGTGGCCCCCGCAACACAATGCTTACCACAACACAAAGCCAAAAGCTGGTATCCAGATGTGGCACAGTCAGATGAAATGCTCTCCCACGGATGTGCTTTTTATCTAAGAGGTGACGCTTAGATGTGAGCCCAGTCTGTACTGTAGACACGTCACCACCTTTCTTCTCAGCACTAGATTTATACAAACATACTTTAATGTGTGGCGTTAAAGAGATCAAATAACACTATTTTTTATTAAAAAATTGATTTTAAAAATTCACAAATTACACTGTAATCCAACCTGACAAATACATAAATCCTTGTTTTGAGCAAAAAGGGTGTGTGATTCTGTAATCCAACCTGACAAATACATAAATCCTTGTTTTGAGCAAAAAGGGTGTGTGATTCTGGCCTATTTTCTCCTTCCTGGATGAAGATCACAACTGCTAGAAGGGAAAGGAACATCAGGATTTTGCAACTATACTTTCAATATTTAAGGACCCAGAAAAACAACCACAAATACGTGCCAAGGTAACCTGACTGTAGTTATTGCTTGACATGGGCTTGTTATTACGCGTGATGTAAAGCAAATATGAAGTTCCTCAAAAAGCAAACCAGTGGCCGTCATGGAAATAAAATAGAAAGTTCAAAGGGGTGGTTATCGTCTTGGAAGAAGGCACAGTTTAGCTGTGGGCTGCTCTCTGGTACAAGTGTGTTTATCCATTTCTTGTCAGCCAATGGTCACACGTGGCATGTCCATTTCTTGCTGCTGAAAGAACTTCCTACTGAAAGGCCCTGATGAGATGTGTGAATGGGGAGTTGTAGCTCCACTCTGTGTGATTCATCCCCAGGATGGCCACTGGACGCAGTGAGGAAAGATTGCAGGCCCCCAGGAGCAAGAGCCTGTGCTGGAGGGTCAGAACCAAGGGTCAAGCACACTCTGCCCGCCAGTGACGAGGCACGTTTTTTGCTTTTGCTGCAAGCAAGCAGGCCTCAGCACCTGTTTTTTCGCAGGTGGATTGAAACTTGAGTCATCCACTGACCAGCCACTTTGCCCAACTACACCATGGCTTTACTGGCTCTAGTTCCAAGAGATGTGTCTTGGTAGATTAATAAGTGTTTGCTCGCCTCCCTTACCACCTCCCCTACACGCACAGCCCTAAGCATCCTAGTCTAATATTAGCTGTACACAATTTTTTGTGTCCAATATATTTTTGGAGACGGAATGGTGAATGGGCAAGCAGATAGGTATAGATTGATGAATGGCTGGACTGGCAGATGAAAGGCTGGGGAGGCTGGTTGCTGAATGGAAACATGATGAGTCGCAGGATGAAGAGGAAGCAGAACAATTTGTGCATATAGGGAGGGGGGCGTGGATGGATGGATGGATGGATGGATGGATGGATGGATGGATGGATGGATGGATGGATGGATGGATGGATGGATGGATGGATGGATGGATGGATGGATGGATGGGCGGGCAGGCGGATGAATGGATGTGGGTGGGTGGGTGGATGGATGGATGGGTGGGTAGGTGGATGGATGGATGGATGGATGGATGGATGGATGGATGGATGGATGGATTGGTTTAGTTGGGTGATTGGATGGATGGGCAGACAGATCAGATCTATTTGCCAACGCACAGGTTCTGTTATGGCAATGGTGCGTGGGAGTTGCCTCCTTTTTCTGGTGAATGTACTGCTTGTCCAGAGTTATCAAAAGGATCTGTGAGGGAGCAGTCCCCGTCCCCTGCCACCGGCCTGCGAAGGATCCCAAACCACTGTCTCCACGGGATCGCACATCTGGAAATCTCGAAGGGGACTACTCCCACATATCCAGCGGGGTGGGTTAATACTAGAAGCGCGTGAATGTGCAACCACTTATAGAGTCATGTGGTGCCGTCCAAAAGGGCCAAAAGTTGTTATAATTACCTGGCAACCGGCTCTGCCCATGCGCCAAGTCTGCAGAATTCAGTGGCCAAACTAAAGTGTCAGTATTGCATGGGTCCTGGAGATCACCCGAACTAGTTCGCCCAGCATCAGACCTCTGCAACGTGCAGAGAACGGATTAGAACTCCCACTTATGAGAAGCACTTCAAAAAATCCAGATTGAAAAATACGCCGAGAAGACGTGTGCACTGTGTCTGGCAATGACGAAGGCGACGCCCCCTCCAGCACCCTCTATCACTCAAACGCAACTGTGACACGCAAGAAACAAGCATCTGCGGTGGGGTGGCTGACAGAAAACAATAGCAAAGGCCCACATTGCAAATGGTTTCTTAACGGGTATACAATAAGACCAATACTCCACCAAACCGAGGGTACTCCTTTTATCCAGCGCGGAAGGAAGAAAGGTTGAAACGACACTGACCGAATTAAATGATGATACGGGGGCCGGACATGCACTGATCTCTGCAACGGGCCGTCCAACCGGTGGGGATCGGAGAACGAATCTTTGTCTACGAGCGCCCAGGTGCTTTCGTTTCTAGGTTGTTTTTTTGCGGGGGCGGGGGGTGGGGTCTAAGCCAAGGGAATTTAAATGTCATGCGTGATAATATATAGCCCGTCGGACCTCAGAATGTGCTGCTTCGAAACGCCGATTTAATGGGAGTTAAATGATAGGCCATGGAATGATGAAATGCTGAGTCTGTCCAACCGGGATTCTACCTTTTGTTCCTCCATCTACACTTACAGTCTCGTGAAGAGAGAGGCTTAACCCTAGAGACTTCTCCCGGCGTAATTCTTCTCCTGCGTAAATTTAAAACAAAAGCGGTGAGGCAAAAATAACTGCTTAATGCAGAGTAGCCCCGCCCACTCCTGCGCAATGTGCGGCTGACGAAAGTAAAAAGAATACAAATGCGACACCTTTAATTCCAAACACACGAAAGAAATGCAAGAACATTCAGCGCACAAAAAAGAAGACAAGGAAACGTAACTTTAAAGAACTAAAAAAAAGCGAAAACTGCAGTTAAACCACGAGGATTCGGTTAGAATGCATCTGTTATTCGTGTAGGTTTAAAAGTCTGCCATTTCGCAGGGGGGTGGGGACTGGAGATCCTGGGTTTCTGGCTGGTGCAGCCAACTCCATCTACATTAGAACACGAATGCAAGGCACGTCTTCGATATTCGTCCAGCACAACAAGAAAGCAGGCGTCTTTAATATGTTACACAATAAAAGATTCTAAAATTTTGGAAAAGTGACAATTCTCCCAGCATTGAGGATTGGTTGCAAGGATTGTGCCTTCTGTCCAGGAGAGAGAAGATATCGATTAAAGCAAAGTACCAGCTTGACAAATATGAAAGGATTTGGGGGGAGGGGAGAGGGGGGAGGGTGTGGCATTTAATGATCTCTATGAATAGTTATCTATTATAGTCTAATACTTTCTTTATTTTTTATTTCTCTCTACTCTTCTTCCCCTCTTTCTCCCACCTTAATTCAATTCTTTGTATTCTTTACTGATAAAGTTAATATGTTGTATTTGTGTAGATATTCTTTGAGTATTGTATTATTGCATTATATGTTATTGTTGATGTAAATATCAAATGTATAAGTAAAGCATTGAGAAAATGCAACCACAAATAAATAAAAATCAATTGGCCTTTGCTTCGGAGGGGAAAGAAACATTTGCAGAGTCTGAAAGCCCCGATATCACGGCCTCACGCGAGGCGTAACTAGAGCGCTTAGAAGCCGTTTCAGGGGAAGCTTCACTTTTACTAAATGGATGCCTTGGATTCCAGGCACTTGTTGCACGCGATCGATACGCGGATACGAAAAGTCGCGTTGGGCAAGAAGACACCGCCCCCCCCCCCTTAAATTTGGGGGCCACAGTTGCACAATAACACGCGCCTTGTACTTAAGCAAGGCCCTTACGTGACAGGAACGCCTTGATCGATAACACGAGGGGCGTTCAATGTGTCTAGGAAGTAAATGTTCTATTAAAATCAAGGATCCGGCAAAACGGCGCATAAACCATTGATTGGGAAAACGGCACTTGCCGATTCTGTAAAAATGGATCGTCCGAAAAAGTCAGATTAAACAGCACTTGTTATTTGTCCGCGTGCGTTTGTAAAACTGTTTCATGCGGGCTGGTATGTGGGACTGAATGATGCTCTGGAAATTAATAATTTCTCCGGCAGATCAAGGCTGCTGATTTAAAAGTGTTGACTAATGAGTGTTCTCTAGATACCTCGGCTGTTGCCCTCCCTGCTTTTAGACAACGGGCCTGATTCACACCGCGTTTCTCTGGGGGGAAATTCCTCTGAAAAAATGTTCTACGCATAGCGCTTTCTACAACGCATCTGGCCGCTGGGAACGCCGTGGCAACAGGTATTGATATAAAGAATTCAAGTGTTTTTGTAGAAATCGAAGAAAGGCGGAGGGCTTAGTTGGGATGTAATCGCGTGGCTGCAATATGCAATGGTTCTCAGCAGCGAACGCTAAACCCCACGAGCTACCTGCCCTTTTTGCAGAAGTCGGGGTTGTTTTCATTGAACATGTCGCCTTTTTTGTTGACAATGAATAGCGCGGCCTGCACTAATCTTGAATAAGTCATTTGAAAAGCTCCTCATTTCCTCCTGTGCTTGTCCGTGCGACCGTGGGGCATTTCCATCGTGTCCGCTCCGTGCCAACTTCACGCATTTACCAAAAGTGCCCGTTGCAGGAGCAACATTTAGGGCCCGGTTTATGGAATTTTTAGCGTGGTGCAAAGTCGCTTTGTACAGTTGCAAAATCACTTTGCACGGCCAACATACACTTTGCACTGTTCTGTAAATCGGGGTGTTTGTGCACCACACCGCGCTAAAAATGTCATTAATCAGGTCCTTTGTTTTTTTAACCCAGCGGGTCTCGGGAGTTCCTCCCTTAAAAGGCGCAGATAAGCGCGTTGCAAGTGCTTCGATGACAATACGCTGTGGGCAATGGGAGCGCTTCTTATAGCAGCGCTTAGAAGTGGAAGGACTGCGGCATTTGGCGTTATATTAAAATGTGATCCCACTTTATAAAGCAAGGACACAGGGTAGCCCCCCGGAAAGTCAGATTGCCATTGCAGGGTCATAACAAACCGTTATTGGCCGAGTATTTCTATATACTGATTAAATCGGTAATTCGTGGTCGTAAGGTAATATCCACGAAAATGGCAAATTACCTCACAGGTGTGACATCTTCTAGTATAATATGGGCTTTGACCCGTCTGTGCTCTGAGTGTCGACAAGTACATAACGCACACACACACACTACATGCATGATGCGTGCGTGCGTGCCTTTAAAGTGGCAACGGGAAGCGCAGACAACTCGAGGACTCTCGCCATCCATGGGTAGCGTGCACCCCCCGTGGCGCCAATGCACCCTCCAGCACAGCCCGTGTCTGCAGGGTGCACAGTCCACGGTAGCTCCTGGGCTTGGGACCCCAATACAGGCCATTCATTGAGCTTCTGCTGGTCTCCAAAACGTGCACACCGGGGAACAATCTCTGATGGGTGCACAACGAAAAATGGGCGCGTTCCTTCGAGTGCGATTGGCGTGCCCTGCACAGTGGGCGTTACATCGCTTTGCAGACGGTGTAACTAAGGGGGCGCATTCGAATTAATCCCACAAACGTATGCCCTCCACATCTCAGATCAGAAAGATGGGGCATTGGAGGGGAAACTCCGCTCGCTCCACGCTTGTATTCCGAAATCTGAGCAACGCGGCATTTGCGTCCCGTGTCCGCCCTTCGCTCTGTGCGCGGTTTATTTACAAAGCTCCCAGGCCAGCCCAGTTCGCTCTCTACTTTATCACACACAGGCGGAAAATCCGCCACCTGAGTTTACATCATGCGTGCAGTGGTGCACAACTGCTCTGGGCACGAGCTGCTAGAGTGCGCCGAAGCAGCCCAGCGCTTGCAGTGGGCGCTATGCAAGCATTTGTAAACAACGACTTTGAAAACACATTTCAACTTTATGTTTTCCTGCATTTCCTGTTTTGTAAGTTGCAACAACGTCAACAAATCCGCAATTCATTTTATGCCAAATGCACATTTTTCCACGGCCTCTGGAACATCGTGATTAGTGCCACATTCCACACGAGCGGTTAAGAAGATGGCATAGCGCCCCCACGCGGAAGAACTCGCCTCCTGCAGACAGAGCTACCGGAAACGAGACTCGCGCTCGCCGCGCATGGGCCAGCACTCAAGTCTGAAAGGACGTGTATGAACGGGAAGGGTAGGTTTTCGGGAGCGTATTAGAACTCTCGTCCAGCATTGTAGAGTACTGACTCGGCGCGAGGGACTAGCAACCCATCTCGAGCGAATACACACCCTGCAGAGAGGAATAGTCATCCTGCAGGGACTGATAGTAGTAACCCAGCAGTGATGAAAACCCAGCCAGCGGGGACAATACTTACCCGACAGGGTAGACTATTTACACAGCAGGGACACATGCGCATCCAGCAAAAAGGCCTGCTCCACAACCAGAGGAGAAGAGTGCTCACGAGGCAGGGAGAGTTACTCAGATTGCAGAGATGAACGCTTCTGCAGCTGAGAGCAATACTGACCAGCAGGGAAGACTATGTACACAGCAGGAAAAATACGTACACAGCAAGGAGGGGGGAATACGACCCTCTCCAGGGACAAAAACCCAAACGGGAGGAATAGTAACCAGAGAGGCCTACTCAACAACCAGAAGAGAAGAGTGCTCAAGAGGCAGGGAAAGTTACATGGAGTGCAGATATGAACGCTTCTCCAGCTGAGAGCAATACTGCCCAGCAGGGAAGACTATTTACACAGCAGTAAAAATACGTACACAGCAAGGAAGGGGGAACATTACCCCCTCCAGGAACAAATACCCAAACAGGAGGAATAGTAACCAAGCAGAGAGGCCTACACAACAACCAGAAGAGAAGAGTGCCCACGGGGCAGGTAGAGTTACTTACTCAGAGTGCAGAGATGAATGCTTCTCCAGCTGAGAGCAATACTACTCAACAGGGAAGATTATTTACACAGCAGGAAAAATACTCACACAGCAAGGAGGGGGAAATATTACCCCCTGCAGGGACAAAAACGCAACCGGGAGGAATAGTAACCCAGCAGAGAGGCATACTCAACCACCACCACCACCAGAAGAAGAGAGTGCTCACGAGGCAGGGGAAGTGCAGAGATGAACGCTTCTCCAGCTGAGAGCAATACTGCCCAGCAGGGAAGACTATTTACACAGCAGGAAAAATACGTACACAGCAAGGAGAGGGGAATACGATCCCCTCCAGGGACAAAAACCCAAACGGGAGGAATAGTAACCATCGAGGCCTACTCAACAACCAGAAGAGAAGAGTGCTCAAGAGGCAGGGAAAGTTACACGGAGAGCAGATATGAACGCTTCTCCAGCTGAGAGAAATACTGGCCAGCAGGGAAGACTATTTACACAGCAGGAAAAATACTCACACAGCAAGGAGGGGAGAATATGACCCCCCCCTGCCCCCCGGGACAAAAACGCAACCGGGAGGAATAGTAACCCAGCAGAGAGGCATACTCAACCACCACCACCAGAAGAAGAGAGTGCTCATAAGGCAGGGAAAGTGCAGAGATGAATGCTTTTCCAGCTGAGAGCAATGTGGCCCAACAGGGATGACTATTTACACAGCAGGGAAACATGCGCATCCAGCAAACAGGCCTACTCCACAACCAGAAGAGAAGAGTGCTCACGAGGCAGGGAGAGTTACTCAGAGTGCAGAGATGAATGCTTCTCCAGCTGAGAGCAATACTACTCAACAGGGAAGAGTATTTACACAGCAGGAAAATACTCACACAGCACGGAGGGGGAAATATTACCCCCTGCAGGGACAAAACCGCAACCGGGAGGAATAGTAACCCAGCAGAGAGGCATACTCAACCACCACCACCACCAGAAGAAGAGAGTGCTCATGAGGCAGGGGGAAGTGCAGAGATGAACGCTTCTCCAGCTGAGAGCAATACTGCCCAGCAGGGAAGACTATTTACACAGCAGGAAAAATACGTACACAGCAAGGAGGGGGGAATACGATCCCCTCCAGGGACAAAACCCAAACGGGAGGAATAGTAACCATCGAGGCCTACTCAACAACCAGAAGAGAAGAGTGCTCAAGAGGCAGGGAAAGTTACACGGAGAGCAGATATGAACGCTTCTCCAGCTGAGAGAAATACTGGCCAGCAGGGAAGACTATTTACACAGCAGGAAAAATACGTACACAGCAAGGAAGGGGGAATATTACCCCCTCCTGGGACAAATACCCAAACAGGAGGAATAGTAACCAAGCAGAGAGGCCTACACAACAACCAGAAGAGAAGAGTGACCACGAGGCAGGGAGAGTTAGCTACTGACAGAGCAGAGATGAATACTTCTCCGGCTGAGAGCAATACCACTCAACAGGGAAGACTATTTACACAGCAGGAAAACATACTCTCCCAGAAAAGAGTGCTCCCATGGACAAATACCCAAAAGGAAGTAATAATACCCCAACAGAGAGATATATTCAACCAGAACAAACGAGTGCTCACGAGGTAGGGAGAGTTACTCAGAGGTCAATGAGGAATGCTTGTCCAGCAGACAGCAATAGTACCCAGCAGGGAAGCCTATTTACAGGGAAAAATACTCACCCAGCAAAGAGTGAGGAATATTACCCCTCCAGGGACAAATACCCTGTAGGGAGGAATAGTAACCAAGCACAGATACATACTCGACCAGAACAAAAGATTGCTGACTAGGCAGGGAGAATCGCTCAGAGGTCAGGGAGGAATACTTACCAAACACGGAAGAATACTCATCCAGCAGGGAAGAAAACTGCCTGCAGAGCGGGACACTCCCCAGGAGGAAAGGAGAAATACCTCGAAGGAAAACAGTACTCACATACCATGGGGAAAGAATAGTGAGAGGCGGTACTGAAAAGCAAGGTGAATCCTCGCCTAGCAGGGACAACATCTCACAGCGGAATATCAAAAAAAAGGATCATTCACACCAAAGGGAGGCAGCCATGCCGAGCCAGTTACTCACTCAGCAGAGAGGAATGTGGGCCAATGACGAGGGCAAATGCTCACACAGCAGGAAATAACACTTAGCCAGCAGAGGAAGAATCCTCACTCAGCAAAGACGGGTAGTTATCCAGAGAAGCGATAAGTACCAGGCCATCAAGAATCAGACCACACTCACCCAGCAGCGAAGAGTACTCAGTGGGCAGGAATGGAGTTGTTGATATTGCGTGCACCACCAGCCATGGTGATGCTCACCTCGCAGAAAAGAATACACACCAAAGAGGGGAAGAAGGTCGTTATTGCCATAAAGAAAAGGGGGGGGGGGGGATACCCACTCTCCAAGAGAGGCAGGGATACTCACCCAGGAAGAGAGACAGGCATTCCGATCACAGACTAGAGGCAGGGATATCCCCCACCCCCAGAAGAGAGACAGGGATACCCATCCCAAAAGAGAGGCAGGGACACCCACCCCAGAAGAGGGGCAGGGACACCCACCCCAGACGAAGGGCAGGGGCACCCACCCCAGACGAGGGGCAGGGGAGGATGTCCCCCAACAATCCCCACACACACCACAGAAGAGAGGCAGGGACACCCACCCCAGACGAGGGGCAGGTAAAACCCACCACAGAAGAGAGGCAGGGAGCCCCCCCCCCCCACCTCACCTCACCCCCAGAAGAGAGACAGGGATACCCATCCCAAAAGAGAGGAGCAGGGATACCCACTCCAGCACAGAGGCAGGGGTAAGCCCTGTCCCACCGTCCCAGAAGAGGGTCACGAATGCACAACCAACAGGAAGAACATTCACGAAGCAGCCGTCTCAATCACAAAGTAAAGGTGGGGGGATATCTACTCACCTCACCCGACAGCGAGGAATACTCAGCCAGCACTCGCTAGGCACCGCGTTGAGGGATGCTCGGTCAGCGGGCGAAGGCTCACACAGCCAATGGGAGGGATACCTGCCCAGGCGGGAGCTGCACATCCAATTGGGAGGAATATTGGTCAACCTGCGATGGGTACTCTGCGAAAAGGGGGCATACTCTCTGAAGTGATACCCGTTCAGGGAGAAGTGCTCGCACACCACACAGCCATGTCACATGCTCACCCAGCAGGGAAGTCTGCACAGCACGCAGGCTACTCACCCGGCAGGGAGGGGTAATCACTCTGCAGAGAGGACTGGCCGAAACATTGAAGCACCAGAGGGTCAGAGGGATACTCGCTCGGCACAGAGGGATCCCTGCACAGCATGTAGGCATACTCACCCGGGCGGAGGGGGAGGGGTGGTGCCTGGCTGCACAGCATTGGGGGATACACACACACAGCAGGGAGGGATACTCAACCAGCAGGGAGTGGCACTCACTCGGCAGAGGATGATAGTCATACAGGAGGGAGGGGTATCACTCGGCATGGAGGGCTACTCATCCAGCAGTGAGGGGAACTCAGTCGTCAGGATAGATGTCTGGCAGCAAGGAGGGGTACTCACTCTGCATAGTGTAATGTCTGGCAGTGGGTAGATATACTCACCCGACAGGGAGGGGTACTCACTCAGCACATAGGGTTAAACATTCAGCAGAGAGGGGTAGGCACTCGGCACAGACTGCCAGAGGGAAGGGGGACGCACTCCACATAGAGAGACGTCTGCCAACGGGGATGGGTACTCCCTCGTCACAGAGGGATATTCATTCAGCAGTAGGTTTACTCACTGGGCACAGAGGGAGGCCTGCCAGGAGGAAGGGATACTGAACCGCAGGGCGGGGTACTCACTTGTCACAGAGGGATAGATATTCACCCAGCAGACAGGGGTACTCACTCTGCACAAAGGGATGTCTGGCAGCAGGAAATGCTACTCACTCGGCACAGAGGGATTCCCTTCCAGCAGGGAGGGGTACTCACTCTGACCAAAGGGATCTCTGGCAGCAGGTATGGGTACTCACTCGGCACAGAGGGATGCCTGGAAGCATGGAATGGTACTCACTCGGCACTGAGGGATTCCCACACAGCAGGGAGAGGTACTCACTTTGCACAAAGGGGAGTTTGGCTTCAGGGATGGGTACTCACTCGGCACAGAGGGATTCCCACCCAGCAGGGAGGAGCACTCACTTGGCACAGAGGGATGTCTGGCAGCAGGGAACGGTACTCATTCGACAGAAAGAGATTCCCTCCCAGCAGGTAGGTGTACTCACTTTGCGCAGCGGGATGCCTGGCAGCAGGGAGGGGTACTCACTCTGCACAAAGGGATGCCTGGCAGCAGGTAGGTGTACTCGCTTAGAGCAGCGGGATGATTGTCAGTAGGGAACGGCACTCACTCGGTACAGAGGGATGCCTGGCCCCAGGGAGGTGTAATCAATCGGCGCAGCGGGATGCCTGGGAGCAGGGAACGGTACTCACTCGGTACAAAGGGCTGTCTGCAGCAGGGAGGTGTACTCACTCGGCGCAGCGGGATGTCTAGCAGCAGGGAGATGTACTCACTTGGCGCAGCGGGATGACTGGCAGCAGGTAGGTGTACTCACTCGGCGCAGCGGGATGCCTGGCAGCAGGGAACGGTACTCACTCGGCGCAGCGGGATGACTGGCAGCAGGGAGGTGTACTCACTCGGCGCAGCCGGATGCCTGGCAGCAGGGAACGGTACTCACTCGGTACAGAGGGATGCCTGGCCCCAGAGAGGTGTACTCACTCGGCGCAGCGGGATGTCTGGCAGCAGGAGGGACACTCGCCTAAGAACCCAAGCAAATAGGGGAGATGTCTGCAAGCCTGGGGGAGACGTGGACGCTCCTCTACGATCAGTCCAGAGAGACTCGCTGCCGCAGCTGAATTGCTTTTTTTATTAGTAAACTCGGAGGAGAGTGAGTGAGTGTGAGAGACAGAGCGAGGGCGGGGGAGGCACAGAGTGGGGATCAGGAACGAATTAGGCAGGTAATAAAGAAAATCAAAAAGGAATATCCGCTGAAAGCTTTGTTGGCCGAGGAGCCGAAAGTAGAAAAAAAGCAGCGCGCTGTGTCTTCAGAGGGGGAAAAAACCGCGGACATATGTGTGAAAAGGTTGAATTTAATCAACTAATTTCATTTCACACATATCAAATTATGTATGCAGGGTGCACTCATTTGTCCTTGCACATGATACATACATCGTACAGATTTGCGGTCACGTGTGACGGTTCTCCAGTAAGATTAGAAAGACAAAAATCACAATAGACAACAACCCCAATCTTCAGCAAAAAACACTGTTATGCTGCAAAAGCCCAAAGCATCGGAATTCGCCACTTATGGTTAGCAATGCAACCAGAACGTCCCTCCATCTGCCATGCAGCGCTCGTGAGCTCACACACCACACCATGGATTGCATAACAAATGACACGGTCAATGACATTGCACATGCCATGCCATGCTATGCCGATTGCCGAGTGGTATTGCAGCGCAAATGAACTGACACCATTGAAGACACCACTGCAGCCATGTCTACTGCACACAGTGCATTCCTGCAGCCTTGCACCATGTAACACTGCCCAGAGAGTATGGCCTACAATACTGCGCTAAGCACACTAGCTATACCCACTGTACCGAACTGCAGGCATGCTATGCTCATTCCCTAAAGATACTGCACACAGTGCAGTCCCTGCATCCTTGCACCACGCACAGTGCACCATGTAACACTGCCCAGCGGGCATTGCCTATGATCGTGCGCTAAGCACACTAGCTATACCCACTGTACCGAACTGCAGGCATGCCATGCTGATGCCCTTAAAATACTGCACACAGTGCATTCCCTGTATCCTTGCACCATGCACAGTGCACCATGTAACACTGGCAGAGGGCATGGCCTACGATCGTTCGCTAAGCACACGAGCTATACCCACTGTACCGAACTGCAATCATGTCATGCGCATGCACTAAAGATACTAGTGCACACATTGCATTCCCAGCAGCCTTGCACCATGCACAGTGCCCCGTGTACATGTAGGAAAGCCCCCTACACGCTCACACCAGAAAAATACAACCCACTAGGGAAAAAGGCCCTATGCACCTCTTGCAAGGAGAACAAGGTTTATTTGCATACAAAAGGAAAAAGCGCCAACAAAGGACTCTACTGCCCAGAACGTTCTGCTAAAATCTGCATGAGCAGTACATTAAGAATGTACACAGCATCATCAGTGACATCATCACATACAGTAGAAACCTGCTCAGCTGGTTGGTGAGACCCTAGACATAGGTCACCTGCTCCATAGGGGATGCCAGGCCATTGGTCCCAGCCCCGTCCGCCCATCTTCTTCCACGTGCATGATGCTGCATTCATCATCGCTCACAAGCCAGATAAGTGGCAATTATTTGAAAACTAGACAACACATCTATATCTATGTAGCAATGCACCTGATAGGAGCAGACAGGGGTCTAGGCGAAAGCCAAGGTCATACTAACTCACACATTTCACTCGCTCCCAGACAGGGGGGCACCTCTCCAAGGTCTTCCTCCCTCGTTCTGGGCTATAATTTTATCTCACCCTGCACCTCCCAACACAAATCATGTGATCTAGAAGTGAAGGCAGGAAAGCCTTGCTTTCAGATCTTTTTGATATATCGGGGGTCTATCAGGTTCATGATCAGTGGTCTGGGGCTGGTACCTTGGAATTCAGAGGTCCTAAAGCTAGGGCATTTGGGTGCTATAACTTAGAATTGGAACTGGTGGGGGTCAGAGGCCTGTGCCTTCCTTCTCATGGGATTGTATCGTACAAAGGTATTCATCCCTCCTCCCATTGCCTTGCAGGGCACAGTCTTCCCAGGGTGCAAAGGCTGACAACTTTTTAGACAATGAAGGGTTTATGGATCTCTGTAGCTCTGGCCTTTCTCATCAGTGCCCGGGATACAACCTGTTCCTTTACTCATGTTCGCTGCCTAGGCCTGGAATGTGTGGGGTGCATTTAAAGGCCCCAAACAGAAGTCCCCTGCACAATGGTAGGATTTAGGATTTTAAACACTGAAACAAAAACTGCCTGGCCTTTGTTTTTGTTTTTCAAGTAAAATTAAAGAGCATGTGGAAAGGGCCCCCCCTGTCATTACAAATGGATAAGCAGAATTTTAATTTACAAAAGAAGGCGTCACTGTCACAGGAAAAACAGTATTTTTATAAATTGAAAACAAAAACAGTCTGCACATGTGTGTGCAAATAAAAACGGTTTGAAAAAGGGAAAGTGAAAAAAAAATCACTACTCACAGAAAAATGTCAGGAAAATAAAACACGATGTGCGGGTTGACCAAAAGCAATGTATATTACGTTTCACCTGCAAAACTCCAGTGAGATATTTGAAGAGCCACTTTGTCTTCATGGAGAATGTCAGCCCAAGGCAGACCCTAATGCTGGCTGTGGTCAAAACCTCCCAAGGACAACTCCCACTTCAAGCCTGGATGTCACATTTCCCATTTAATGCCCAACCGCAATAAAAAATTTGTGCTAAAGGTGTCGAAATTCAATGTTCTCCAGACCAGCTGGCTCTGAAAGCATGGACTTCAAGAAAAGTCACCCTTGGCTGGAGCATGACTAATAAGTGTGGAAATGGGGGCACCCACTTCAAAGAACAAGCTTCCAACACAAAGGAGACTGATAAAGGTACAGGCTGGTCCAGTGAAAACAAATGGCTAGAAGCAGGACCATTTGTCGCACATGAAGATTCACAATTTATTTAAAAGGACTATTACCATCTAGGCCTTTTTCTCAGCCATCATAAGGCGGATTGATGTCATCTACGTACCATTTTTAATGTAATTTCCAGGCGATGTTGGGGATATAAAATTCATCTTCCTGTGACTCTGGGAACTGTAAGAGCCAGTTAAACTAGGTTCCTGGTTGATCTGAACATGTTCCAAATGTGAGAGTTGGTGAGCGGGTGGAAATTGAAATTAGGGCTATGCTTAATAACTTACATATTCATAACTGTTGTGCTTTTTATGGAATGGCCAAAAGGTGCCACCTGGCTATGCTACATGATACAGTGGCGGAAGAGAACCATAAGCAGAAAGGATGGTCTCCAAAAACTCAACAAGCCATCCGCACCACCCGAAATAAGATAGAAGCCCACTACGCTGAACATACAGCACACTTGCTAGCTAAATCTAAACAATTCTACTACACCAGGAATAAGAAAGTAAACAAATTGTTGGTGGCAAAGCTAGCCAAGGCGAAAAAGGAGAAATACAATTACCGGGCTTCGAGACCAACAGGGTGTGGTGCAATATGAGGAACAAGAGAAGCTGCAGCTGGTGATAGATCACATGAGGTAGGTGATAGCGGCACCACGTGAATACTTACGGAGGGCAACTCTTCCCCAGTTAGATGACCCAGCCTGGGAAAGCCTGAATGCGCCAATCTCACATGAGGAGGTTGACTCGGCTATTAAATCTCTCAAATCCCGTGCTCCAGGCCCCGACGGATTTTCCACTAAATTCTACAAGGTCTTCCGCCCCCAACTAACCCTTTCCTGGTCCAACTCTTCAATTCCTTCAGGGAATCGGGCACTGTGACCCCCCCATGTAGGAATCGATCACCATTCTCCTCCCTAAGCCAGTCAAAGATCCCAGAGACACCGCTTCCTATAGACCGATTGCTCTATTAAATATAGACACGAGTATTTACTCCAAAATCCTCGCGAATCGCTTGTCACATATTCTGCCCAACATAATCAATCCCGATCAAACCGGCTTCATTAAAAACAGATCCACGGGGATAAAATCTGCAGAGCCCTTAACTTAATCGATATCGCCACTCAGGATTCACAGAAACTTGCGCTATTGGCCCTGGACGCTACCAAAGCGTTTGATAAAGTCTACTGGGTATTTATACAGCTTACCCTAGAGGTGATTTGCTTTGGACCTGCCTTCCAAAAGATGGTCCTGGCTAACTATAGATCCCCGAAAACTCTCCTCAGGGTTTATTTCTCTCTCTCCAGCCCAATCCTTCTAACCTTTGGGACTAGACAAGGAGGCCCGTTGTCCCCACTTTTATTTGCTCTGGTTATGGAGCCGTTCGCTCAAATAATTAGACTGAACACTAACATCAAGGGCCTACATGCTCGCTCCTCCCAACACAAAATAGCCCTCTACGCAGATGATGTGCTTAACCATCTCAGAGGTGGGCACCTCCTTAAGGCAGGCTCTCTTGCAAATTGACAACTTTGGGAGGGTCACAGGCTTCTCCATTAATTTAGGTAAATCCGTAGCCATGGGGATAGGCCTGACTTCAGAAGAAAGAGAATCCCTCATCTTTCTCAGCCCTATTCAATGGGAAAAAAGGTTGATCCCTTATTTGGGGGTGCAGGTTCCCTCGAGCCCAAAGGAACTATGCCGGGTAAACTTTCCCCCTCTCTTTAAAGAGCTCGAGAGGGACCTGGAGCACTGGTCAGCACAGGAAATCTCACTAATGGGGTGTATCACAGTCTGTAAAATGAACCTCCTCCCCAGGTTCCTATACATCTGCTCCTCGATAGCCATCGCTATTCCACTCCCCACTCTCTGCAGACTACAAAGGAAACTGCTCTGGTTTATTTGGAGGGGTTAAAAGGCTAGAATCTCTCAGAAGGCAATTATGGGCAATGCTAAACTGGCCGGGCTCGGGGTCCCTGACCTTTGGAACTATCAAACGGCTGCACAGTTAGCTCAATCTCACGCTTGGCTGATACCCTCCAAGCCTCCAAGATGGGTGGAAGTAGAACAATCACACCTATCTCTTCCTCTATGCTTCATCCCACACATCACACCCCCACAACACCGCTCATGGGAGAGACTGCTATGCTCCACCAATCACACCTGTAGAGGAGGCCCCAAGCCCGACCTGCACTCAAATCGCCCATTTTGAAGTACCAGGAATTTTCACGTCGAAATCTGTGACGTATGATGAGCAAATAAACCAGCAGAGAGCCGCAGTGGGGCTCTGCCCAATACCTATTAGACTGACAGCACCTATTGAAGTACCTGCATATAAGAAGCCTTGGACAGTAAGGTACCCATTGAGGAAACCATATCGACAAGTGAGACAAAACTGACGATTGCCAAAACACAATGCCTGCAGAAGCCAAGAAAGTCCTAAAGGAAGACGAATAAAAATGTCACAAGAACTCAAATCGACTCACATATCAAAGATAAGATGACCTGCGAATGATGAAAAGAGACGAAACACCATGGATAAGTAGTATCCTGAGTTTAAAGTGAAACGAGTGATGTCAAATGTAAAAAGCTTATGCCATGTGCATGATGAAGACATGCAGCCAGTTTACATGTGTACATATGCTTGGAACCGAAAGAAAGCTGAGAAAATCGTGCGGCTTACTTATGCTTAGTAGTAAGATGGATTGCGGCAAGCGCCACCTATACATAGCTACCTCAAAAAAGGAACATTTCATATAAGTATACTTCCCCTATGGACAAGAGCAGAATCAACCAAAGGATATTAAAGGCTGCAGGAGAGGAGCCCCTCAAAACCTGAATCGAAAGTGAAGGACATAGAGAAACTCAGACGCATGCAACCCGTGCCAAGAAGCCAAGGTCATATCGGCTGAAATAGACAAACAGTATATGCAATTAATGAAGCAAAGAACAGAGTATCCTGTTCAAAGAGGTCAAGATAAGTAGCAGAAGGCAGGTGGTGGGCAAAAACTAAATCAAATACACGAATTGCATGGAGAATTAGACAATTTCACGATGTCTGAATCACGTGACCTGCCAAGCGAGAAGAGATGGAGCTTTCACACCTACACATGGCCTTGTGCCATGCACAGATATCTGAACTTTTCCAGACAGAGATGCAGTCTTGAGGCCAACCAACAAGAAATAATTGACACATGGCCATTGAGGTGATGATTGATAGTAGCAATAATTGGAGGAAGGCTGGGGGAGTAGACGAGCACCCTGCACCTGGCCGACTGTTCTGCATGCTGCTAAGCTAGTGGAAACGTATGGGTGGGGTTGGTGCCAACCCAATCATAATGGACCAAGTAATCTAGGGTCCTATAGTTAGTAGAACCAATGAGACGTCATACTTTTAGTGATGTCCACAGTAGTTATTTTGAAGGAAGCCCTTAGATGCCCCTCCTGACACTGTTTATCCAATACCCTCACTCCGTTACCATATACAGATATAGCACCTATATTAAAGTTACCTTCCTATAACCAATAGAATTGTATGCAACAGTTTAAGTGTTACATGTCAGTGATGACGTGTTTTTAGTATAAATGATGTGTTTTTTATGAAGTTCGTTGGAGTGGTCGAAGTGAGAAGGAAGATCAAGCAACAGCTGATGTTCATGAACTCCCTGTTTTGTACTTGTCATTAAACAGACTCCCTTTATGGGCCGGTTGGGGTCCTAGTGCACACTTGGTAGCAGAGAGAGGATGGTTTATCGATTATCGATTAGATAAGACACCAATTGACCGTCGACATAAAGTAACTCTAGGTCCTCACCAATATCCCAAGTCCTTTGCCATCCGGCTAAGTAGACCGAGAAGCTCCCCGTAGATAGTGACTAGAGTAAATTGAAAAACCTGCAGGGTGAGGTCTGAAGGAACCTGTGTTTCACCCATGAACCCCTTCCCATTTCTACGAGCAGCCGATCGAGTGAACAGCAGGAGAGGCGGTGATGAAGGCGGTGATCCCGAGGATCCAGAGAGGAAAATATGCAAATGGTGAATGAACAAGACTGAACGCTTTGGCAAAAAGTTGCATTCCTTAGAACAAGTAAGGGAAGGTAACGGTGGGAGGCGGGACAAAAATAAAGTAGATTAGAATGTGTGTATATATATATATATATATATATAAAGAAATAGTAACTCAAGGGTGACTGAGCAACACATAGAGGATACCGGGAGGATACCCAAGCACAGAGGATGATACCAGGAGGATACCTGAGCAGAGAGAGGATACGCCCAAATACCTACGCTTTAATATAGCGGTTAGAAGAAGCCTGCATTCAAAGCCCTGAATAAAATAGGACGAAATAGCAGACCAAAGTGGTTAAAGACGCTTTGAAAGGGATGGGCTTACACTCCATGTCGGGGTAAATCATAGGGGCAGAGTTCTGTGTAGCCGCCTGGAGTCTGTCTAGTCTGTCTATCCTGTCACGTCTGTCTTATGTTTTTTTCTTTTTCATTTTTCTTTTTCTCTCTGATGTCATAAAAATAAGGACATTTTTGGAGGAATTAACACGAAAATTACGCAATTGTTTAGCCAAGACACTGTATACTATGAATCGATGATTATTGTTTGAAAAAGAACAAATACATTTTTATGGAAAAAACGGGATTGGAGCTTGCGACGATTGGTGCTCGCTCATATTGTTGGTTTTGTTTAAGTAACGTAAAACGTAACCAAGTGTTGTTTGAGGAGAAGAGAGATAATTTTAAGTATGGAAGATATTACACTGTTAATACACTTGTGCAAGCAGTTTCCAAAACATGCACATAAGCTGAAAAAGTACAGTGCAGAATGGGTTAAGGGAACCGCCAACAAAATGTTTATGCCATGGCCCCAGGGCGGATCGCTATGTAAAACGTTCCTGACACATGACGACATATTTGCATGCCATGTACACTGGCAAAAAGTTAGAGAAACGCCTAGCGAGTTTAGAACTTTGGAAGATGTACCAAGAGGATAACGGGGAAGAGCCGCCCTTAGATTGGATAATTAACGTGTGCACAAAGGGGGGTGAGACACCTTCCGTGCCAGCCGCCCCGCCTGAAAAAAATAGTGAAGCCAGTAAAGACGAAGGATAATACCCGCTAAGGGAACTTAGAGCAGCCACGGGATATAGCAACCCGGCATATGAGTCACCTATACAAAGTAGTGACGAAAGCCCAGACAAAGACAGAGATAGAGATATCACCTCCAAAGTCCTGAGGGACAAGGAGAGACGTGAAAAAGAGAAAGGAGACCAGGCACAAGCAAGTACATCTCTACATACCGAGAGAGAGGGCAAACATGGAAAGGAGATGAGGATAGAACTGATGAGATGGCATTCACACCGAACAAATTGATGGGAGGTCAGATTCTTTTGAAACTCGATGGTAAAGGCATTGAGGATGTGAGACAAAAGAGAGAGCTAGACGATTTACAAAGAAAAGAGAAGGAAAAGGAAAAATGATTGAGAGACGAAAGGATCAGGAAAAAAGATAGGCAGAGACGAGAGCAACTGTATCGCGAGGAGCAAGAAATGAAACGCGATCATGAGCAGAGAGCAGCTGATGACCAGAGCAGGCAGTAACAGCAGGAACAGCGGAAAATAGAAGATGAAGAACAAAAGATAAGGGAAAGGAGAATAAAAAGACAAAGGGATGAGGAAATACGATGGGCAAATGAATGTAGAGATGCAAAGAAACAGGAAGAATATAGAGTAGGGGACGAAGTGAGGGAGTGCAGAGATTTTGATGACAACATAGAACGTAAGTGAAGGCAGAGAGCGCTCGATCTTGAATATCTGGAAAGGGATACCCCATCCAGTAGTAGATTGGGAAGACATAGAAGAGTTCTTTCCTGAGTACAATTCAGTATCATGCATGTCTAGGGCAAATATCAAGGATGACTTCAGCAACCGAAGCATCGGAGAAACGATCGATAGAATATATGATGAAATGGGGCTAGAACAAATACCCCAAGGGAGAGGAGAGGATGAGCATCTTGAGAGCACTCAGCTGTATGACACTGAGGATGCCTCTCAAAGCAGTAGAAATAGAGAGCTGTCCCTAGATAGGTTGACATTAAAACGAAACGAGGACGATAAGAGGAGTTGTACGAGTTAGGCACAGACAATATCAGATGCAGAATGAGAGGAATAGGAGGGAAAGGAAGAAGAGAGATGATGTAATAAATGCTCCTCCAGAGGAAAAGGGATAAGATGGTCAGATTCTAGTGAGTCTGCAACTAAGGCATCGGAGTCAGCCACACAGTCAGACCGACACAAAGGAGTATCTTACGGTCAGAGGGGGGTGTCTCCGCCACCCTATGTGAGCTGACTAAGGACATTGCCCTGTAGACAGCGATGCGGAACCATTGTCCCTGCAGTGGATAGAAACATGATGAGAGAGGAAAAAGAGTGTCACGTATTACAATTCCCGTTGCTCGAGAAAGGAGGAACAAGGCCCAGTATATTCCATGGCCAAACATGGATCGAGAAAAACTGAAAAATAAGCTTCCAATGTTAACATCGGGAGCCGGAAAATGGATACACGAGCTAGAACAAATGACGGGAAGAAACACGTTAGCTTTGGAGATATCAAGGGTCTTTTAACCGCCATACTTGGTGATCGAGCTGACGATGTGTGGACACGTGAAGGTTACCCTGGTGTGACTACAGTTAATACTGCACACAATGGAGCTCCATTTAACAATTGCAGAGCTGAGGTATGAAAAGCATTACGATTGCTATACCCGGATACATCTGACAGGGAGCTATAATGACACGAAAAATGAAGGAGTCAGAGGATCCTTTGATTTACATTCAGAATTTCCAAGACGCATGGGTACTTTAAACTTGTGAAACTTGGGGGAAATCCATACCCGTGTTTTACAATATATTATGCCAAGGGCTGCCAGATCAAGTGCAGAAGCAGCAATTGGTAGTAATTGAAGCCAAAGCGTGGTCTGAAATACAGTTGAACATAGCTCACTATTGCAGATTGCTGCAGAAGAAGAATCGCAAAAAAATAGGCGGCACGAAAAGCCGAAGAGGCAAAATCAGTGCAGAAAAAATTGTCAAAGTATGCCATTGAAGGGGCAATGATAACTAGCACAGACGGATCAAACACACAGCAGGGCAATAATCAACAGCAGGTTAATCAGGGCAGCAATGGGTTTTACCCCAGAGGGAGAGGCTTACGAGGAAGAGGATGTCAGAGTAATCAGGGAGGCTTTCAAAACAATCAGGGAGGTTTTCAAAACATGCAAAATGGCAATCAGGATAAGTCAAATGGGCAAATTATCAGACCACCACCAATATGTTGGATGTGTGGGATGTCAGGGCATTTGGCACGCACATGCAGAAGTCAAGGCATGGTGCAAAACGACCAAGGAACAAGAGTATGGATGGTGAATCCACCTGTGTTTTTACAGCAAGGAGGAAATGGAGTTGCACAGACTCACACGGTGCAACAGCAAGCACCAGGAGCACGGCAAAGCTTACAACCTCAGAATTGATTTGATAAGTTATCCATGAGGACAATCTCAACATTCGCTGATGCAACTGTCACAGACAACAAGTGCAGGACAGGCATTGAACTCCAGAATGAGAGCTACCACCGGTGATGGAGGCTGTCCATTCACACAGCATGGGACAAAGCTATATATGGATTAGGACAGCTCACTGGGAAACCTGATGTGTTCTATCCTATCAGTGACACCTAACCCTCATGAGGAACCAAGGGTGGATGTCGTTATAGGAGATAAAGAATATTCTTTCCTAGTGGACACAAGTGTAACACGCTTGTGTATTCTTGAAGGCAAGGTTTCCTTGTCCGGCGATGCTATAAATACTCAGGGCTTCACAGGAGCAACAAGTCGTGTTCCTTTTACAAATGAACTTCCAGTCTCTATAGGAGAATGTGATATGAGTGTGCCACTGTTATATTCAAGGCAAACCCGAGTAAATATCTTGGGACGAGACCTAATGACGAAGTTAAATATGACAATCTCATTCACGAAGAAGGGCATAATATGTTCAACTCCAGGAATGCCTTATTTGAAAGTATGCGAAATGATTAGAGCATGCGCGGGACAAATAGCTATGAGGGCTGTCCCATTAGAACCCAAAATATTCACATATGGAGTGCGTGTGTTGATGGCAGGGCTACCAGGTCTTGCAGGCAAAATTATGAGAACCCCAGATGAATTTCTATTTAGGCCAAGAATACCTATGCATGAAGAAAAGGGAAAAGTATTTCGCTTGACGATACACACAGCCATAGTCCGAGGGAAAATGGCACTGATCGATGGTTATGATGGCAAAGGCAGACAATGGTGCACAGTAATCACCATTAGGAAGGTTACAGATTGACTGACGTCACTGATGACGATCTGTTTAACGAATGAACAGATGTTGAGGAAACAACAGTTGAGGTAAATCTAATTTTTTGGGTGAGGATGATCAAAAGAGAAGTGCCCCAGAGAATGATGCTTGCACAGAATCGTCCTGAATATTTTGATGACGACATGGCCCAGGTACCTGTCTCAGTGTGGACCACAGGCCACTATGACGTAGGCTTATTGAAAGGAGTCAGAGAAGTAAGGATTAAATTGAAGCCAGGAGCAATTTTGCCAAAGGCACAGTAGTATCCCATGTCTAGGGAAGCAGATGAAGGAATTTTCAAGACAATTTCTGCTATGATGGAACAGGGCATCTCGGTGACGTCAGAGTCATCCTGCAATACCGCAATGTATCCCATCAAGAAATCAAAGGGAGGGTCTTGGTGTTTAGTTCAGGAACTAAGGCCAATAAATGATATTGTAGAGGCTGAGTTCCCTCTAGTCCCTAACCCGGCCACAATCCTATGCAATATACCTGTTGAAGCACAATATTTCATGGTGATTGACTTGAAAAATGAATTTTTCTCAATCCCATTATACAAATACTCACAAGATTTGACGTCATTTACATTCAGACAGATATGTCTGAAAAGCATGAGGCTACCCCAGGGGTACTGTGAGTCTCCTTCAATTTTCAACAGAGTCCTGCAAATGGACTTAAGCAATATTGCATTAGAGAGTGTTGTCTTGCAATATGTGGATGACATCTTAATTTGCAGCACGACAGAGGAAAGATGCAGACACGATTCTATTCAGCTATTGACTATTTCGGCTGAGAAAGGATATAAAGTTGACAAAGAAAAGTTACAATATTGTCAGCAAGAAGTGCTGTATATAGGCCAGCTGATCTCGCATGAGGGGAAAAGGATTACCCCTGAAAACGCTAAAGCCATACTGAATACAGCCAAACCACACACGATAAAACAGATGCAGAGTTTTCTAGGTCTTTGCAATTATGTCAGAGCATGGGTATTTGACCACAGCTCATATACCAAGCCCTTGTTACAGGCCCTAAAGAAGGCACAGGCGACAAAAGAAAAAATGGAATGGTCTGAGACCATGGAAGAAGGGTTTACTGAACTCAAGAGAGCCATTTGTACGGCACCAGTTCTAGGGATTCCCAATTATGCAGAGGAATTCTACCTGTTTTCACACACAAATGGCAGCTTTATGATGGCAGTACTCACACAGAGAACCACATTAGGGTACAAGCCCCTGGCATACCACAGTGGGAATTTGGACCCAACAATGAGAGGCCACTTCCCTTGCGAACAAAGTTTAGCTGCCGCAGCATTCGCCATAGAGAAAGCTACAACCATTGTAATGGGATGCTCCATTATGTTGTTCGTCGAGCATGCGCTATTTGCCGTTCTAAAAAAACCAAAGGGCACATTGACATCCCAGAGAGCTTCTGCTTATGAAGTGATCATATCAACTCCATCGATTAAAATAATTTGATGTTAAATAGTGAACCCAGCTATGTTTATAGCAGAGCCAGTAGCTGAAGGAGAGCCAATCCATGACTGTGCAAATTATCAGAAATTCTATGATGAAATTCCCGGGATGAAAGAAAATGCATTGGCAGAAAGAGAAATTGTCTTCATTGACGGTTCTTCGAGAATTGATCAAAATGATGGACAAAGATACATAGGCACTGCTGTGAAAAAGCACACAGAAAATGGAGAATTTCGAGTACTCATTAGTGCACGATTACCATCTCACTACTCAGCACAAGCTGCAGAATTATTGGTGTTGATACTCGCCATCGAGAGTCACGCAGACCAGGAAGTGACGGTGTACAGTGACTCTGCCTATGTGACATCAACAGTGCATGCAGGCCTAGTGCGCTGGAAAAGGAGGAGCTACCTCAGAACGGACAGCACGCCAGTGCTGCACGCAGCCCTATTGGATAGGCTCATTAAGGCACTACAGCTCCCAGTGGGCATAGCGGCTGTGAAATGTGCCGCCCACACGAAGGGGACGGATTTTATCCCACAAGGAAATCAAGCAGCAGACACAGAGGCCAAGCGTATGGCATCCAAGGGTGAGCCCATAATGGATGTGGAAATAACTGGTGTAAATGAAAAAATGATTATTGCACGAAGTGAACCTGAGGGTTATAGTAACATGGGGCAAACTCAGTTAATGGAACTCCAAGGGGAAGCACCACAGGAGGAAAAGAACCTCTGGAAGCAGCGAGGGTGTTCTTTAAACCCCTCCGAAAGCTTGTGGTGACAAGACAGCACTAGTAAACCTGTAATGCCTATAGCCCTGTTAAAACGAGCATTGGAACAATTGCATTATCCAGCGCACATGTCAAAACAGAATCTAGTAGCAACAATCACTGAAGACTGGTTTATACCTAACTTAGCAGAACAAGTTACATTTTTTATGGTGAACTGCATAATCTGCCAACAGTTCACGGCTGGGCGTACACTAAAGGTAATTAGAGGAGTCATCCCAAGGCCAAATGGAATTTTTAGCACTTGCATGTCGATTATGTCGATATGATTCAAGTATGTACCGGGTACAGGTATCTAATTGTTGTGGTGTGTCCATTCTCTAGATGGATATGTAGAGGAGGTCCCAAATATAGCCCGCACTCTAACCATCCATTTTGAAGTACCAGGAACATATGTGATGTATGATGAGCAAATAAACCAGCAGAGAGCCACAGTAGGGCTCTGTCCAGTACCTATCAGAAGAACAGCACCTATTGAAGTGCCAATACCAAAGAAACCATGGACAGTAAGGTATCCATTAAGAAAACCGTATCAACAAATGAAACGAAACGAAGATCGTCTGAGTACAGTCCCTGAGGAAACTAAAAGGGTCTTAATGGAAGACGAATGGTGACGTGTCGAGAACCCGGACTGACTCCCATATAGAAGAAATGATGGAGAGAGAATGATGTAAAGAGACGGAAACGCCATGAACAAGGATATCATGAACCTGAAGTGAAAGGACAATGTCAAACACAGAAGTTTAAAGCCACGAGCATGATGAAGATAGTCGACCAGTTTACGCATGTACATATGCCTGGAACTGCAAGAAAGCTAAGAAAATCATGCAGCTTGCTATGCTTAGTAGAAAGATAGTGTGGCAAGCGCCACCTATACATAATCTACCTCAAATAAGCAGACCATATAACTGTTTTTCCACTTTGCACAAGAAGCAGAATCAATCCAGATTGCTAAGGGCCACACGAGAAAAAGCTTCATGTTTAGCAAAATCGAGAAGAGATGGCTGAAACGAAACTCATCAGAGGCAACTCTTGCCAGGAAAGCCAAGGTCGTATCAGTGGAAGAGACGAACAGTAGCTACATTTAATTGAAACTAAGGACAGAATATCCTGCTTCTGAAAGGTTAAGATAAGAAGACGAAGACAGGTGGTGGGTGAAACGAAAATCAAATACACAAATTATGTGGAAAAGAGGCAAATTCACATTGTCTGAATCACGTGAAAAGCCGAGCAAGGCAGGCCAGGCGAAGATATCAGAACTTTTCCAGACAGAAGATGCAGTCTCGAGGCCAACCACAGTGAAAAAAATTGACATATGGCTACTAAACTGATGACTGATTGTAACAATAATTGGAGGAAGGCCGGGTAACTAAGGGGCACCCTGCACCTGGCCGACCATTCTGCGTGCTGTTAAGCAAAGTGGAAAAGTATGCATGGGGATGGTCCCAACCCAATCACAATGGACCAAATAATCTAGGGTCCTATAGTTAGTAGAACCAATGGGACGTCATGCTTAGATGCCCACCTGACAGTGTTTACCCAATCCCCTCACTCTGTTACCATATACAGATATAGTACCTATATTAAAGTTACCTTTCCTGAACCAATAGAATTGCATGCTAACTTTTGAGTGTTACACGTCAATGATGACGAGTTTTCAGTATAAATGCTATGATTTTTCTGAAGTTCATTGGATTTGTGAAGCGAGAAGGAAGATCACGCATCTGCTGATATTCATTAGACTCCCCGTTTTTTGTACTTGTCATTAAACTGACTCCCTTTGCCAAACCGTTGAGTTGTCCTTATTGATTGGTGTTGAAGTATATATCTGCACCCCCATCCATCGCTGCTATCTTGTCTTAAAGTGCTTCTGAGCAAACCCTGACTCTATGGGCTGGTTGGGGGTCTCGGAGCACACTTGGTAGCAGAGGATGTTTATCGATTATCGACTAGACAAGACACCCATTGACCGCCGACATAAAGTTACTCTAGGTCCTCAGAAATATCACGAGTCCTTTGCCTTTCGGCTGAGTAGAACGTGAAGGTCCCCGTAGAAAGTGGTAGAGTAAAAATAAAATCTGCAGAATGAGGTCTGAAGGGACCTGTGTTACCCACATAACCCCTTCCACGCCTACGGCCAGCTGAATGGGAGAGAAGCCGGAAAAGGCGGTGATGAAGGCTGTGATCCCGAGCATCCAGAGAGAAAGCATGCGAACAATGAGTGAAAAAGACCAATGCTTTGGCAAAAAGCACATACCTTAGAACAAATAAGGGAAAAGGTAATGGAGGGAGGCAGGAAAACAAAATATAGTCAGAAGTGGAAAAGAATGTATATATACATGGGGAAGGAAATAATGACTTAAGAATAATTAAGTAGACAGAGAGAGGAGACTGGGGAAGACACCCGAGAAGTGAGAGGATTCGCCTAATTCCTACACTTTTAATGGAAGCGGCTAGAAGAAACTTGCATCCAGAGTCCCAAATAAAGGGGAACAAACAGGTCACCACAGAGGTTAAAGACGCTTTTGTGAGAGGGATGGGTTTAAATTCCATGTCGCCGTAAGAATATTAGAGGCAGAGGTATATGTGGCCAGCTGGAGTTTGTCTAGTCTGTTAACATCTGTCTTATGTGTTGTTTGTTGTGACGTCATAAGTCAAAAACTTTCCTTAGAGGAACTGACATAAGATTTATGCGATTAAATAACTGAGATATTGTAGTATACAAATTGATGTTTATTGAGTAAAATAGAAGATATAATATTTTGTGGAAAAAACGAGATTGGAGCTTGCAGTGATTGGTGCTCGCTCATATTGTTGGAATTGTTTAGGTCATGTAAAGCGTTAACAAGTGTTATGCAAGGAGATAGGGAACAGATTTATGCATGGAAGACATAACTCCATTAGCACACCTGTGCAAACAGTTGCTGAAAGATGCACCCAAGCTGAAAAAGTACAGTGCAGAATGGGTTAAAGGAACCGCCCAAAAAATATTTATGCCTTGGCCACATGGCGGGTCATTATCTAAAGCTGTTGTGCAACACATGACGACATACTTGCACGCCACATACACAGGCAAATAGTTATACAAACACCTAGCTAGTCTAGAGTTGTGGAAAATGTATCAACAAGACAAGGAAGAGCAACCACCATTAGACTGGATACTTAATGTATGCACAGAGGGGGGTGAGACGCCCTCAGCGCCACCCGCCCCATCTGAAACGAAAATTGAAAATGATAAGGAGGATGGGTTATATCCGCTCAGAGAACTTAAAGCAGCCACGGGGTATAGCAACCCAGCATATGAGTCACCTACCCAAAGTAGTGATGAAAATCAAGATAAGGATAGAGATAGAGATATTACCTCCAAAGTCCCGAGGGACAAGGAGAGACGCGATGATGAGAGAAGAGACCCGACACAGGCAAGTACATCTCTCGAGGCAGAGAGAGAAGGCAAAAGATGGAAAGGAAGTGAGGATAGAACTGATGAGATAGCATTCAAGAATGAATGGATGGGAGGGCAGAATTTATTGAAACGCGATGGCAAAGGCATTGATGACGCGAAAAAAAAGGAGAAGTTAGACTATGTACAGAGAAGGGAGAAGGAAAAGGAAAAAGGATTGAAAGACAAAAGAATAAAGAGAAAAGATAGGAGAAGATTGTTGTCTAACAATAACAGTTATATCGCGAAGAGCAAGAAAGGCAACATGATCGTAAACAGAGAACAGCCAATGATCAAAACAGACAAGAGCAACGAAGAATAGAGGAAGAACAAAGGATATGAGAGAAAAGAATAAAGAGATGAAGGGATGAGGAGATACGAAGGACAAATGAACGTAGAGACGCAAGGAAAGAGTAAGAAGATAGGGTCAGAGGAGAAGCGAGGAAGCGCAGAGAACTCAATGACAATGTAGAACGTAAGCGAATACAGAGAGCATGCGATCTTGAATATCTGGAAAGAGAGGTTAAAAAACCTGATCCAGTGGTAAACTGGGAGGAAATAGAAGAATTCTTTCCTGAGTACGATTCGGTACCAGGCACATCTAGGGCAAATATTGAGGATGACTTCGACACCAGAAGCATCTGTGAAATGATCGATAGAATATATGATGAAATGGGGCTAGAACAAGTACCCCAAGGGGAGGGGGAAGACGAGCGCCTAGAGAGCACTCAGCTTTACGATGCTGAGGACGTCTCCCGTAGTAGTGGAAATAGAGATCTGTCCCTAGACAGGTTGGAAATAAGTAGGAACAAAGACGATGCAAGACATTGCACAAGTTGGGCGCAGAACATGTCCGACACCGAAATAGAGCGACATGAGGAAAAGGAGGAAGAAAGGAGATGCAAAAAATTATTCCCAGGAAGGAAAGGGATATGATGGCTAGATTCTAGTGAGTCTGCACCAAGGGCATCAGAGTCAGCCACACAGTCAGACCGACATGAAGAAGTATCTCACGGTCAGAGGGGAGTGTCTCCAACATCCTATGTGAGCCGGCTAAGGACATTGCCTAGTAGGCGGCGATGCAGGAACATTATGCCTGCAATAGATAGAAGAACAATGAGAGAGGAAAGAGAGGACTATGCATCCCAATTTCCGTTGCTCGAGAAAGGTGGAGTGAGACCACAGTATATTCCATGGCCACACATGGACCGAGAAAACCTAAAATATAAGCTTCCAATGTTGACATCGGGAGCCGGAAAATGGATACACGAGCTACAAAAAAGGACAGGAGGGAACACGTTAGCTATCGGGGATATCAAAGGTCTCTTAATCGCCATACTTGGTGATAGAGCAGACGATGTGTGGACACAGACAGATTACCCTGGTGTGACCACAGTTAATACTGCACATGACGGAGCTCCGTTTAACAATTGCAGAACCGCAGTATGGAAAGCATTACGAGTGCTATACCCAGATACTTCCGACATGGGAGCTATCATGACTCAGAAAATGAAGGAGTCGGAAGATCCGTTGATTTACATACAGAATTTCCAAAACGCATGGGTACTCGAGAATCTCGGGGCAAACCTATACCCGTGTTCTACCATATATTGTGCCAAGGCCTGCCAGAGCCGGTACAGAAAAAGCTCAAGAAATTGGTAGGAATCGAGGCCAAGCCATGGTCAGAAATACAGTTGACCATCGCACACTATTGCAGGCTGCTGCAAGAAAAGAATCGCAAAAAGGAAGCTGCACAAAAGGGTGAAGAGGAAAATTAGTGCAGAAGAAATTGTCAAAATATGCACTTGAAGGAGCAATGATAACTAGCACAGCTGAATCGAGCATGTCACAAGTCAATAATCCACAGCAGAATAATCAGGACAGTACTGGGTTTTATCCCAGGGGAAGACAATTTAGAGGAAGAGGATGGCAGAGTAAACAGGGAGGTTTCCACAATAATCAAGGAGGTTTTCAAAACATGCAAAATGGCAATCAAGATATGTCAAATGGGCAAATAATCAGACCAGCGCCAGTATGTTGGTTGTCTGGGATGATGGGGCATTTAGCGCGCATATGCAGAAATCAAGGCATGATGCCGAATGGCCAAGGAACAGGAGCAGGTACGGTGAATCCACCTGCATTTTTTCAGCAGGGAGTTGCACAAAATCACACGGTGCAACAACAAATGGCAGGAGCACAACAAGGCTTGCAACCTCAGAATTCAGTGAATTTTCCACAAGGACAGTCCCAACAGTCACAGATGTAACTGTCACAGACAGTAAGCACAGGACAGACCGTGAACCCTGGAATGAGGAATAACACTGGTGATGGGGGGAAGTCAATTTGCACAAGGTGGGACAAAATTATATATGGACTAGGACAGCTCACTGGGAACCCTGATGTGTTCTATCCTATCAGTGACACCAGACCCTAACCGGGAACCAAGGGTGGATGTCGTTATGGGGGATAAAGAATATTCCTTCCTCGTTGACACGGGTGCAACACGTTCGTGTATACATGAAGTTTTCCTTGTCCGCCAATGCTATAAATACTCAGAGTTTCACAGGAGCTACAAGTCATGTTCCCTTTACAAATGCACTTCCAGTCTCTATAGGAGAATGTGAAATGAATGTGCCTCTATTATATTCACGACAAACCCCAGTAAACATTTTGAGTTGAGATCTAATGACAAAGTTAAATATGTCAATCTCGTTCACAGAAGAGGGCATAGTATGTTCAACTCCAGGAATGCACTATTCAAACATATGCGAAATGATTACAGCATACGCAGGACACACAGCTATGAGAGCTATACCATTAGAACCAGAATTATTTGCATATGGAATACGCGTGTTAATGGCAGGGCTGCCAGGCCTTGCTGAAAAAACTATGAGGACCCCAGAATAATTTTTGTTCAGGCCAAGAATACCTATGCACGAGGAAAGGGGACAAGTATTGCCCTTAATACACACAGCCGCGATGCGAGAAAAAGGGGTTTTGATCGATAGCTGTGATGATGAAGGCCGACAATGGTGCACAGTAATCGCCATTGAAGAGGGGTACAGATTTACTGATGTCACTGATGACGATCTGTTTGATGAACAAGCAGACGGAGGAGAAACAACAGTGGAGGTGAACCTCACCTTTTGGGTGAAAATGATCACAAGAGAAGTGCCTCAGAGGATGATGTTAGCACAGAACCGTCCCGAATATTTCAAGGATGATATGGCCCAGGTGCCTGTCTCAGTGTGGACCACAGGACCCTATGACGTAGGCTTATTGAAAGGAGTCGGAGAAGTGAAGATTAAACTGAAGCCAGAAGAAATTCTACCGAAAGCACGGCAATACCCCATTTCCAGGGAGGCCGATGAAGGATTTTTTTTTTTTTTTTGGTTTTTCAAGACAACAAAGAGCTTATTTCAGAGCATAAACTTTGGGCACCTGCCCGTAACAATTTCAACAAAAAGCCATAGTTCTCTAATGTATTCACCCACCCTCACCCCTCCTTCCTCCACACCCATTTTCTCAGGACACAAGTTCCACTTGTCCATAGTTGTCCTCTTTGGGCAGCGCCAACCCGGGCTTACGACCGGTCAGTCAGTGTCAGTGTTTAATCGACTCTCCTTAGTCCGGTGCAATGTGATCTATACTAAGGCTGGTTTCGGGCCGGGACGAGGGCCCATGTTGCCCTTTGGTCGTGTCGTCCGTATTGACGAACACCTCCATGAATTGCAGCCAGTCGGTCTCTATCTGCGCACTTGAGACCTGTATCGCTGCCGTTAGTCTATCCATGAAGTAGATGTCCTTGGCCACTGCCACCAACTCTTTCCTCGTAGGAAGGGCTGTTCTCTTCCATGTCCTTAGCACACAGAGGGGAGTCCCCCAGATGAACCATTTTAAACCAACTTTAATAGCCTAGCTCTAATTTAAACTAGGTCACATTCCGTGAATTGTATACATCACCTCACAAGATGAGAATTACACAGAGTACCAGATTTTTCATTTAATAAAAAATGTTTTCATAGTTTTATTACGTAGGCCATGGGTCCTACGTGCAATAATCATAAAAAACACCACACAAAGACATGTATCAATGTAGAAAATATGTACAATGCATCTATTAGCAATTACATGTGTAGTTATAAAAACACAGATGACGCCGCCAGGGTTTTGTGTCACTGAGCTGGGAGGGCACATATTCTAACTGCCTATCCCTATCTGGCTAACAAGTCACAGATATGCTCTACATGGCAGTGTCACCCGATAACAATGCTAAAACTAATTAGACATGGCACATAAAAATTGCGTCTGACCAAAACACACACATCCCGGGTCTACGTCCGTTGTGGCGTTGATGAGTCACATCACCAAGCTCGATTGTGCGGAGTGGTGTACCGGGCGTTTCGGCAGGGCATTAATTCTGCTGCCTTCATCAGGACCCCAAAGGGAATGGAGTTCTGTGGATGTGGTAAATAGTAATATTACTGGCCTATACAACCAAATACCAATATCATCAGCAACACAAGAAAAAACAGCTTACAGTTGCTGGTACAGTTAACTAATAACAACATATTAGATGTGAGGAAATTCTCCACCTATAGAAACCCCAAACTCCTTTGTATGGGAGGAAATCCACCCTGGAACAGAGTGGTAACATAGATATAGAAGCAACCTCCACCAAACCGAATTAATCACCGTGCCCTTCTCTGTTGAAAGCAGGGAAAGGGCAGAAAAGAAAACACTCACCGAAAAACGTGGAAGAAAGGGAAAAATTATACAACCCAATAGTATAGTTCCCCTGGGAAGCGAAATGAGGTGCTACTGTGTCGAGATGCATGCATGCTGAAAGTGCCCAAACCCCCCGACCCAAAATAAGGAGGTATACCAAACCCTCCGTCAGGCACAGATAGGGCTAGCAATGGCCCTGTACTTACTAGGAATGGTAGGGTGGTGGCCCCATAACGTATTTCAGAAGCCGTAAAAAAGGCACGGAGGCCCAAAGAAGTGCCTCCCCGTCGGCTCATCTGAAACCACAGGAACCAGTTAAAACACAAATAAATATACATGCCAGAGCCCTGCTAACAAAAACGAGGAAGAGAGTGGGAAATTCACCTGCAGCTGTAAAATGGAGCAGGTGATAGAAGATGGTCACTCTCACGGCCCACACAAGGTATCGAGGACCGGTAGTGCCGCTCTAGGGGGATCAATGTCACGTGCCCACTACCCCGACGGTAGACTGGAGAGGGGAGCCCTGTGCCGTTCGTGCCTACAGGAAAACGCAGAAAAATATGCCGTTTCAGAAAAAGTAAATTCGAAATATGTTGGAACATCACTATATCTTAAAGGCGTGGAAACCACGGACTTGCATATAAGTGTGTGCCATAATCTGCACCTTACATAAACTCCCCCCGCGGTCTTATCCACGCGTATCCCATTCCTACATTCATTTTGCAATGACAAATGCATCGAGTAGGCACCTACCTTGGGAGGGCCCCCAATCCGAACGGAGCCCTACAGTTGAGGTTGTTGGTCTGGGCCGATAGCAAACCGCGCCTTGATCACACGGACTCAGGCTCGGTGCGTGCTCGGAGATGAACTCTCCACTCGCCGTGTCTGAAAATCGGCACAAAGGAAGGGACCCAACGTTGCCTAGGCAACACGTGTAAAAATAGAAGTCGGGCACAAAAAAGGCATGGAAAACGAAATAGGACTCGGGAAAAGGGGCTGGCTGTAGGCTAGACTTTGCCAGAGTATCAAAACCTACCCCAATGGGCCTCATACAATCTTTATAGTCAAATTCATATAAATGCGGCGTCCCTGTGCGGGGACCCCACAGACTATGGTCGGTCCGCGTGAAATCACCTCGAAAGATCACAGCAGGCATGGATCCGAGGCTACGGGGGCAAGGAAAACTATCTCCACGTTGACTGATGAACATCACAACATGTAGTGGGAAAAGAAGGAAAATCACCACCGAAGGGGGTTATTTTCATTTAAACCCCGTTCTATGGTGTCCAATCTGTATATCCACCTGGCTTCTGCTTGGTTAAGGCTGCGTGCCGAGATATTGTGTCTCGGTAGGGCCTCCAGAATCCACCAAAAGAGATCCTCAGGGGAATGACCAAGTTGCATATAGTGAGAGACTAAGGGGGCAGTAATATTTTTACATCTGATACGTGACCTGTGTTCCACGATACGTGTGTGGGCAGGTCTCACGGTTTGGCCTACATACTTAAGGTCACAAGGGCACTGAATACAATAAATTGCATTAGATGTTTTACAGTTTGTCATGTCTCGGATGTCCCATTTCCTGTCTCTCACCTGGAAGTCCTTGATTTTTTTGGTGTACTTACATACAGAACAACCTCCACACGGGAAATGTCCTACAAGAGGCCGGAGATCCCATCCCGTAGTTCTGTTTCTCGAGAGCCGAGGTTTCGAGTGCACAAAGAGATCTCTCAGGTTTTTCTGTCTAGTCATAGCAAAAAGTGGTGTTGGCTCATCACACAATTCCAGTTTGACCAAAGGCCAACATTTTTTAATCAATTTCTTAACCGCATAAATATGCGTAGTGTAAGGCAAAACACAGACAAGTTTTTCTTCTGTGGTGCGGACTTTGGGAGTGAGCAGACATTCCCTCGGAGTGAATCTCGCCCTTTTAGCCGCCTTTGAGACCAGTTTCCTCGGGTAACCCCTAGCCACCAAACGTGTGGTGAGGCTATCCGCATGGATGGTGTACTCATTGATAGATGTGCAATTTCTGCGTAATCGCAGAAATTGACCATATGGAAGATTCTCCTTCACTGCCCTCGGATGGAAACTCGAGAAATGGAGTAATGTATTTCTATCCGTGGGTTTTCTAAATAGCGAGCATTCTAAGTTGCCATCTCTTACATAGATTCTGAGATCCAGAAAGTGGATCTCTTTGGTACTTGAACTAATCGTGAATTTAATCTCTGTGTGTTGTCTATTAATCCACAAGAAAAATTCCTGGAGAGCCGATGCTGGGCCCTGCCAGATAAGAAAAATGTCGTCAATATACCGCCGCCAAAGTTTTATGTAATTTACAAACGGGTTGGTTTCAGCTAGTACAAAATGATGTTCCCACATAGCCATATATAGTATGGCTAAACTGGGCGCGAACGCCGCGCCCATCGCTGTTCCATGCGTTTGCACAAAGAATTGTTCCTTATATTGGAAATAATTCTTTTCCAGGGCCATAGTAAGTAGCTCTAAAATGAATTCTGTAGGGGTGTTGCGTGGTGATTCCTCAATCGAGAGGATTTCCCGTATGCATTGAATCGCCTCCTGCTGGGGGATGCTCGTATATAAAGCACATATGTCCAGTGTGACAAGGATTTCTTCCTCAATATTGAATGGTCTACCCTCGACCAGTCCTATAACTGAGGAACTGTCACGTAAATAGGTGTTAGTGGCCTGACTAAGAGGCTGCAAGAATTTGTCAATATATTTACAGACCGGTTCGAGAACCGAGCCGCAGCCCGCAACTATTGGGCGCCCCGGGGGGTTGTCAGCATTCTTATGAATCTTCGGGATCACATAGAATGTGGGGGTGCGCCCTTCCGACAGATTCAAAAAATCAAACTCATCTTTAGACAGCCAGCCCCGCTCAAGTGCTAGAGTGGTAGCTGACTGTATAGTCTGCCTAAGGTCCATACGTGGATCTTTCTTGATTTTCTTGTAACTGACCTTGTCGTCCAATAGGTTCAGGACCATCGTATGGTATTGTTGTTGGTTGAAAACAACAATACCTCCACCCTTATCCGCGGGTTTGATAACCAATTCAGAGTCCTCAGATAGGGTTTTGATGGCTTGTCTCTCCAAGTTGGTCAGGTTATATCTAATAGATTGTTTCTTGTGCTCTAAGTCTCGGACTCCCTTGAGGACACATTTCTCAAAGGTAAGGATCTCCTTAGTCACCTGGTTGTCGGTAGGTGTAAATGAAGACGGTCCTTTTAATCCCGTATCAGAACTTTTTTCCAATGGTTCTGAGTTCTTAAAAAAAGATTTTAGTCTAACTTTCCTCAGAAATTTTCTGATGTCTGTTTCAACTACAAACCAATCGGTGCAGGTGGTAGGAACAAATGAATGTCCCTTAGTTAGAACATTTTTTTGTGCTTGTGTAAGAATTTTACCTGACAGGTTAAATATGGGCAAGTCAAGCTGGTCATCAATCTGATTTATCTCCTCCGGCGTTGCCGGGGCCTGTATGTCGGGGGAAACCACATGGGGGGCGGCGGATATTGAGGGCCCCAAAACTGACCTTGTGGAGAACCTCTGCCTAAAAAAGGTCTGTAGCCCGGTTGCGGGGGCCCAAGGGGATACTGATTGGAGCCCTGGGACGAGTCACTGCCTGAGCTTGAGAAACTAACACGTACCCCCTGTCTACGTGCCCGACCTCCTATTGGATTTTTACTATTTCTGCTCTGGAGGAAATCAGCTAACAAATATGGATAAATGGTCTCCAACTTAAACTCTTGAATATCTTTAGATAATTTTTTGGTTTTTTTGGTTAGAGTCATATTCTTAAATTCTTCAAATAATTTTTGGACCTCCTTAAGTTTTTCCTGTGCATTGACAATCACCGTACTGGTACGAAATTTGGTCTCTGCCTCATCCAATTCAATTTGTATATGGCTTGTGAGGCGTTGCGCCGTAGATATAGTGAGATACATGAGATCGCGACTACATTTCGTCGCAATAAAACTAAAATTTGTTTTATACATCTCATCTTCTAAGAATAGACACGGTTCGTTTCTGACGACCAGGCCTGCCGGTATAATATTGGCCTTCAAATATTCCCGAAGGAAATGCCCATGTAATTCAGTACGAAAAGATTTTTTCTTAAGTTTGAGCAAATCTTCCCCCGATGATGTTTGGGGAACGTTGGCATCAGAGCTACCTAGATCGAAAAAAGAAGGGCCTTTAAGAATATTTGTGATCTGTTCCTCCGTAAAGCTGAGCGTGGCCGCTTCCGCCATCTTGTCTTCAATATAAAGGACAGATGGCGCTAAGACGGAAGGGGAAAGCAAGATACGTGAGGGGACACCACTCATCCAAATAAGTACTGGGTCGAAAGAAGGAGGGCTCCCAACCACAAACACATACCACAGACACAGTCTCACCACAAAGTCCAAATGAAAAAATGGCTGCCCATGTAGTCAAATCGCCTCATTCACCAAATGTGAAACCTCAAAAAAGGGAAGAAAAAGAACCAAACTAATTGGAAACCCCTACAGACAGCAACAAACTGTCTAGATATCGCCACACAAGGGATACGCACTCAAAGGCATACAGGGGACAAATGAGTGACAACATTAGCACACAGAGGGGAGTCCCCCAGATGAACCATTTTAAACCAACTTTAATAGCCTAGCTCTAATTTAAACTAGGTCACATTCCGTGAATTGTATACATCACCTCACAAGATGAGAATTACACAGAGTACCAGATTTTTCATTTAATAAAAAATGTTTTCATAGTTTTATTACGTAGGCCATGGGTCCTACGTGCAATAATCATAAAAAACACCACACAAAGACATGTATCAATGTAGAAAATATGTACAATGCATCTATTAGCAATTACATGTGTAGTTATAAAAACACAGATGACGCCGCCAGGGTTTTGTGTCACTGAGCTGGGAGGGCACATATTCTAACTGCCTATCCCTATCTGGCTAACAAGTCACAGATATGCTCTACATGGCAGTGTCACCCGATAACAATGCTAAAACTAATTAGACATGGCACATAAAAATTGCGTCTGACCAAAACACACACATCCCGGGTCTACGTCCGTTGTGGCGTTGATGAGTCAGATCACCAAGCTCGATTGTGCGGAGTGGTGTACCGGGCGTTTCGGCAGGGCATTAATTCTGCTGCCTTCATCAGGACCCCAAAGGGAATGGAGTTCTGTGGATGTGGTAAATAGTAATATTACTGGCCTATACAACCAAATACAAATATCATCAGCAACACAAGAAAAAACAGCTTACAGTTGCTGGTACAGTTAACTAATAACAACATATTAGAGGTGAGGAAATTCTCCACCTATAGAAACCCCAAACTCCTGTGTATGGGAGGAAATCCACCCTGGAACAGAGTGGTAACATAGATATAGAAGCAACCTCTACCAAACCGAATTAATCACCGTGCCCTTCTCTGTTGCAAGCAGGGAAAGGGCAGAAAAGAAAACACTCACCGAAAAACGTGGAAGAAAGGGAAAAATTATACAACCCAATAGTATAGTTCCCCTGGGAAGCGAAATGAGGTGCTACTGTGTCAAGATGCATGCATGCTGAAAGTGCCCAAACCCCCTGACCCAAAATAAGGAGGTATACCAAACCCTCCGTCAGGCACAGATAGGGCTAGCAATGGCCCTGTACTTACTAGGAATGGTAGGGTGGTGGCCCCATAACGTATTTCAGAAGCCGTAAAAATGGCACGGAGGCCCAAAGAAGTGCCTCCCCGTCGGCTCATCTGAAACCACAGGAACCAGTTAAAACACAAATAAATATACATGCCAGAGCCCTGCTAACAAAAACGAGGAAGAGAGTGGGAAATTCACCTGCAGCTGTAAAATGGAGCAGGTGATAGAAGATGGTCACTCTCACGGCCCACACAAGGTATCGAGGACCGGTAGTGCCGCTCTAGGGGGATCAATGTCACGTGCCCACTACCCCGACGGTAGACTGGAGAGGGGAGCCCTGTGCCGTTCGTGCCTACAGGAAAACGCAGAAAAATATGCCGTTTCAGAAAAAGTAAATTCGAAATATGTTGGAACATCACTATATTTTAAAGGCGTGGAAACCACGGACTTGCATATAAGTGTGTGCCATAATCTGCACCTTACATAAACTCCCCCCGCGGTCTTATCCACGCGTATCCCATTCCTACATTCATTTTGCAATGACAAATGCATCGAGTAGGCACCTACCTTGGGAGGGCCCCCAATCCGAACGGAGCCCTACAGTTGAGGTTGTTGGTCTGGGCCGATAGCAAACCGCGCCATGATCACACGGACTCAGGCTCGGTGCGTGCTCGGAGATGAACTCTCCACTCGCCGTGTCTGAAAATCGGCACAAAGGAAGGGACCCAACGTTGCCTAGGCAACACGTGTAAAAATAGAAGTCGGGCACAAAAAAGGCATGGAAAACGAAATAGGACTCGGGAAAAGGGGCTGGCTGTAGGCTAGACTTTGCCAGAGTATCAAAACCTACCCCAATGGGCCTCATACAATCTTTATAGTCAAATTCATATAAATGCGGCGTCCCTGTGCGGGGACGTTAGCTATCGGGGATATCAAAGGTCTCTTAATCGCCATACTTCCATGTCCTAGCCTGCGCGGCTCTGGCTGCCAACAGTAGAGAGTGTGTCAAATCAGGGAGTTTCTCCCAGTGTTCGTCCCTTTGCTGCAATCTGAATATCAGCAGGATTGGGTCTTGAGGGTAAACCCCTCGCCCGCCTCCTTAAGCCAGCTAAGCACTTCCGACCAATAAGCTTGGACTTTTTTACATGACCACCACATGTGCCAATGGTTGGCTCTTTCCCCGCATCCGTGCCAACACACAGGGACGACTTTCGGGAACATCCTGGAGAGGGCAATCGAGTCATACTGCCACCTGTGGAGGAGTTTGATGGCATGTGTCATGTTGTGAAGTTATGCTCGGAGACAGGTGGATGCTGAAACAATAATTTAATCACTGGTTGAAGGATAGCGTTATGTTTAAGGGAATTACTATCAAGTCCTCCCGGTTAACTTCACCGGTGTCTTGGTCTTCCAAAATATAACGACGTTAGTCCTGGTCTGGTCTTATCTTGAGGTGTCCGGATAGGCCCACCACTCTGGTTCTCCCCTCTCTCCTTTCTCTGTGTCCTGTGGAATGAGAGCAACCCATTAGTTTGGTTTGGCGCCCTTTTATCATAACAGGAGGTTTCAAACCCCCTCCAATCACTGGGAGCCTGGGCTAACCCCCTTCTCATTGGTTCCTGGGACGTTGTCCCGCCTCCCTTAAAGGTTGCCGCCCCGGGCTGTCGCCCTTCCCGTTTCCCTTGAGGTGGTGAGGGTTCACGTTGGCCATGCAGCCGTGGCCGCGTGGTGTAAGGACGCATCCGGACGATGGGCGTCCTTCTCCAGCCACATGAAGTCCTGGCTCCATCAGAAGGAGCACGGAGGTGGCGATCCGGTCGCTGCTCTCCTGCGTCCTGGCACCACCGCGAGCACGGCTTCCCGTTCCCCGGACCGGAGTGGAACCCAGGTGAGTGTTCCGCTGGCCCGCCGCGGCTGTCCGCAAAGGCTTCTCTCGCAGCTTCGCCGCGGCAGTCTATCGCGGCTCTTTCCGCAGCGTCGCCGCGGCCGCCAGCAACGCGGCTGTCCGCGGCGGCTTCCCCCTTCCTTGCTACACCGGGAAGGGCGGGCATGCCGCCAGGGTGTCCAGCATCTCCGGGCTCGTGCGGGTTGAGTGCACGCCGCGGCACCACCCGAGGCATGACTCCACACATGTATTGGCATGAGATCGATGTCTTAAATGCCCTGCTATAGAGTCGCCCCCAGAGACTGTCCCCAATCGCACAGCCCAGGTCCCTCTCCCATTTCCCATTTCCCTCTAAGGCTTTTGGTTGTTCCCTCCTGGGGGATCAAGAGAGCTCCATATAGGAGGGAGATGAGTCCTTTCATTTCTGTGTGGGAGTCTAGGATTTTTTCAACTGGAGTGAGCTTTCTTTGTATGCATGGCTTTAGTTTCGGCTTCATTAGGATTCCCTTGAGTCGAAGGTATAGGAGCGGTGAGAGTCTGCCAATTCCCAATGCCTCCTCGAGCTCCTGGATAGTTATGAAGGTGTCCTCCCTCACCAACTGGCCCACCCTACAAAGTCCCGCATCAAACCAGGACTGATAGTGTTCATGGCCTGGGATTTCCTCCAGCACTGGCGTGGACCAGATGTGGCTCAGTGGCGAGGGCCATATGGTCACTTTTTCCCTATTTCCCTTCCCTGCTAATGCTTTCCACATAGTTCCTAGTATTGGATGGTCCCTAATTCTTTTTGGGAGCTTTTGCAATAGAACCCATAACCATTCTCCTACTGTGACTGGGTTTAGGTAAAAGTTCTCGATGTAAACCCATTGTTTGTTGGGGTCCTCTCTAAGGTGGGAGGCCAGTGCCCTGGGTTGGGTCCCTCTTTCTTTGGGGAGGGTGAGAGTCTCGTATCCTAATCTGGGTCTCTGGCCCTGCCATATGAACTTCGTTATGCGCCTTCTGGCTTCTTTGAGGTATGTTTCCGGAGCCTGCAGTGGGAGCATATCGAAGACATACAACACCCTGGGAAGCAGATTCATTTTTTATAGCGTTTATCCTTCCGATCCACGAGATCTGCCCCTTTCCCCAGCCCTCCATGTCTCTGAATAATTTATCGAACAGTGGGCGGTAGTTTACCTGGCTCAAATCCTCATTGGGTCTAACAATATTGATCCCTAGGTATTTTATCCCATCCGTGCAAATTTGGAGGCCCAGGGGGGGTCAGTTCTGCCACGTTTATGTCCGTGTCTGATGCAAAGGGAAAGATCATTGACTTGCCTATGTTCACCTTGAAGCCTGAGAAGAGACCGAACTGTCAATCACCTGCAGGGCGGCTGGAACCGACCTAGTGGGCTCCCTTAGGTGCAGCAAAATATCATCTGCATAAAGGCAGAGTTTGAAGGTACGGTCTCTCACGTCAATAACCCGTACCGTCGGAGAACCTCTGAGGTATTCTGCGAGTATCTTCATGGCGAACAGGAGCGGGAAGAGGGGGCAGCCCTGCTGCGTCCCTCTTTGGAGGCTAAAAGTGCGTGATAGGTGCCCATTGACAATGACTCTAGCTGATGGCGACACATATGGGGCCTTAATTGCTTGCCTGATCCTTATTCCAAAACCCAGCTTCTCGAGTACCCCATGTAGGAACCCCCAGTTGACCCGATCAAATGCCTTTTCAGCGTTGATGGACACCAGGACCGGGTTCTCCCCCCTCAGTGCTGCTTCCCTCATGAGATTCAGAGTTTTGCGTAGGGTGTCTGCCCCCTGCCTCCCTTGTATAAAGCCCACCTGGTCAGAATGGATTAGCCTTGGCATATGGCTGTCCAGCCTCATAGCGATGATCCTGGTGAATAATTTTGCATTCACGTTCAGGAGCGAAATTGGTCTGTAGGATCGGCAGTCTGTCGAATCCTTCCCCTCCTTCGGGATTACCGTGATTAGTGCTTTACCAAAGGACGGGCATGCCCTCACTGTCATCATTATATTAGAGAATAGACCTGCTAGAAACCCCACCAGTTGACCCAAGAAGGCCTTGTAGAAGCTTGCGGTAAACCCGTCCTCCCCTCGGGCCCTGCCCAGCTTCAGGCCCGATATCGCTTTAAGCACCTCCTCCTCTGTTATCGGAGCATCTAGGGCTGATGCTTCTAGGGTTCCAAGGACTGGGAGGGTGACCCCGTTGAGATATGCCTCACGTGCTTCCTCCTCTGCCTCCCCTTCCCTCCTGTACAGGGTCTCATAGAAGCCGGCGAATTCCTCTGCTATACCAACCGGGTCTGTTCTTTCCCCCTCTTCACCACTCACAATTCTTGTCACCCATCTGTCCGCCCTGTGTCCTCGAAGTTTAGCTGCCAGCATGGCATCGGCCTTGTCGCCTTTTTCATAATATCTCTGATGCAGATGTTGGAGTCCTTCTACAATTTTGCCCATCTCCAGTTCCCTCAGTTCTTTTCTCTTCTCTCTCGCTATGCCCAGATCCCTCTCTTTCTCTTCCTCCTCCTTCCCTTCCAATCTTTCAAGAGAGAGTATCTCTGACCTTAACCTGTGAGTCAGGAGGGTCCTAAACCTCTTTTTAGAGGCCCCTTCACTAATCAGCCTACCCCTCCAGGTTGCCTTTGCCGCCTCCCATACAATTTCCCGGTTCACTTCTCCCGTGTCGTTTAGCTTGAAATATTCTCTGATCGCCGTTGTCATCTCCTCCTTAAAAACCGCATCCCTCAGTAGGAAATCATTACATTTCCATAGAGATTCCCTGGGTTTCAGGCCAGATATGCTTATGTCTGACCAGACCATGTCATGGTCCGACCAGCTGACCGGGCGGATCTCACAGGCGTCTATTCTGCTCATGTACTGGTGCTCAGTGAATACATAATCTATTCTCGTCCTGGTGCCATGGACTGCGGCGTACAAGGTCTATCCCTTTCCCATTGGGTGTAGCTCCCTCCATATATCCACCAACCCCTGCTCTCACATTAGGTCCCGGAACCCCCTATGCGGTCGTCCCCCTCTACTGCCTGGCGGGATGGTCTTCCCACTATGCTCTAACTCCCGGCCCGCCCACATGTTGAAATCCCCAGCCAGGAGCAAGAGCCCTTCCGCTTTGGCCATCACCTCTCCCAAGGCTTCTTGAATGAATTCCATGTGCCCCACGTTGGGGCAGTATATGGCTGCTAACATGACTCTGGAGTTATGTAAATTGCCTGACACCACCATGGCTCTCCCATCCTCCCTTCCCCAACGGGTTATCTCTGTTAATTTTTGATTCCTGTGGAGTAAGATACCAACTCCGCTTCTCTTTGTATGGCCGGATGCCCAGAAGGTATGGCCCATCTGCGATCCTGGGATGGCCCTCTCCTCCCCCCTCACTGTTCTGGTCTCTTGTACGAAGAGAACATCTACTCCCGCGTTCTTCATGCCCCTCCCCAGAAGAGAGCGCTTTGCTGGGGAATTGAGCCCCTTGACATTGAGCGAGCCTAACCTGAGTGTCTCGACCTGGCCCCTTCTCTCATTTTCTGCCATTGCTTCTTTGCTTTGTGTTCATTATCTTCCCAGTCCTGTAGGAGCTGCCCTGTTCCCTTTTGGAGCTAGATAGATATTGCGCCTGAGAACCCCTACCCCCAACTCCTTCCCCTCCCCCCTCCCTTCTCCCTCCCCTGTTCAGGACACCTGCCACGGGCAAGCCACCAGGGTGAAAGCGTGTCCGTGCACCGCAGTTCTCTTGATGAAATTTGTGCCCCCGGCCGGGGTTGCTTCACTACTGTCCTTACACTCCCTGCTCGTTTGTCATTATTCCCCTAGTCAACTCTGACCTCCAACGTTGGGGTGTTTGGTTTCTTGAATTCTCTTCTGCCCTTTGTCTTCTTCTTTGTAGACCAAGGGCCCTCCGGTTCTCTCCTGATTTCTGGCGGTGTCAGAGTGCCCACTCCATTTCCCTCCTCCTGGGCATCTCCCTTAAGCACTTGCAGCACTTGCGAGGCTTCTTTACCGCTGGTCACTCTGTAGTCTACCCCAGCTCGTTCGAAGGATAGGGCAAATGGAAAGGACCACCTATATCTTATGTCCTGGCTGGTGAGCCACTGGGTGAGCGAACGACACTCTCTTCTGCGGGTGAGCGTGAGGGTTGACAGATCTTGGTAGATCCTGATTGTGTCGCCTTCAAAGATGAAGCTCCCCAGCCTTTTTTGCCTTCTCCAGAACCTCAATTTTCCCTCTATAGCAGAGGAACCGCACTACGATGGTCCTTGGTCCCTGCACCCCCTCCACCTCGATGTGCTCTTTTCAGCTGGACTTCCTTGCCCGCCTCCAATGTAAAAAGTTGGTTTATCAGACCCTGGACTTTCCTCCCCACGTCGGTCGCTGTTTCTCCTCTCTCCTGAGTCACGCCCATAATGCGCAAGTTGTTTCGGCGCTCTCTGTTTTCTAAGTCGTCCATCTTCAGAATTATGTCTTCCTCTCTTATTTCTACGTCTGTTAGCCTCGACTCATATTTCATGTCCAGCAGGTCTGTCTGGAGGTGGTTATTTTCCATCCCCTCCATTTTTTCTTCCAGGGTATCCACCCTCCCCCTACGCTCTACTATTGAGGCCTGAATATCCGTGCAAATTGCTTTGATCTCCTGGAGAATGTCCTTGAGATCATCCTTGGTAAGTGCTGCGGGGGGTGGGGTCGCTGCCTGCGGGCATGGTGGTTTTGAGGACCTCGCTCGTGGCTGTATGTGATCGGCGAAAACGTTGGAGAGAGGAGACCGCCCTGGAGACTGGAGTCTGCTCCAGGATCTTGCTCTTTTGATGCCCCTGGTGGTGGTGCCGCTATCTGGATTCCCCTTGTGGGAGGCCCCGTGTTCAACTCGGTAGCCCCAGTTCTTTTCTGTTGCCGGGGTACCGTGGCCCTGATTGCTAGGTTTGGTGTTAGTCCAAGACTCTGTGGGGGTTACAGTGCATGGGGCCGGGGCCTGCTTTTCCGGTTGGGCCGCTGATGCAAGGAGGCGCAGCATTTATCACTGGGCTGAGTACTCCCTGTCCCTCTCTTTGAATGAACAGATCACCAGGGCATAGTCCAGGAGGGGTCGAGGAAGAGGAGGGGGGTAGACCCTCACCGCTGCTTCATCTACGTTTAGCTTCCCCCCCATAGCCTCCTCACCTCATCCAGGTCACTGTCTCCGGTTGTGTCCCACCGGTTGGCCCCCCCGGCCTGGAGTGCCTCAGTAGTGCCTGCGGGGCCTATGCTCTAGGCTCGGGCTCCTCCTCTGTGGGTGCTGCAGAGTACGGGTCTCCGGATGGGCTTCCACACTCAGGAGGTGGGTTGAGGGGCCCCTGTCCCCATCTGAGGGGGCCTCTTCCGAGGTCCTACAGGGTGCTCTCCTCCGCTCCCCTATCCCGGCGCGCTGGTCCAAGGTGGGGGCCCGTGCGGCACCTCGACTTGGCGGGGACCGCGTGAGAAGGTCCTCTGCCTGAGGCTGTTCGTGCCGAGATGCCGGCCCTAGCATCGTGTACTGCAGATGCGGGGGGAGCCAGCTCTTCAGGCCTCTCCGAGGTCCTCTGGGGGGACGCCGACATTGCGGGGCCAACCGCCTTCGGGGTCTCAGGCGCGCACCGGGCCACGCAGAAGGTGTCTTCCCAACAGCCCTCCCCTAGGGCCGCGGCACAGATCTGCGCTGTGGTGGGGCCCTGGGCGCTCTATCTCGGTGGGGCCGACTTCGCGGGGCGAGGGTCCTCTCCAGCGCAGCTCAACACTCCCGGCCGGGGACTGAAGAATCACACTAGGCCCTGCGGTGCAGACGGAGCATGAGCCTCACACGTCTGGCATGCTCCACGCCCCCTGGTGGTCCGAAGGAATTTTTAAGACAATTTCAGCTATGATGGCGCAAGGCATCTTAGTGACGTCAGAGTCATCATGTAATACGTCATTGTGCCCTGTGAAAAAAAGTAAAATCGGGTCTTAGAGGCTAGTTCAAGATCTAAGGCCGATAAATGATATTGTTGAGGCCGAGTTCCCTTTAGCCCCAAACCCGGCTACAATCCTATGTAATATACCTGTTGAGGCAAAATATTTCACGGTGACTGACTTGAAAAATGCATTCTTCTCAAACCCGTTGCACTGTGACTCACAAGATCTGACATCATTCACGTTCAGACAGATGCGTCTGAAAAGCACGAGGCTACCCCAGGGGTACTGTGAGTCTCCAATCTTTAACAGAGCCCTGCAGATGGACCTAAGCAAAATTGCATTAGAAAGTGTTGTCTTGCAATATGTGAACGACATATTAATTTGCAGCACGACAGAGGAGAAATGCAGACACGATTCTGTTCAGCTATTAACTATACTAGCTGAAAAAGGATATAAGGTTGACAAAATGAAGTTACAATATTGTCAACGAGAAGTACTCTACATAGGTCAGCTGATCTCTCATGGAAGAAAAAGAGTTACCCCAGAAAGAGCTGAAGCCATACTAAACACAGCCAAGCCACACACGGTAAAGCAGATGCAGAGTTTCTTAGGCCTGTGCAATTTTGTCAGGGCATGGGTCTTCCACTACAGCTCTTACACCAAGCCTTTGCTTCAGGCCCTAAAGAAGGCAAAAGTGATGAAAGAAAAGATTGAATGGTCTGAGACCATGGAGGAAGGATTTGCTGAACTCAAAAGAGCAATTTGCACAGCACCAGTTTTACGAATCCCCAATTATGCATAGGATTTTTTCCTGTTCTCATACACGAATGGCAGCGTTATGACGGCAGTGCTCACACAGAAAACCACATTGGGGTACAAGCCCCTGGCATACTATAGTGGACATTTGGACCCAGTGATGAGGGGCCATTTCCCGTTTGAACAAAGTTTAGCTGCCACAGGGTTCGCCATAGAGAAAGCTACAACCATTGTAATGGGATGCTCAATGATGGTGTACGTCGAGCAGTCGCTATTTGCTATTCTAGAGAAACCAAAGGGCACACTAACATCTCAGAGAGCTTCTGCTTACGAAGTGATCATATTGAATCCTTCGATTAAAATAGTCAGATGCAAATTAGTGAACCCAGCTATGTTCATAGCCGAGCCAATCACTGAAGGAGAGACAAAACATGACTGTGCGAATTATGAAGAATTCTATGATGAAATCCCCAGAGTGAAAGAAAATGCACTGGCAGAAGGAGAGATTATCTTCATTGACAGTTCTTCGCGGATCGATATAAACGATGGGCAAAGATATACAGGCGTTGCTGTGATGAAGCACACAGCAAATGGAGAGTTTTGAGTACTACTTGGTGCACGAATACCATCTCATTATTCAGCACAGGCTGCAGAATTATTGGCGCTGATACTGGCGATTGAGAATCACGCAGAACAGGAAGTAACAGTGTACAGTGACTAAGCCTATGTGACGTCAACAGTGCACGCCGGCTTAGCGTGCTGGAAAAGGAGGGGCTACCTCTGAGCGGACGGCACGCCAGTACAGCACGCAGCCTTATTGGACAGGCTGATTAAGGCACTACAGCTCCCAGTAGGCAAAGCGGTCGTGAAATGAACCGCCCACACGAAAGGGACAGATTTTATCTCACAAGGAAATCAAGCAGCAGACATGGAAGCCAAGCGCATGGCATCCAAGAGTGAGACGATCATGGAGGTGGAAGTCGCTCAAACAAATGAGAAAATTATTGTTGCACCGAGTGCACCTGAAAGCTACAACAATCTGGGACAAACACAGTTGATGGAACTCCAAGGGAAGGCACCACAGGTGAAAAAAAACGTATGGAAACGGTGAGGGTGTTCTTTAAACCCCTCCGAAAGCTTGTGGCGATAAAACAGCACTGGTAAACCATTAATGCCTATAACCTTGTTAAAAAATAGAGCTAGAGCAGTTACACTATCCAGCACACATGACAAAAGAGAATCTAGCGGCAACACTCACGGAAGACTGGTTTATACCGAACTTAACCAAGCATGTTGCATTTTTTATAGTGAACTGTGTAATCTGTCAACAGTTCACAGCTGGGCACACATTAAAAGTAATGAGAGGAGTAATCCCAAGGCCAAATGGACCTTTTCAGCACTTGCATGTCGATTCCGTCGACATGATCCAAGTATGTAACGGATACAGATACCTAATTGTTGTGGTCTGTCCATTCTCTAGATGGATAGAGACAGGTCCATGTACACACCCTGACTGTACCTGTGCAGCCAAATTCTTAGTGAGGGAGGTATTTCCCAGGTGAGGGGTATGTGAAGTCATGAGATCAGATAACGGGACTCATTTTGTAAATGAGGTTTTTGAACAGATTAGCTTGTTGCTTGGTATAAAGCACAAGTTCTCATTGGCATATCACCCACAAGGTAATGGAATATGTGAGAAGCTCAACGGCCTATTAAAGAAGGATAGCCAAGTTGATGTTTACTCTAAGAAAGGGATGGTTACACTGCCTTCCTCTGGCACTGTATGCACTCAGAAACCAACCTGATTCTGACCACCATATTACCCTGCACGAAATAGCCACAGGAAGAAGAATGTGCACTCCCCTGACACCCCGAGACAGAGCTAGATGTGATGCCCTGTCAACATGAGAAATCTTAGGGTCTGAAAAGCAAAAATACTTGAATTGCATGACATTTTGCCTTACTGTAATTTCAGACCAGCTGCAGCTACGAGGAAAAGGGTGCAGGGCAGCACATAACACAGAAGGGGACACTACTACAGGCACAGCTCAAGGAATTTGTGTTCCATCCATTTTCCCTTGAGACACCGTCTTGGTAAAGAACCATATGAGGAAAAAATGGGACGAGCCAAGGTTTAACAGTCCCTTTACAGTGGAAATCTACAAGGAAGGAGAGCTTGGATCTTTTTGGGTGACATCAAACCATACATTGGAGAAGGCCCGCTGCCTGCAACCCGGCACAAAGAGACTACAGACGACAGGGAAGAACCACAGCACGTGCAGACGAGATCCATGACGAGGAAGGAGGACACATGATCGGCAGCAAAATAAAGACTAAGAACTTTTATGCAATAGTTGCGGTTTCAGTTGGACATTCCTCTGGGCAAAAAGAGGATAAGGACATAAAAACGGACACTCTGTGAATCCTAGTTGCAGGGTGAAGAAGAAAATTGCATTTATAAACCACAACGTAGTCTGTCGACTTTGAACTTTGGACTGAGGCACACTGAAGCCTTGATTGTAAAAGAATATGCCAAATTTTGATTGAGGACACATAAATTGGAAGAAAATACAGTATCCAGATTCCTTCCACACAGAGACCTTGTTGGGAATCACTTATGGTGTCCCACAGTAGCGACATCACCAAAGATGTGGTGACATACTTCGATCTAGTGCTAAGATCGTACCCGTCATTTGTAGGGAGGCTCACCAGTGTCACTGACTTTCTTCAAGATCCTGAAAACGAAAAGACTATAAGGAGATTGCTTACAGTAATTGCCAAACCATTCCTCCTACTTCCTGAGTACAGGGAGGGAAAACCAAATATCCCAAGCGGAGAAGGAAGCGAATGAGCTTATCAACGTACTGTTCTTTCGCCTAATTGAAGACTGTCCAGATCTTGTCAGAAGAACAACAGATGTATTAACTTTTCTTTGAGATCCAGCAAATACAGAACATCTGCGCATAGTCCTAAACAGCATTGTTATGCAAGTAACTCTCCACGCACACGGAAAGTGCAGACTCTGTTCACAGTGAAGTGAAAGCCTACAGTCCTGAACCTCAGCAGGACAGGACAAATGTCCCTGTCACCAGAAGACAGCAAGTTGGCAAGTAACGTTTTCTTTCGCCTAATCACGGATTTCCCAGAACTTGTGGGGAGACCTGTAAATGTTGACGTCCTCACATTCATCAGAAACCCAGCTAATTCTACACAGATGGGCATGCTCCTGCATGGTATTGTGATGCAAGTGGAACTTTCTAATCCTCAACAGAACTGTTTGAAAAGATTTTAAACTTTCCGCTGAGGGACAGATCGAGAGAGCAGTGCCAGAGATCTAATTTCTTATTTTTCACATGGACAAGGACACAACATGTCTTTGGGAATGAAGCAGATCAGGGGCACAGACTGGGAGTTAGTATATTTTGAACATGCACAGTAAAGAGACCTGTTGAATTATTGCCTGATTTGAACACTCCCCATAGCCTAACAAAAGAACTGTGTCCAAAAATAAGACAGTATAGTGTTCAGACAAAGGGGGACAATTGTTTATGTACCTGTAGCTCCCAAACAGAACAAACAGAATCCAGAGATAATATTGTTTAGAACTGTATTAAAAGTTTGCATATTTTAACAAATGATCGGGATGGGGATCCAGAGCAGCAATCTCGTCCTCAAGCAGGAGGCAAGACGTCCACACTTTTCTGGGAGTAAATGCTGCTGATTAACCTACAGAGGCATAATGCATTTATGTATTATATCTATCAATGTTTTACTGTCATTGACGATCGGAACTGCATTCTTTATTGGTGCACAAAGCGTTCCAATTCCAATGCACCCACCTAATGATGCACGCATGAAGCCTACGAAGGCACCCATACCTTACATAGTCATTCCAGTCCCTAGAAGATCTGATGGTGCAATAAATGAACTTGAGATGGATGTGATTAGCAATGGCACACACACACTTGTGGTAACAAGCGAATCGAAAAGCCGGAGACAGGGTCGGCAGAGTATGAATGTAAAAAGGTTACTGACAACTACAAGCATGCAAACATTGAACGCACACACACCAGGCCTAGTGTCAATGACTGCAGAACCACAAAATGAAGTGTGGAAGAAAAAGACTGCAAACTGTGAGAGGTTCCATTATAAGTAAAGTAAAGAGCCAAATGAAGAAAGTGAATGTCATAGAGAGACAAGAAGAGTCGGAAAGATAGCCAACAGAAACCTAGGTATTGGAAACTCTTGATCCAACACCAATAAGGGCAAGAGCAAACCCGGAAAAGATCTCTGCATGAGCACAACTGATAGCAGATTCATTATGGCCGTTCATGGCCAGAGCAAGGAAAAGGCAAGAGGAGTTGGCGAATAAAACCATAGAGACAATGTTGCCGAGCATATATGTTCCAGTGGCAGTGACAAGTACAAGTTCTACAGTACAGCCATGTACTAGACCAATGCCAGAGTGGATACGAACATTTCTAACCAGAAAGAAAAAGATACATGAGGACAAGGAAAGAACTGCCAGACATTTGTCTACTCAAATTGCACAGATGGGGAGGCCTGCACCATGGACCGGGATACCCGAGAATCCTCCAGCAAGAAAGAGCCATACAGATGCATTCAGGGATGTAGTTATAGCGAACTGCATGAAAACTTTAAGAAACAAGAGAAGCCTGCACGGAGACGACAACGAACTAAACGATTACTTGCACAGCCCAGCACATTTGGGAAACAACATCTGGTACCAGCATATGAAAGAAGTTGGAAGATGAAGTTCAGAAGGGGAATGCTTTGTTTGTGCACTCCTACCATACAGCATGGGGAAGTCCAAGAGATTCGTAGCTGTAGAAATTGAGGTCCAGACAGCACACTGTCTTTCGCATGTAGCAATGTGCAAGACTAGAGGCCAGTTCATGGGAAGTGATGCCTCACTAAAGTTGGCAACTGAAGCAACCGATCCAAATGAAGACGATTATGTCCAGGACATTAAGACAAGAAACAATGGAAAAACAAAACACATTGTGTTCAGATACGAGAAGCCTGGAGTTAAAGGAGCGGAGATCAGAAGAGAGGCAAATCAAAAATTAAACGTCCATGGAAAAACTCCAGAAGAAGCCAGAAAATGGAAGAAGAGAGGTCAAATGCAAATTTGGGGGACAGTGCTTTCACCAGACGGATGGGAAAGGGGAATTGTGATCTGCAGAGCATGGATGGTCTTCGGTCACTACGAACCCACCATCAACATAGTGCGAAGTGGATGCAAGCCATTATGGCCAAAAACTTGCTAAATTACTGACATGGGTCGAAGACAGGGGAGGACCCCTGCAGATAGTGCCATTGGAGAACCCAAAATTCTGCTTCAGGAATAATGGCAGAAGGAAAATGGGGGAGAATCAAAACTGTGGACAAGTTTTTGACACCCCAGGAATGGTACATGGTACCGCAGTGATCATGGATCATTATTGGGCATGTGGATCCAAAGCATATATCAGACTGCCGAGAAACTGGGGAGGTATATGCACAATAGTGAATGTCCATGTTCCAGCATTAGTGATTCCAAAAAGTGATCTGAATATTGACAGTTTCCCGAAAGCAGATGCTCACCAGAGGAAAAGGAGATCTGTGGAACTAATGAATAGAATGTAGCGAGAGAATTACTTTTTGGCTAAATCAGAAGAAGCTTTTCATGCAATCCTGTATGAACACAGACTGTTCAGCCTGACCTTATCAGTGTTCACGACATTTTTTATGCCACGAGTTCAAGTTGAAGCAAATACTAAATGGTTGCAGATAACCAGTTGGGAGTTACTGCAAACCATCAACACGACCATACAGGGATTCATCACAATCATGGAAGAATTAAGGGCAATCCGACTACTGACTCTCCAGAACAGATATGTCCTATGGATGGAGGTGTTTGTGTAAACATTGGAGAATCATGTTGCACATTCATACCTTCTCACGACAAAGAAAATGGAACGCTGACAGAGGCCAATCAAATTATTGATGAAACCGACAAAGTGGACAATGACAGTTGTTTTGGAGCGCTATTTTCATGGGTTCCGCAATGGATGGCAGATGCATTCAAATTCCTAGGAGCCCTGCTAGTGATGATACTGCTTGGATTCTGTGTAATCAAGATAATAATCTCTCAGTGCCAGAAAACTGTGAAAAAGGCCATAGGGGTGAAGATCATGATTGATGTCGAACCAGGATGGAAACCCAAAGACCTGACTGATGAAGAAATAAGAAACTTTGTGAAAGCTAACATTCATGCGCCAGAAGGAACCAAGTTTTGGTATCCAAAGAAACACAGAAACTAAGTGGAAAGATTGATCTATTGCAGCCCAAATGGACAATGTCAACTAATGACATGGAACAAGGACGAACACGTGAGAACAGCAGGAAATTTGAAGGGAATCATAAAAATATGGAGGCCAAAGAGACATTTCTTCAGACCTTCATGTGTGGACCCAGAAGGTGAAGTAAAAGTGGACCCAGAAAATGAATTGAAAGTGAATACAGACGACACAAGAAAGATGGATGCAAAAGAAGAAGTGAAAGTGGTCGATGAATCGCCCAGAGGGGGGAGTGTAGAGGAGGTCCCAAGCATGACCTGCACTCAAATCACCCATTTTGAAGTACCAGGAATTTTCACGCCAAAATATGTGACATATGATGAGCAAATAAACCAGCAGAGAGCCGCAGTGGGGCTCTGCCCAGTACCTATCAGACTGACAGCATCTATTGAAGTACCTGCACATAAGAAGCCTTGGACAGTTAGGTACCCATTGAGGAAACCACATCGACAAGTGAGACAAACTGACGATTGCCAAAACACAATGCCTGCAGAAGCCAAGAAAGCCCTAAAGGAAGACAAATGGTGACATCACAAGAACCCGAACCGACCCACATATCGAAGATATGACGACCTGTGAATGACAAAAAGAGACAAAACACCATGGATAAGTGGCATCCTGAGTTTAAAGTGAAACGAGTGATGTCAAATGTAAAAAGCTTATGCCATGTGCATGATGAAGACATGAAGCCAGTTTACAGGTGTACATATGCTTGGAACCGCAAAAAACCTGAGAAAATCGTGCGGCTTGCTTATGCTTAGTAGTAAGATGGATTGCGGCAAGCACCACCTATACATATCTACCTCAAAAAAGGAACATTTCATATAAGTATACTTCCACTATGCACAAGAGCAGAATCAACCAAAGGTTATTAAAGGACGCAGGAGAGGAGCCCCTCAACACGTGAATCAAAAGCTAAGGACAGACGCATGCAAGCCAGGCCAAGAAGCCACAGTCATATCGGCTGAAATAGACGAACAGTAGATACAATTAATGAAGCAAAGAACAGAGTATCCTGTTCAAAGAGGTCAAGATAAGCAGCTGAAGGCAGGTGGTGGGCAAAAACTAAATCAAATACACGAATTGCATGAGAATGAGACTATATCACGGTGTCTGAATCACGTGACCTGCCAAGCGAGAAGAGATGGAGCTTTCACACCTATGCCTGGCCTTGTGCTGTGCACAGATATCTGAACCTTTCCAGACAGAGAGGCACTCTCGAAGCCAACCAACAAGAAATAATTGACACATGGCCATTGAGGTGATGATTGATAGTAGCAATAATTGGAGGAAGGCTGGGTTACTGTTCTGCACGCTGCTAGAACAGTTAGTGGAAAAGTATGGGTGGGGTTGGTGCCAACCCAATCATAATGGACCAAGTAATCTAGGGTCCTATAGTTAGTAGAATCAATGAGATGTCGTACTTTTAGTGACGTCCACAGTAGCTATTTAGGTAGGGCTTAGATGCCCCTCCTGACACTGTTTATCCAATCCCCTCACTCTGTTACCATATATAGATACAACACCTATATTAAAGTTACCTTCCTATACCCAATAGAATTGCATGCAACAGTTTAAGCGTTACACGTCAGTGATGACGAGTTTTTAGTATAAATGATGTGTTTATTATGAAGTTTGTTGGAGTTGTCGAAGCGAGAAGGAAGATCAAGCAACAGCTGATGTTCATGAACTCCCTGTTTTTTGTACTCGTCATTAAACGGACTCCCTTTGCCAAACCACTCAGTTGTCATTATTGATTTGATGCTAGAGTACTAATCTGCATCCCCATCCATCTCACAGGTGCAGCTGCCTCATCTTAAAGTGCTATTGGGCAACCCCCAGCTTTATGGGCCGGTTGGGGTCCTAGTGCACACATCCTATGCTTATGGGACTGGGCCTTGAAACGCAGAGGGATCCCGAGGGGTCTAGGTCCATCCTCTCCAGTTTTCCACAACCCGGCATTCTCTGCTGGGGCCCAACCCCAAAATTTAAAAAACTGGTTCACAGGAGGTCTGGTAACCTTGGGTCAGCTTTTTGTTGGGGGCCGTCCCCGCACATTTGAACAATGCAACGAGTCCTACCATCTCAAGGAGACAGACAGATTCCCCTATATCCAACTCTGCCACTGGTGTTCCCATCCCCAAACGCTCCAAGCCACGATACGCACCCCTACTGCCCTCGACTTGATCCTACAGGATCCTCCAGTGCAGGGGAGAACTGCCACCCTATACAAATGCCTACAGGTGGACATCCTCTCCTCAAAGGCTTCATACATGGCACAGTGGGAGGCAGACTTCGGACGCCACAGAGGACCAGGAATGGGTGGACATATGGACGAGGACACATTCCTCGTCCTCCTGCATTACGAACAAAGAATGTGCATATAAAATACTATTGCGCTGGTATTATCCTCCTCTTAGGCTCCACTGCATGAATCGGGCTCTAGATCCCTCCTGCTGGAGACTCTGTGGTCAGCCGGGCTCCTTTTCCCACATGTAGTGGTTATGCCCCAAGGAAAAGCAATTCTGGAAACATTGCCTAACCACCATCGAAAACATTACCCATATAGCGATCCCACTGGTGCTCGAATCGGTTCTCCTGTGGACCCCAATTCCGGGGATTTACCCCAGATCAGGAAGGAAAGCCAAGTTAATGACTCAATGCCTCTTGGCGGGGAAATTCATAGTGGGTTATGATTCTGTGGTGGGGGAAGATGTGGGAGATCCTGATCGCAGAGAAAGTGACGGCAGCTAGAGCCGGGCTCCTACATCGTTTCCTAAACATTTGGGCTCCATTCCTGGATTACGACAAGAACTTCCCAGCATTAACCTACAAACCCTGAGAGGCTCAGAGGGTCCTTGGCGTTGAAGGAGTCCCCGAGGGGAAGATGGGCCGGGATTGATATGGAGGACCTGAATGGATGAGGCACGGTCTCTCCTCAGTGGACGGGGGCGGGGGCATCGGGAGTTATTTGTATACGAATATTGTTTCTTTTTTACATTTTTTTTGTTATCACCTTGCAATGGTTTAAAATATACATTTTTTTTTTAAATTTAGGATTATAGCAGAAACCCCTCTGCTGCTAAATTATTGGCCATTTGCCCGGTGAATATTCCAAATATTATACGATGAAACTTGGAGTGACGTTATTCCTATGGCGGTGCATCTATTCTTGGTACTGCACACGTCATGTTATGTCACGTGACGGGTCCTTTATGTGGCATCTACGCCGATGCCCTGGACCTTCGGCTCCGGCCCAGTGCAGGGTGCTGGTGGCAGGCTAGAAGGGCCCACTGTACAGTGCGGGGAAAGCGTTCCTGGCACTGACCAGTACTCGTGCATAGCCCGGGCTCCGTATCAGACAGGCCAACCAATAACCCTTTGGTCGGGCTGCAGGGGTTAATTCGGGAATCGCCCGGCTCATGAGCTGTGGCTGCAGTTTGCGTAATATCTTTATTACCAGGAAACTTCAAGGTAACGGATGAATAGAAAACAGATGTGCAGAGCCCGGGCAAAGACTGAGAGGGGTGGGGGTTAAAAAACATACTGCCTGGGAGCTAAAGCAGCCAGGGAAGATCAGAGTCTGGGAACCCTTCCCCCTCCCCACCCCCGCCGCCCCAAGAAAAAGAGTGCCGGGTGGAGGGAGGGGGGAGACCCAACACAAGCCCAAGCTGATGGCATCACACAGGCTCCCTCTAGGCTAGCGTTGTACCCGCATCCTCACTTATGCACCTAAGCCCAGGATGCCTGTGGGGGGAGCCTGCCATCTAGGCAGAGACCCCAACTTCTAACCAGAGTCATTCTCTGAGAGTGTCTTCTCAGCAGGATCTCTGGAGTACCCCTGCCTTTTACCCCCAAACTCTATGCACAGCCTGTCTCTGGGAGTTCCCACCCCCTAAGCAGAGCTTAACACTAGCATCACTTAGAGTCTGTCTCTGGAGTACCCCTTCCTCCTGCACTACCTATTTCTCCAAGGAACCCCCAAACTCTGTGCAGAGCCTGTCTCTGGGATTTCCCACCTCCTAAGCAGAGCTTAACACTAGCATCACTGAGTGTCTGTCTCTAGAGTCCCCCTTCCTCCTACACTACCCCTGTCTCCGGGGAACCCCCAAACTCTGTGCAGAGCCTGTCTCTGGGAGTTCCCACCTCCTAGGCAGAGCTTAACACTAGCATCACTTAGAGTCTGTCTCTGGAGTACCCCTTCCTCCTGCTCTACCTCTGTCTCCAAGGAACCCCCAAACTCTATGCACATCCTTGCTCTGGGAGTTCTCACCTCCTAAGCAGAGCTTAACACTAGCATCACTTAGAGTCTGTCTCTGGAGTACCCCTTCCTCCTGCACTACCTCTTTCTCCGGGGAACCCCCAAACTCTATGCAGAGCCTGTCTCTGGGAGTTCCCACCTCCTAGGCAGAGCTTAACACTAGCATCACTGAGTGTCTATCTCTAGAGTACCCCTTCCTCCTACACTACCCCTGTCTCCGGGGAACCCCCAAACTTTGTGCAGAGCCTGTCTCTGGGAGTTCCCACCTCCTAGGCAGAGCTTAACACTAGCATCACTGAGTGTCTGTCTGTAGAGTACCCCTTCCTCCTACACTACCTCTGTCTCCGGGGAACCCCCAAACTCTGTGCAGAGCCTGTCTCTGGGAGTTCCCACCTCCTAAGCAGAGCTTAACACTAGCATCACTGAGTGTCTGTCTCTAGAGAACCCCTTCCTCCTACACTACCTCTGTCTCCGGGGAACCCCCAAAATCTGTGCAGAGCCTGTCTCTGGGAGTTCCCACCTCCTAAGCAGAGCTTAACACTAGCATCACTTAGAGTCTGTCTCTGGAGTACCCCTAGGGTACTCCTATCTTTGGGAGTACAACTGCCTCTAAACAGACTATGTCTCTGGGGTACCCCTACCTTCTGGGGTACCCCAAAGACCGGGCCTGTCTCCAAGCATAGTCAAACCTTCTCGGTAGAGCCGGTCCCTGGGAGTTTTCACCAGCTAAACGGAGTCTGTCTCTGAAGATAGCCCTACCTTCTATTTATTTATTTATAATGCACCTATACAGCAAATAGGGTTTCAAGGCAACAAAAAGGGGCGGTGGAAGGAGGACAAGGCTGAAGAATATCAAAAAACCATCCTACTAGGACTTGGCGTCATGCGGATCATGCAAGTGCAGTACCAAGAAGTGCAGGGGAGGGGAACTGGCGGTCGGAGGGGAATGCATTAATGCTAAGATGTGGACATCACGCAAGTGCTGGGGGGGGGTGAGGAAGAGAGCACCTTGGCTAGCTGAGTGCTACGGAGGGTCCAGGAGGACAAGTGCCAGGGGACAGCAGGGAGTGCAGGGAATGAGGGTCCACATGCTAAGTGCGAGGACGTGGCTGGATTGGGCCCAGTAAGGGTGTAGGCCCCACCAGGCTAGTACACAGGAAGGGAGCCTGCTAGGGCAAGTGCAGGTTTAAGGCGGGGTGGGGCGACTCTCTGCCTCTGGGGTGCCCCTAGCTTCTAAACAGACTGTCTCAGAGTGTGCTACATCCTTGACTGAGCCTGTCCCTGTCAGTCCCAGCTCCTCATCAGATTGTCCACCCCTGCCCCCCCCCAAAATGTGAGCTAAGGGGAGGAGCTGAAGCCTGATTAGCTCAATGGTGTTGCGTGAAATCGTTTTTTGTTAGAGAAAACCTTTTCTGAAATCGCGGCTTTAAAGTGTTACTGTGTTCGTGCAGATACATGTCTTTGCACAAAACACAGCAGCACTTTAAAGCTGCTAGTTTCAAGAAAGGCTTCCCTCGCCTCACTGGCTAACAAAAATCAAATGCACACACCAAACCCCCTCCCCACGGATGCGAGCGAACACATAACAACGTTATATGTTCTTTCACATCTGAGGGGCGGGGCTGGTGTGTACACTTGCTTTTTGTTAGGCAGAGACGTTAGGGAAGCCTTTTCTGAAAGTAGCCGTGTTAAAGGGTGCTGCTTGGCTGCTAACATTTGATACTTCGTCCCCATGCCAGACCACCGTTGGGGTTGAACGGAGGGGGCGGCACCTTCATGTTTGCCACGCCCACTTTAGATACGGGTCCATCCCATCACCAGTTAGCTCGCCCATGACTGCCATCACTTAGAGTCTGTCTCTGAGGATAGGTCACCCTCTAGACAGAGCATGCTTCAGGGAGTTCCCAAATCCTAAGTAGAGTCTGTCTCTGATGGTAACCCCACCTTCCTGGCAGAGCCTATCCCTAGCAGCGTGCACCTCCTAAGCAGAGTCTGTCTCTAAGGATAGCCCACACTCTAGGCAGAGCCCGTCCCTGGGAGTTCTCACATCCTATGTAGAGTCTATCTCTGAGGGTAACCCCCCTCCCTCTTCTTGGCAGAGCATTCACCTCCTAAGCAGAGTGTCTCGGAGGATAGCCCAAACTCTAGGCAGAGCCCGTCCCTGGGAGTTTTCACATCCTAAGTAGAGTCTGTCTCTGAGGGTAACCCTCCTCCCCCTTCTTGGCAGAGCATTCACCTCCTAAGCAGAGTGTCTCGGAGGATAGCCCAAACTCTAGGCAGAGCCAGTCCCTGGGAGTTCTCGCACCCTAAATTGAGTCTGTCTCTGAGAGTACCCCCCCCCCCTTCTTGTCAGAGCCTAGTCCTGGAAGCATTCACCTCCTAAGCAGTGTGTCTCGGAGGATAGCCCAAACTCTAGGCAGAGCCCGTCTCTGGTAGTTCTCACACCCTAAATTGAGTCTGTATCTGAGGGTTACCCCACCTTCTAGGTAGAGCCTGTTCCTGGGAGCTAGCACCTCATAAACAGAGTGTCACTAAGGATAGCCCATCCTCTAGGCAAAGCCTTTCCCTGGGAGTTCCCACATCCTAAGTAGAGTCTGTCTCTGAGCGTAACCTTGCCTTCTAGGCAGAGCCTGTTCCAGGGAGCTAGCACCTCCTAAACAGAGTGTCACTAAGGATAGCCCATCCTCTAGGCAGAGCCTTTCCCTGGGAGTTCCCACATCCTAAGTAGAGTCTGTCTCTGAGTGTAACCCCACCTTCTAGGCAGAGCCTGTTCCCGGGAGCTAGCACCTCCTAAACAGAGTGTCACTAAGGATAGCCTATCCTCTAGGCAGAGCCTTACCCTGGGAGTTCCCACATCCTAAGTAGAGTCTGTCTCTGAGTGTAACCCCACCTTCTAGGCAGAGCCTGTTCCAGGGAGCTAGCACCTCCTAAACAGAGTGTCACTAAGGATAGCCCATCCTCTAGGCAGAGCCTTTCCCTGGCAGTTCCCACATCCTAAGTAAAGTCTGTCTCTGAGGGTAACCCCCCCGCACCCCACTTCTTGGCAGCGCCTAATGGGAGCGTTCACTTCCTAAGCAGTGTGTCTGGGAGGATAGCCCAAACTTTAGGCAGAGCCCGTCCATGGGAGTTCTCACATGCTAAGTAAAGTCTGTCTCTGAGGGTAACCCCACCTTCTCGGCAGAGCCTGTCCATGGGAGTTACCATATCCTAACTAAAGTCTGTCTCTGAGGGTAACCAGTGAAACGTCACTTTGCACTGTGAAAAAATTCCATGAATCAGGCTCTTTTGTTACTCAGCACTAGCTTCACTTAGAGTCTGTCTCTTAGGTTAATCCCAACTTTTAGGCAGAGCCTGTCTCTGTGAGTTCCGACCGCATAAGCAGAGTCTGTCTCGGAGGATAGCGCAGGCTTCTGGGCTTAAACTGTCTCTGGGAGTTGCCACACCCTAAGCTTGACTTTCTGAACACGAGTAGCCCTGGAAGTCTGTCTGGACATTACTCGACGTACTGGGAGGAAACCCTGTTGCTCTGGTAGGTTATTAAGGAGTGGCAACATGTGAAAGGAAAGAAGCGATGCTCCTCGGGATATATCGGGGGAGGGCGGTTGTTAGCCAATAAAAGTACATGCATGCACACGAGGACAGACTTCACAGAGCGTCTGCTATTGTGTTGGGGGTAACGCGCCAAAACATGGTTCAACCCTAAGAAAACTGTCCCCGACCTCACCGTTACACAATGCATTGCATCAAGTAAACACCACTGCGAGGCCAAACGGGTAACTAAAGTTCACGTGTATTTAATGTTACTATTTTGGGGTATAGTGCTTGCTTTTATGAGGCAACCAGCACGGAGAGGCACCAGTCAAAGAGTGAATGCCCCGGATGTTTCTGTGTTCCTAATTTTAATAAGAGCCCGCTTGTAAAAAAAAATGCTCAGTAACACACAGTGTGGGTCCTGCGCCGTCTTGGCCCAAACTAACACACCGCACGCAAAGAGGCAGCGTGACAAATGGGCGCTGTCCCAGGCGTGAAATCTGTCCTGAGCACTCGCTCCCCTCACCCCCGCCAGACAGGCACACGCATTCACTCCTTTATAATTACATTAATGTCATGTGTCTGTAATTTTTATCATAAAAGTTGTCCTTGTATTAAAGAAAAAGACATCCTTCCTCCGCCCCCCCTCCCCCACCCCTTCGGCTGTCATCATCTCCTTATTAATTGGGAAGGGGTGAGCCCTGTGTTTGTGGGGGTGAAGGAAGGAGCCGGAGAGTTGGGAAGCAGCCAGTTGCATGCCTGTGAGGGAGTGGAAAAGGACCCCTTCCCGCAGCACGCCTTCAGGGGGCTGTGTGAGCTTTGTTCAGAGCCGAGCGGGGCAAGAAGCGTCAGTCTCTCTCGTCCTCCAGCTGCGAGACAAGCATCCAGGCCTGGACCTCGCGCCCAGAAGCGCCGCCTCTGGGCACCCGGCACACTTCAAAAGGACCGCCCCCAGACACCCTGCACGCCCAGAAGAGCCACATCTGGACGCCGGCCACTCCAGAAGAACCACCTCCAGAAACACACACACACCTGGGACTCGGGCCCCCGCCAGAAAAGCTGCTGCTGGACCGGACGCCCTTCAGAAGTGCCGCCGCTGGACCCTGGACCACACCGAGAAGAACCACCGCTGGAGCCCGAGAACCCTCCCCCAGAAGGGCCACCTCTAGGCCCGGTCCAGTAGAGCCGCCTCCGAGCCTTGGACCCCATCGACACCGAGCCGCCGCGGGAACCCGGCCCCCTCCTCATCTTTCAGGGATGAACGCGGACACGTGCGTGTCCTCGTACTGTGACAGCAGGGGGGGCATGGACCCTTACTACAGCCCGGCCGCCCAGCAGGGCAGGGACCACCCGGCGCCTCCTTATACGGCCTTCCAGGCAGCAGGTGACAAGTTCGGCCCAGCCTTCCTGGCCAGCAAAGGGACAGGCTATGGGGACAGGTCGCGGGCTTCCTACTCGCAGGACAGCCCCGGGGAGGAGAGGACCGCGTACAGCAAGTACCAGCAGCAATACCTGCAGAGGGGCTCCTGCAAGACCCCGCCCGAGAACCCGAAGCTGCACGAGGGCAGCCACGGCGACGGCCTGGGCCCCTGCTACGGTAAGTCCACTCACTGGGGGGAGCGGGGAGGGCGCGGGGTCCCTCTCAGCGAACTCCGCGCACCCGCAAAGGCACGGCCTTGCAATGTACAAAGGCAGCATTTAGAAAAACAAGGGGGTGTTTACACTCTGGGCTGTTTTCTTCGAGGTGTGTTATTGACCTGACGATGAAAGTACGTCGTGGAGAATGCGAAATTGTATTGAACTGAAAGAGACAGACACCTAGAAATACACGTGCAGACACCCACAGGCTGGGAGGACGGAGAGATGGTCCAGATGGACGAGTTAAGCGCTTGCTTCAGACATCCGTGGTCTCAGGCCGCAATCCTACCGAGTTTGACAACTCGAGACTTTGGAGGCGGAAGGGCAACTTTCCTCGAGTCTCTGCGAAGTGCGAGGAATCGACACGAAGCACTATATTACATATGGAAACGTGTTTTAGTATTATTGTCGTGCATGACCAGCACCCACGCACCTGTCGGAGACGAGCGCTTAACTCGTAGGAGGAGAATAAATAGCACACGCAACGCACCCCTCTTCGTACATGTGTTTCTGCCCCTTTGCACAATCTTGTGCAATTCTTGCTACACGTCTATACGCCCACTCCCGCCCCCGCACTTATTCGGCGCGGCCCTCCTAGACCCTTGTAATGGCTGATTATAGGGGTCAGACGCCTGGAAGCGCTAATGACCATAAATTATGGTAATTGCCCATAAAGCGGCGTCCAGCGTTTGGGGCCCTGAGCGTGCCCCGCTGCCGCCCTTCTCCTCGCGGGCACTTAAAGCTGATTAGTGCCTTCGGTCTAACAGGATAACATCCCGGCTCCGGTTACAGGTGTGTAAGGAGCCTTCTGGTGGCAGTACCCGGGCGCCGGCGCTTTAATCAGACATCTGTCCGACAGGAGGACGCGGGGACTCCTCGCCGGCCCCCTGACCCGCGGGAGTGAGGCGGTCAGCAGGCACGCTACTCCCCGTACCAATTCTGTGCCCGCGTTGGGAACGAATCTTCGGGGAACGGTTTGTGAAGTTCTATCCGATGTGTGTATTATCAGAGCATAGCATACACATTGCAAAGTCAGCGATAGCGACTCTCTCGTTATGGTTAATACAGGGGGGCTGACTCGCCATAGAAAGAGCGCTGATTCAGAGGCTGGCAACGTTGGCTACGTAAAGCTAAACTGCACAATTAAAAAAAACCTATCTAGAAATATACACACCTCCGTAGATCATCAGAGAGGCACCCTAAACACGTTCACCGGATAGTGTAGACTTTTTAGAACTATTTCGCGCAGATTCCCGGGAGGATAGCTCAGCGGCAGCGTGCTCGCCTTGGAAACAAGAGGGCACGAAGCAACACAGTTTCGATCCCCGTGTCCACGCTTAAAAACCTCCGGGTATCAAGCGCGTTATAAATACGCAACTAAGCGACATATTCGTGTACAGCGCCTCGATGCCCACGGTTAAAAACGCAAATAAATTAGTCATTTAGCGCCCAAGGTGAACACTTCTCGAAAGGCGCTTTACCTGGACTCCATTCATTAGATAATAACACAATCTCCCTTTCTTTCGAAACATGCCTAAGAAGTGCGCATAAGGTAATAGTTGAACAATCATAAAAATGGCAATTTCTCTTCTGGGAACGGCACATGGACTTCTCCCGTGGCCCTGAAAGTAGGTGTCACGCAAATCCACGCGGAGGACCTGCCTTTCGGGGGGCTCTGCTCCATGTCATGTCAACGGGTAACTCAGGCCCATCGTTGAGAGATAAACAGTTAATTTATTGTCTGCTTGTACTCTCGGGACTCTCCCTCTCCACACTTAAAAGTCCCAAATGCAGGTCTTTTAAAGGCAGGCACGACATGTCCCTTTAAAACGCATCCTGGGGCCAATAAAACACAGACAAATAAACCGCTCTGCCCACGAGACTCCTCAGGGCTTCTGGGAGCAGTAAAGGCAGAGAGGGAACTTTCGGTTTCCTGGTTTATAAACCATCCGAGACGCTGGGGCCCTAATGAGCCCTTAACGCCCGGCGGGAAGCCGGGAGGGGCGGAGGGTCCCAGACTAGGAGATCCGTAAAGAAGGACAGCTAGGTGGACGTGCGGACACTGGACTGGCAGAAGGGCGGAGAGATGCCCGTGTCAGTCACACACGGAAAGAGTGAGATTACACGCGGTCCGTGGCCGAAGTACATACGGGATTTTATTGACCGCTGGGGAAGTCAATATTCTCTGACAGCCGTAATAGGACCTGAAGCCGCAGACCAAGCTACTTAGTCCCCCGGGGGTCCATTTCCTTCAGCTTCTGAAGAAGGGCAAGTAAGATCCTGCGAGTGTATTCAGACATTCATTCCATTTCATGCACCTACGGGATTTCAGTTGTAAAGTGTTCTAAAACCAGGAATCCGCTAAAAACACGCATCGTGTCACAACTCACCCCCTACCCTACACCCCTGCCCCCTGACCACGCTGTATACACCAGGGAAATCCACGCGTTTTCATTTTGCCGTTTAAAACAACAGACCGCCGCTATCTTTCCACAGTCACTTGCTATAGACACATATTCCAAAGCATACTTAGGACTGAACGCACAGTTCCAGCGGGAGATATGCACGCTCGTGTGCACTTATGCGGCGCAGTCGTGCACAGAACAAGGCGTACAGTTTCCGAGTTCGGCACAGATTCGCACATCGATGCAAAGCAGATGAATAGATACATACATAGACACATCCACAGTGCGCTGAACCATGCACAAGTCGGGGAAACAGCTCTGCGAGTTAGGCGCTCACCCCAGCCATCTCAGCTTAGTCTCCAGGACATCATCTTGAATTATCCCGGCAAAGCAGAATTCCCCGTTCATCCTTAAGCGATTGATGCATTGGCAACACCAGGTTTTAATAACACCCTTTATTAATGCGCTTTGAAGCGTGAGCAATCCAGCATGAAGCACTAGAAACACGCATAATATTGTCATTATACCTCAATACCGAAGTCAACATGCAGTTAAATGAATAGTTGTGTATGCTAGCGCATAGTTCCACAGCTCAGGGGCAACGTGCTCGCCTTGGGAGGAAGACGGCACGGAGCAACACAGGTTCGATCCCGATGTCCGCGCTTGGAAACCTCTGGGTATTAAGCGCGTTATAAATAACCTAACCTATCATATCATATTCCGAGGCGCATCGCTTCATAGAGACGTCGTAATATAAATTGATACGCAGACAGATACATGATTAGATATACACAGAAGTCGAAAGGCCAATGCGTGTACAGTTTTGGAGGGGGATAGTCAGCTGTGTAGTTTGAGACGCGCAGTCTCATTGAAGAACGCTCTGTGAATCAGGCCCGCCATGGGAGAGGCATGCCAACGCCCACACATTTAATTGGAAACCCGCCTAAATGTATAGATTTGGAGGACGATATATAATGCCGTAGGCTGATATAGAGTTCTTGATTCGATATATAATTCCATAGGTTGCCCCATAGATAAATATAAACTAAGACAAATGCCGCATTTCTTAGCTTGTTGTATAGATAAATACACAGAATCTCACACATTGAATAACTGTCATAGGTTAATTAAAAAAAAGGTTCATACGTCGATGCATAGGATCATAAATCCTTATGAAGATAGATTCGTACACAGATGAATAAACAAGCCAAGAAAAAGCACAGTTCTGCGGGTCAATCGGACGTAGAAAAAGCACAGTTCTGCGGGTCAATCGATAGTTTGTTACTTCAACACAGTTAAGACCCAGATGTTCATGTTTGGAACTTTTACAGCCTCAGAGTCCCATTCGTGCAATTTTTGCACGGTTCAAAGTGACTTTGCACTACTGAAAAGTGACTTTGCACTGCTGACACAAACCCTGATTCATGGAACTATTATGAACAGTGTATTTTTGCAGTGCAAAGTTCGTGTAAAGTCATTTTGCACTGCAAACATGACTATGCACTGACTTTGTACTGCCAAAATACACTTTGCACAGTTCCATGAATCAGGCGTTGTGTCCGCAATGCAAAGTCACTTTAAACCGTGCAAAAAATGCCAGGAATCGAGCCCTGATTTACCAAACAAATGTACAGTGCCGCGATCCCACTGAAAAATGCGCTGTAAATCCGCCCCATAAAGAGCCGCTTCTTCCGTAGGTTTCTTGGCGCTGTCCGGATGGACATATTGACAGCTAAATACAATCCGGGATCTACAGTGGATAAAGGCCAGTTTTGGCTGTTGATTTCTTTGTGTGCCAATCAGTAGTTACTTAGGTCTATACACAGTGTTGTAGGTCGATTCATAGATGAATCCATGCCTGGAAAAAGATATAGGGTCGCTAGTTGCAACTTAGTTGATAAAACCTTTCGTAGGTCGCCACATAGTTTCCTTAGTAAGCAAGCATCTTGAAGCGCATTGAGTTGGCCAATGGTTTGGGTCTCAACTTTCATTCCGACTCTAGATTAGGTCAAGAAGTGTTGTGAAGACAGCCGCCGCCGCCGCCGCCACCACCAAGGAGCGGTCTATAAAAGCAATGTCCTGATACATCGATAGATATACAGGCAGCTACGCAGATAAACACCCAGGGCCGATTCATGGAATGTTTGCCCACTTCAAAGTGAATTTGCACTGCTGAAAAGTGACTGCACTGCCGACACAAACCCTGATTCATGGACCCGTGCAAAGAGTATTTATGCCGTGCGAAGTCCAGCCAAATTCATTTTGTACTGCAAAAATGACAATGCGCTGACTTTGCCCGGACTTTGCACTGCACTGCATCACCGCAGGAGATATGGTCAAATGGACATCCTGAGAGGTTCACGACGCAAGGATGACAGTACAGGAAACTTTTCCCCAAAAATGTTCAGGCCATTCTGAATTTTTGGGCGGACATTTTTTTTCAGGAAGTCCCAGATAGCGGTCGTAAAGTTCCAGGAGGATTTCAAGGGTGGAACTCCCATTCAATCTCCCGTCGGACATGTTTGCATATAAGTAGCGCAAGTGTATCTCAAAGGCTTTCCTTGGGCCAACGTAGAGCAACAACTCAGCACAAGAAAGGAACGGCCACTCCCTCCAGGCGAGACAAGCGGTGAGACCGCCGAGAACAGGATAGCGACGCGTTGCTCAATGCGTGAGCTCTGCAAGTGCCATCGACCTTTCCACCCGGCGTGGCACGCTACGAGCATCATGGGTCCAGTTAGTCCAGAAAAAGGGATTCAATCCTGGCCTTTTGTGATTTCTAAAGTGGACAAACACAGCAAACAATGATTTTATAAAGAAATGGAAAGGGTGGGAGAGGCTGCAAGAAGGAGAGGGGGCACTGAATGTCCATTGAGTTTGCTTTCCCATTCAACTCACCTTACAGCAAAGCTTTCATGCCTTTTTACATGGAACTCCTTCTGAAATCTATGTGCACACAGACACACACCTACTTCTTACCTTGTGCATATGAAGATGAAGGTGTGTACATATAATTATATTAGTCTCGGTAGTGCACGTGCACGTGGTGTCGCCGCTGCATCGAAAATTAGGAGCACATATGCATGAAAATGCACACCTGGGTTCTCTGGCTCTTTGCATATCAGTCAGTCAAACGTATTGTTCAGCACGTGCATGCTATTGCATACACATATAAAAGATAGTGCATCCTTTAAATACACAGCAATATCCACTACAAGGTTAGCTGCTAACTATGCAAAGCAATACATTGTTAAATACACACACACACACACTGCCCGATGGGCATGCGTGCAGTGAGGCCTTTTAAGCATTTATTAGCAGAAGGCATAAGACTATATCGCAATGACACGGTAGGTACGGGAGGGGGGGCACAAGGTCTAGCCAAGGTCATTTCAGCTCTAAGAAGTACCATTACAGAGAGAAAAAGTGGTCTGCCAGCTACATGTACTATGTTAACACTTGAAATATTTTGTTATTACGGGCAAACTCTGTTCACTCGAAATAGGCTACAATCAGTATTAAAAGGACTCAAAGAAATGGCACGCTGCTCAGCCTGGAAGCAGCTGCAGTCAATCACGGTGGGTTATTGTGCTATACAGGTCTCCCCACTTCCTCACCTAGGCTCCTATATGGGCCAACTCTGAAAACCTGGATTGCACCAGTAATAATAGTGAAAAGCCAAACTTGGAAATAGAAGAAAGGGGTATTCTAAAAGCTAACATAAGACAGAAGAGTGTCTAATTGCAGTAAGCATGATGTCATGTTTGGTGCCAATACATCACAGAGTATCATATTACCCCATAAATAAAAATGCTTAAGGATGTACGAGAACTAACTTCCCCTCTCAGACCCCCCCCCCCTTCTAAAATTGGACCCTCTGACTTTGATATAGTGACAGCTGTCTCGGCCAGTTTAACATCACAGCAACATTCTGAGACTATCCTATATGGGTCATGGTTACAACACTTTACTATTAGGGTGATTGTTATGAGCACCAAGCCCCGCGTGCATTATGTACTTGGTGATTCAAACTTACAACCCTTTTAACAAAAGCATATTTGTGAAATTTAAAGATCTGTGGTCATTCCTATGTTCCAAAAATAAATGCTTGCTGATGCGAATCACCCAGAACCCTCATTGATTCTATTTGCTCCCCTTCCCCTTTTCATACAGGTATTTCAAAAGAGTGCACACGGAGCGTGCCGGTCTGTCCATCTACACAGCTAGTCGCGGTTTTGATTTGTGCTTATTGTAATGTGTACAGTGCTGATGCCCAAGTGCTCCACATACACAACAAACGGTAGAAAAGGTGAACACATTGCAAACAAACCAATAGCTCAGATACAAAGAAGGTGGATGTTAAGAAGGGTTTTGAAGACGGGAAAAGGAAAGAAAGGGGGAGGGGGTTCCAGTGTTTGGGTGCGAGGAAGGTAACGGAAACGAGACGAGGCACGTGAGGGACGGGGAACAGTTACAAGTAAAATAAATTGCGAACGGGGTCGGGAATAGAAGGAGATTCCGGAGGAAACATGGGAGAGGGGGATCATGCACTTTGCTCATTAAGGCAAGTGCGGTGCTCTTATTAGGAGTACAGTATATATCAGAAGTGACCATTAGCAATCAACATGACAAGAGTGTAAACAGACATGTTAGTACAGTTACATAATTTTCTTTAAAATAGAATAGCTTCTTTCGCCCAGAATACAGACCATTTGTCTTTCAAAATGTCCTTCCTTCCTGGAAAAGGGCGTGCTCAGGTTAAAACATTTTTTTAACACTAAGGCAATGTTTCATTTTAGCTGCTGGCCACGGACTGGCTGGTAGTGCTGTTGAATCTGTGTTTTTGTTACTGTATGCACAAACACTGAGTAATAACAAAAAAATTAATAAACAGCTGTAGTCCATTCTCACATGCAAACAGTTGTAACCATCCATACAGTTGCTGAGTTTGGTGGCCTGGTCCTTCAAGAGTCCACGAGGGCCCTGACCACCTGCCCAATCAGCTCCAGCACCCGCCAACCTGCACTTTCCTTTGGCCCACACCCACCTGTCGGATGGTTTATCCCAGCTCTGCACTTACCTGTCGGGTGGTTTATCCCAGCCCCGCACTTCCCTGTTGGGTGGTAGACCTCCCTCTTTCCTTGGGACGTCTACGTCTGTGCACTTACCTATTGCCTCCCCAGCAGGCACCTTTGTTACTCCCCCCACTGGGGGACACTACAGCACTCTGCCCCCTTTCTTTTTCACTGCACTTGCACGTTCCGAATGTCACAAGGCCTAGTAGGACCGCTTTCGTTTTATTATTTAGTCAATTACATTTCCATTGGTTGTTTTGTTCCCTTGCTCCCTTCCATTCTGCCTTGTGGCGCTTATAAAGATCCAATAAAAATAAAATAAATAAAAAAGTCCCTGATGTCAGTCCCTCCGTTACCTTACGAGGTCAGTGAGAACCCTTGCATCCCCAAAAGCCTATGAGCTTCCTCTGCACCCAGAATGGACAATGCACCCTCAGTGTGATGGCAACATCTCTGCAGGACACACACAACGACAAGGAAGGGAGGAAGGATAGCTCAGGGGCAACACGTTTGGCTTGGAAGCAAGACAATGCAGCGCAATACAATTTTGAAACCTGATCCCGTGCTTAGAAACCACTCCTGGTATTAAGCGCGTTATAAATGAACAATTATAATTTTAATAAATATAATTATAATATGTGTCTTCTAATTCCAGGCCTGTCTTAACCTTGGGGGGAGCACTATGTCACTGATGTCATTACTGTCCTAAACCACCTTGCCTCTGCTTGTCCTAGGCGTCATGTCTGTCTTTAGTCTTGGGGTGCGCCCTGATGACTGCGGGCTTCAGTGCGTTATTAATAAATAAATAAACTACTTTTAACCACAAAAAACACAGTGACCCCTATCTGTGCTTTTTCTCTGGTCATGCTGCTACCAACTGCTGGGGGGAGAGGGGTGGGACTAACAAGCCTGCACCTGAAAACACGACTCTCTGCCAGAGAGAGGGAGTGAGACAGAGAGAGAAAGACACTGCAGAAAGAGGGATAGGGAGGTCATACGCTGGGTACAGCTACCGTTATATTCTGGTTTGTTAGGCAGGCTAGGTTATGCAGGGTTGTGTTGCAATATGTTAAAGTCTTCTACATATGATACGTCATATATAACGCGCTTGATTCCCCTGTGCTGCTCGTGTCATCTTGCTTCCAAGGCGAGCACGTTGCCACTGTGCTATCCCCCCGAAACAGCCCTATTTTATGATACATTGAATGTTATGTTGTGCTATGTTACGTTATGGTGTGTACTGCTCCCAATGCGCTCCACATGCAGCCCTCTTCACTGGCGGCTCGAAGGCGTTCTTAATTTTTTTCGTGTATTCGATCGCAGTTATATGGTGGGCTCCAGCTATTGTAAGGATGGCCTGGCGATGCTAAGACTTAAGGGGGCTCTCCTGGGGTGCAGGGTCCTGGGGTTGCCATAATAGCCCATGAATCAGGCGCCGCTTTCAGGGGCTGAAGAGGACCGACCCAGTAAGACTGTCCTGTCCTGCCTTTTAGAGACAAGGGAATAATGCCCAATAGTTGTGGCTGTTCAAAGCTCACAAAACTGGGGAAGAGTCACTCGCATGGCCAAATAGGCCTTCCTTTGGAGGTCATTGGCTTGCGGGGAAATCTCCAGGTTTCCCTATGATCAGTCTACCTCTCGTAGCAGCACTCCCTCAAGAAGGGCTGGAGTGATGGGAAGAACTAGGCTTTTGAGCTAGTGCACCTAAAGTGATGCTCAATGCAGGAAACATTACATAGGAAGCGCTCCGTCTGTGCTCAATGCCGTGCAATTATCGGCAAGATAGCTCAGTAGGAGAATGTATCTGCTGCAGAAAGCCTGTCTACAACAGTCATCTCGCATTTTGTAAAACCTGTAGTCGTTCATCGAAACGTTATTACTGCACACACCATGGCCACAGAACGTGAGCTAGCACAGGCCTCTTGGTCACTGAATCCCAGCTAGTGCACACGCCCTGGTCACTGAAGCACAGCGAGTGTGCCACCTTGGTCACTCAACCCTAGAAAATATACATGCCATGGTCACGGAAGTCCAGACATTGCAACCACTTTCGTCACGGAAGCCCAGATATTACACACCCCTTGATCACAGAACCTTAGCTACTGCAGGGAATCACAGCCTTCACTTGTAGGTACTATGGTCAACTATTACAGCCTCAGGGCGTTCTTCTGTATCACTTGAGCAGTACATGTGTGTGTACTTCCTGAAGGTTTGGTATGACTAGTTTACTGGCGGTCCTTTAAAAACCCTAGGCAAACCACTGAGGAGGACATGTATCCACGTATGTGGGAAGATCTTAGGGTACAGAAGGGCAGAGTTGCCCTACTGGCTGATTTCCCATTGGTGTGGAACCCCTCCTCGTAGCGCGCCAATTGCAGGCTGCAGAGCTAATGCTACCGACCGGCTGAAAAAGTAGAGCCCCAATATGGTCAACATTTCTCCTCCCGCCAACATAAAAATGCAACACAAAACTTACCAATGAATGGGACTACACTTATAAATATGGGAAAAGCAACAAATATGTTATTAGGATTATTTGCCTGGCTTGTATAGTACAGCAAAGAATAACTTACAGCATACAGTCTAACACTGGCACAAGCCCATGTCTCCAGAGGATAGCTCAGGGGCAACACGCTCGCCTTGGAAGCAAGACGATGCAGGAGGGAGCAACACAGGTTCAATCCCTGCATCCACACCTACAAACCTCTGGGTATTAAGGGCGTTATAAAAAACCAATCATAATGATAATGTCCACTCCAGGACATTGAGGCTTCTGTAGTCAAGCCTCGAGTGTATCCCACGCAGCACTTTGTACGACCGTTCATACAGGAGGCGATTCTGCCACAAGGACCGCGCTGGGTTGTTCCTAGGAGAGTTCATTCGTATTCAGATACCTAAAGTAAAAAGAGAGAGACCGGGTCTAGTGACATCGCTCCCTCTAAAACTATCTGAAAAAATGTCTATACATTTACAATCTCCTCCAACTATAGATTTGCAGAAGCATCAATTGAATCAGAATGTCAGACCATCCTGTACTTTTCTAATCGCATTGCTTTCAGATCCTTAGATAAACAACATCCTTAATCTGTAGATTTAGAATCTAATACGTGTGTTGATTTGCAATTTTATTGACCGATAGATTTAATATTACAATCAACACATTTATATTTCAATTGAACACAAGATCTACAATTTCATCCATTGATCGATACATTTAAAATCCCATCACGCTATAGAGTTTCAACCGAATTCTATCACATGGATTGCCACTCATTTCAATTTCATCCATTGATCGATACATTTAAAATCCCATCACGCTATAGAGTTTCAACCGAATTCTATCACATGGATTGCCACTCATTTCAATTTCATCCATTGATCGATACATTTAAAATCCCATCACGCTATAGAGTTTCAACCGAATTCTATCACATGGATTGCCACTCATTTCAATTTCATCCATTGATCGATACATTTAAAATCCCATCACGCTATAGAGTTTCAACCGAATTCTATCACATGGATTGCCACTCATTTCAATTTCATCCATTGATCGATACATTTAAAATCCCATCACGCTATAGAGTTTCAACCGAATTCTATCACATGGATTGCCACTCATTTCAATTTCATCCATTGATCGATACATTTAAAATCCCATCACGCTATAGAGTTTCAACCGAATTCTATCACATGGATTGCCACTCATTTCAATTTCATCCATTGATCGATACATTTAAAATCCCATCACGCTATAGAGTTTCAACCGAATTCTATCACATGGATTGCCACTCATTTCAATTTCATCCATTGATCGATACATTTAAAATCCCATCACGCTATAGAGTTTCAACCGAATTCTATCACATGGATTGCCACTCATTTATTTAAAGAGTCACAATCTCATCAATGTCTAGATTTAAAATCACATCGCTTCATAGATTTGTAGTAACATCGATTTATAGATTTACGATCTGAAATAGGGTTCAAATGTGCATTCATATTGTTTGATACATTTGCAATTTTCTCAAACTCTAGATATTTATTCACATTAACCTGACCCACAGCTAGCATGACATATACGTGTGATTTGAAAGGATGAAGAAAGTGACACTATCCAGATCCATTTTAAACATTACACTGAATAGTGATCGACTTCTTTCCAGTATATTTCCCAACAAAGCCCTTTTGGCAGCCTCTGCATGGGTGCCAGGGATTATGATATAGGATATGATATAGCATTTATAACGCGCCTGTACACAAGTGTTTCAAGGCGCGACGAGGCAAGGGAGCGGAACCAGAGGCGATCCTACTAGGCAAGGTGACATTGAGATCATGCAAGTGCAGGGGAGGGGAAGAATCCCGCCCCAACATGGGCCACAAACCCACGACCCTGAGATTAAGAGTCTCGACTCCCACACTCTGCACCAGTCCCTAGTCAGAAGACCGTAGCCGGCTATGGAACACGGACGTTCCTTGAGCTCTGAATCCTTTGGCACATTACATGGGAACCCACATGACCACCCCTCACCAGCTGTCAAAGGAGCAGCTCTACAGATGAGCCCGCAATCAAGGTCAGTCTTAGCACGATCAGTATCAAACCGAGGTGGCCATGCCCATTTTCGAGCTGGGAAATTTTCAGACAAGCTGGTGCCTCCCAAAGGCCAGAGGGATAAGAACAATCATTCTTTCCAAAAAGACCAATCCCCAACTTCCCTTCCTCTTAGAAGCAGTACCCACTGGGAAGCCTGCGGACGCCCTCAGACACCACACTGCATTGGATACATTTTCCCATTACTCAATTGCCTTGCGTTTCCAGCCCTGTGGGTGTTGAGGTTGGAATTCCTTTCTGTTTTCTCAGGATTAGAATTCTTGCTTTCTTTACCTTTTCCTGTGTAGTGACCCTGCCATGTGATGGAGTAAGTCCCGGCCCCACCGGGCTGTGAAAGGTATGTCTTTATAATTGTGCATATGCTGTATACAACCATGCCCACTCTGTATTTAATCATGTATTTAATTATGTGTACATTCTGTACTCAATTGCCTATTCTGCACATAACTTTGTATCCATGTAACTGTATATACCATGTATTGTTTTTGTATTGTGGCAACATTTTCCTCTGTAACATATGCCCCAAATAAACTGGCTTTTCAGAAGGAGCAGTTTATTGGCAAATCTCAATGCCCAGAAAACGCCAGTCAGCCTCTACCCTCAAAGGAGGGGTAAAGACGAGAACTCAAAATAGAGATACGTCGTCTATGGGATTGATATATAGTTATCATCACTTTTTACCGTCAAAATGGTGTAACCTCATTAAAAGGAATGTGTGCAGGTAAACATTGATGCCTTTCCTAGGGTAATGTACCGGTTCGGCATCGCGTCCAAGGTGCATTGCCTAGGTTATATTGCATTATAGAAAAAAAACGACATAAATAAACGCATTGATTCGTACCAAGATTATTGCGCACATTCTACAAATAACAAGACTACTAGAGCTCATATTATAATTTAACTAACTTTGCTTTTAACATTATATTTAACCCTCATTTTTTGTTGCATTGTTTAGGTTTATTAGTTGAATGCTGCCAGTGTCATTAAATTGCACGATGGCACTTTTGGCATATTCCTTTGGTTGTTCTCACCACCCTACTCCCATACACCTCCCCTAATGTAATTGTGCATATTGCACAGGCCCAGTTGTGCAGAAACCTGTGGGCCTGATTGACAGAAGCGTTTTATAATGGCACAAAAGCACCGGAAACTGTGAATCAGGCCGTGTGGTTTCTAGGAGGCTATCGCAGAGGCGGGAGCGACAGCATGGAATTGTGCATCCCCTCGAGTCTTGCACACCATTATGGGATTAGGAGGCAGTTGGCATGGGCAGTCTCTTGTCAAATCTTTTCTTTTAGGTAGTGTGATGTGGAGCCTTCAAAATGGTCTTCCTGTTCCGCGCTTCAGCACAAATGTCCGTCCATGAAAACAAGCCTATCAGCATGTTTCCAGGGCAGCCATGTTGTAAATAGGAAACCTAAAATGGGTGAAATGAGTCGGTAAGTCAATACAATGATTTTTTTCTAAGAAGATATGGTCCCGTGAAAAAGCACATTCAATATTTCATAGATGCTTGGAAAAGTTGTCCGCATGCAGTTTTTTAATGCAACCAATTGATTACAGCAATGTGTAGAAAGTCTGTGTAAGGCACGTGTGAAGAATTCTTAGCAATGGGAAATACGCCTCTGGAATTAAAAGTTTGTTTCTGGGGGTTAATATGGTATCAATAGGAGATGTGATTATATTTTTGTTATTCCAACACTTCTGACCAGGCGATCAATGGTCGTGATGTCGCCGGGATAGTGACGTTTGGTTTCACTTGCACCAAGGAACGCCCTCGTGATGGTGGTGTACTGCGACACCCAGGACATGGAAATGAAAAGAAATCGCGTCAGTTGCATGAGTAGGCGTAGAACCCAACTTCACGCTAATGGTCATTCCGCGCCTGGCTTGTCAACAAAACTTCAATAATAGTTTAACATCAAAGGCTCTCATGTGCAGTTGACTTAGATCAGCCTGGACATTGGATCTGTGGAAATCTCCTTCGGCCTCAGACAGGACTGGTCATTCCCCTCAGAGCGGGCCAATCACCAGCGAGGGAGATCTGCCCAAGCTTCAGATCACTTCAGAGCAGCTCTGTAAATACTTTACGTGGGGCTCAGCTCATCCACCATTCCAAGAGCAAAATCCCCACTTTAGACTGATCCCCAAATATGCAAAAATGGACCATTGAAATTAATTTCTCGTGCACTTTTTCGCACACATTTCTTGCGGATAGGATAAAAAAAAAAACCTGAATGCTACACCTCCTGCATTGCACCCACTTTCATCACACCATTACTATGTCTAGAAGGGAACCCATTTATCATCATCTAGTTGTGACATCAAAGTGGCTGATTATATATATATTTGTTATTGCAATTGGTTTAATTAAACCTTTACAAATACAAAAAAGTAAAAGAATCAGAACAAATATAAAAACACAATCATATTTAAAAAAAAAACAGGATTATATGATATGGCTCTCACGGTACTGTGTCATTGCACCATATGGCTGTCAGCGTCAGTGAGCCCATGCTTGCAGGAAGCAAAGGCTCATGGGGTGCGACCGGGGTGAATCACTTCACAGACATGTGCCCCCATTCCAAAAACAAAATATAGCCCTTCAAAGTACATATCGTTATTTTATAACTTCAAGGTACATATTAATTTCTCTAACATGAGAATACCGATTGTCTTTTTAAGTTTTTTACATTTTTAGATCTACATGTAGTGCTTTAATAAGACAAGCAAACCGGTAAATCATCCTATAAAAGGAACTGCCATACCAGGATGCATGCCCCTCTCCCACAGGCCAGTCTCCCACAGGCCAGCACATCCGTGAGCTCGACTGTCAGAGACCTACTAGGAGGAAACCTCACCCTTTATCATCAAATAGTGACGTGTTCCTCTGCCTCCCCAACACAACTCTCTCCATTAGTGGCGTCCCGTGTACTTCGTGGATCCATCCATCCCTCCTAGGGGGCTTTACTGGCTTCCACCTACAGCAGAGTCAACCCTCCGCCATGATTCAAGTCTCAAAGGCAAGCTCCTGGCCTGTCCTAAGAGCAGGGTTCATTTCTGTGGCCTTGCCCCAAAAGCCGCTCACCCTACTGCACTCCCAATTCATGAGTTCAAACATTCCCTTTCTATGCCTGCACTAGGCTCGGACTGGCCTATAGGGCAATGCCCGAACCAAAAACAAAGAATGACTGGTTATTGGCTCAAAATGGGCCACTTTCTCTGCCCCTGTGGGCCAGCTTGATGAATTACTTCACCATGCGGCTAGTAGTTTTGACCTGTTGCTGAACAAATATTCTTTACATTTCACCGTTTGCATTACATTTTATTAAATAAAATCCTGGGTTATTCAAACAGTCTGTCGCAAAAGAAAGAAATGGTCATTTACAACTGTGGCCCACTTTTTTATTGGTACGCAAGACAATTGTATGCCCAAGTTCGACCCCACAAACTTCTGAATCACTCCTTCCACTCTTGGGCCATCCTATCTGTAAAATAGCCATTACCATTTTAGGATCATACAGAACAACGAACCCGCATCAAGCATATTTGAGGATGTAAGTCACAGTGCCTCTGGGAAGCACTCGGAATTTGACTTTTAATGAACGGCACACGGCACAGAACTCCTCAAAGGCAGGAGTTCCGTGGGCTCGGGAGGATAGCTCAGGGGCAACGTGCTCACCTTGTACACAAGATGACACGTAGCAACACAGGTTGGACCCCCGGGGGCGCATAACCAATCATATCACATCACATATCAGTTCCCTAAAATGTGCAGTTAGGCAGTGCTTATGGCACACAGGCAGAGTCCTTGGTGTCCCATCATCAAACCCATGAAAGTGAATGGCGGGGGGCTGGGGGATTGGGGGTGGGGGTGGGGGGCGAGGGGCGGGAGGTTGTGAGCAATCGCTTGTCTCATCACGACACCTTCCATTTAACAGAGCTGTTGTAAACGTTGAGACTTTTTCAGAACTTCAAAGTATCTGTCGATTGCATCCAAACAGAGCTATGCATTATTCGTTTCCTATTATACAGGATAATGTCCCCCACCAGGGGTATTTTGCAAGCCACCGCCCATATACATCAAGAGGCCGCAGTCATGGATATCACCAGTGACTTGTAATATCCTCTTCATGCACTGTTCGATATAATGCCTAGACGCAGGCCGCATATTATCTCAGGTTAGGTGTGATTGGGCAGGAGGGCTACCTCCGAGAGACCCTGTCTGATGCTTTCCGATAATACAGGGGTCCAGAGACCCCCTGTCGCAAAACACTCGGGTGCCACGCTGCTCTCTGGTCTAGGGCAGGCCACTTCTAGGGGGCAGTTTGACTTTCGTGCGCTGTAATACCCTAACCATTCGGGTGTCGGCCATTTTGTATTCCATCAATCTCTGAGATGTAAACGGAGATAAGAAAATGTAAATGCAGCTGAAATAGTCCATGGCTGAAAAGATATAAGGCTAACTTGGTGACCAAAGATCCACTGGAACAAAAACTGCAGCCACAAATGGGCAAACTTTTAAGACACGCTGAGAATCCTAATTAGTTCATTTTTTATTTACTTGGAGCTGTCAGCTATCCCAACAAAATCAAATCACAACGGGCCTAATACAACTACTTGGCTCGGTTTACTTTTCATGAATGTTTCGGGGTTGGGGTAACATGCAAGGGTATCATTGCGTCTGTGGCTTCAATAAGCATGAGCCTGACAACATCGAGTGTCCAAGAGCAGACGGGAATACAAACCAATAAGGGGGAGCCGAGGGATACATTCATATATTACAGGCAATAAGCAGATGTGTGCACATATGAATTCATCGTGGAGCATAACGGGAGGACAGCTCAAAAGACACAAAGGGCTTTAATGTCAAGCCAAAAGGGAGGTGAGACAAAATGGCGGTAGGTTCGAGTGAGGTTTGGTGCCCTCCCGATGGGGCCAAGTGGCGAATTCAGAAGCGTTTATCAGGGAGTGGTTGGGGCCTGAGGATTCCACCAATGACACGTGAGCTGTATGCCTTATAAACGTATGGCTATGGAATGGAGGAAACTGGAGGTTAGGCGAATAAGGCTCTGCGGTTCTGGAGATCATCGAACCACTGACGCCACAGCTGTTCACAAGAGCCTAAAGTGGAAAGTGTGGCTAACAGGAAGAGGCAGCTGTCCGTGTTCAGTTCCACACCGTAGCCCTGCCTTGAGGTAGGGGATTCGCAGGTGAACGTCATCGGCTCATGCTTTGGAACTTTGCCCCGGCGAGGAAGTGGGGTACATACCTTGCTCAAACAATTCTCTGTGCAGTGAAAAAGGGTGCAACACAAGCCGCAGATCCAAAGGGAGTGTGGTCAAGGCTATAGGGCCAACATGCCAGAAGGATTGCTTAGGAGTTTGCTATGTTGTAAAGGTTCCAGTTTTGCAGTGGCCACGCACCTCCAGACATTGTGAATTTGTCTGTGAGAAACATTGGGTGATGACTGTTGAGGCGGAAATTCGGCAAACAACCCGGGAGGATTGTTGGTGTTTATATTGTATTGTCATGTGTTGGAGTGAGGAGATTGACTGGGCTAATTACTGCAACCACAACGTTTCATGCCGCTTGCATCATTCCACAAGGCAAGGGTGTCATACACCAGTAGGGGCCACGCCTATTCCATTCCCAGTGCACCCTCCACGCGTACTAAGTTCGCCCATTTAGCAATAGCTCAGTTACAATAATCAATGGTTCCTTTTGAAATAAGTGGGACTGTGTATGAGTGGCTCTCTGTGTATTGTTTATTTATCAATGCACTACATTGTGAGCATGCTGCTTCAAAGCCCTTTGGGGCCAGCACAAGGTCTCATCAAACAAAGTGTATCCCTTGTACCTGAGATATGGGCAAGCACACACAGAATGAAGACATGTCGTGTATGCAACCGATTTATGAGTAAAGCTTGTGTAAAGGGAGGGTTTACTAAAAGTGTTATCATTGTGTCAACGTGTACTGCGTGACAATCAAAGTCGCACAACACACAAAAACACAACACCCCTTAAATATACTTCACAGGCCTTCTTAAGCCTTCACCCACCCACATTAAAATACACACACACAACCTTCTGCGCACACCCTCTTGTGCCACAACTCTCCAACGAGTTCCATCTCACAGTCCTGTTGCGTCGTAGCACCTTCACACACACTCACCAAGCGCCCACACCCTCGACCCACCACCTAGAAACACACCCAGGTGCAGAGATCAGAGCACTTTTGATCTGCAAGCAACAAGCCAACAGTAAGGGGTTTCCTCTCTCTCCCCACCAACCTACCGCACCCCCTTCTCCTTGAGATCTGGCAGAATGCTCTGGAGACCATGCCATGGCAGCATCCCCTCACCCATGAACACATCTTAAATACTGCATGGATAATGTCAGCTCACAAACACGCCGCGCTACTGGACACGAAAGATCCTGAATTATGGAGAATGGATGCTAGAGGACATGAAACACGTGTAAGTAATATTGGATCAATTAGCCCTGATCAATTCTGGAGTAGCATGTGTTTAGGGAATCCTTAGCTATTCTGCTGCTGCATAGTTTATCTGGAGAAGAATTTACATTTTTTTAATGTAATTTGTTGTAAGGTTTTGAATGCAATACCTCTTTTATAATCATTGTTTTACTGTATTCATCGATTTTGATATTGAACCTGAAGATGAGTTTTATGTCAATATGAATAATCATGTCTAATGCATCAATGTGTACACGATGATTGCATGTATTAGGGTGCTTTGTATTTCACTAGAATGCACAGTAAAAAAGAAAAATGCTTAAACACTCCGTAACGGGCCAAACCCTGATGTACCCACACAAACCCCATGAACACTCAGCCACCTCACATGTACCCACACACACCCCATAAACACTCAGCCACCTTAAAGACACACTGGCAACCCTGCTGTCCACAGGCCCACCCATATTGATAAACGCAGCCATACTCGTGTGCATATAGACAGCCACAATTGGTGAACTTTGGTGCAGACGTTTTCACACACCTGTAGCCATGGAACATTCAATGGAAAAGCCCCCTTTTGGGGCCCCTGACAGCAGTGTGGCCCCCTTTCCAAATAATCTGAATGGCCCTCAACAGTGCAACCGTTGGATAAAGCTACAAGCCACCAAGACAGACTGACGACGGGATCACGTACAGAACCTGGAAGAGTGAGTCTCCATGGCAGAGACCCAGATGTGCGGGTCTGCACGGACAGTGTTGCAACGGCGCAAATAACTAGACATGTCATTGATTTCACACAACAAACTACACGGTGCATTGAATCGTGTATACACCTTTATCAACACGATGTGAATGCATCCTCCTGGGCAATTGGGGGACAATGCAATCTATAGAGACCCTAAAACCCATATTATATATATATATATATATATATATATATATATATATATGAAAGTTCATTTGAGCCAAGTCACACATTCCACAACGCCACCTAGTAGCATCCTATAACTTTCTTGGTGATATATATATATATATATATATATTCCTTAAACCCCTAATTTATGGCGCCCCTAAAACTCCACTCGAATATATAGTTCTCCTAAAACACAACTTAGTAGTTGTATTTTTTATTTGTATTTATTACAGAAGAGGGGTGAAGACTTCTGACAAAAAACAGAGTATATACAACAGGGCGTGACATGAGAAGGATACATGAGTGGGTTTAAGTTCTCCTGTTGAATAGGGATGTTAATACAGTTTTTTTTTTTTTTTTTTTTTTTTTAATAGTTAACTTACATTTTGAAAAAAGATTCAAGCTTTCCCAGTATTTTTTTTTTTCATTAAACCCGCCTCTGGAAACTTGCAGGAAAAAAAATGAACTGTAAACGTTTTCATTAGGGGAGAATAGTCCATTATGCTTGTGTTCTCTTGCCCTTTCAACAGCCCCTATAAAAGCAAGCACATTTTGATCTGCCTAAGAAAATGTGTTTTGGGTGCGTAGGTGACAACGGTCCATTGATAATGTATACCCCTCTCCCTTTCCCCCCCTCAGTGTTCATTATCTGAACAGTTCCCTGATTTTAAGGGATCCCCTCGCAACCATAAAAGCATCCACGATACAAAATGCCTGTATTCACATATATGGATTCGGGTGTGGCAGTACAAGGTTCCCCCCTTTTCACTTGTTCTGAATACATTAAAATAAATATACAACTGGCACCTTCTCTTTCCTTCATTGAAATGGCCACATGCTCCAATGTTAAAAATTACTAAAAACTATGTGTTACGTATTTTTCACTTTACAATTTTAAATTGAAAGCATAACCGATACAATTCATTAACAGTACCTATTTATTACAAAATATATGTTTTCATTCCAAATGTCTTCAAAGCATCTCTTGCAGGGTGGGCTAGGTGCATACTTTGGCATGTTTGATGAGGAGCCTTGGGGCCAATATTGTTCAGGTGGGCTTTCTCTCGGGCCGCCCGTCGGCATCATCACTCCCCTTCCCTGAAACCCCTCTCCAAGGCTCATGCGTATGGATGACAGAACATAATGTTCCACAGATGTGTTGCCAGCCTGTGATCGTCCCAGTACAGCTGCTCCTGAGGTCTTCCGCCTCCACCGCCTGGATCATATCCACGTTCAATGGTCACCAAGCCCTGCTGCTTCGGCCCAAAGTAAATACAGGAAACACGATGCTAAGCATTTGGAAATGAAAACAAACATTTTGGGGTTTCATACATGAAGACTTGGCAGTTTTTGTGTCAGCTAAGGGCTATCTACTCATGGCAACCTTCTGAGAGGTCAATAGGAGCAGACTATCAGCCTCATTACGAATTTGGTGGTATCTCACTGTAATAACACTGGGATACCACCAAACAGTATTACCTTTACCACCACATGGACTGACAGTATTACCAGTGGATAACAGTGGTGGTAGGCGATGTTAGTCCCCATTAATTGGAATCCATAGGACTATATGGGGATTTCGGCAGTATTACCACCAGCTGTAATACCGCTGATTTGGCTCTTTTTCTGAGGTTACGTGGAGGAATTACCACCAGGTTTCTGCTGGAGGTGTTTCCTTTACCTTACCTCCAAACCTGTAGTTCGGCAGTGTGATAATGCACCGGTAATGTCACCACTGCATTACCACCGTTTTTTACATCACCAAGCTCGTAATGAGGCCCAATGTACTATGAATATTTCATTCAGGAACCTTAGTTATTAATCAAGACAGAAATGCAATGTTTTGTTTTTGAGTGTTCTGTATGTAAGACATATTCCATTAGCGCAATGCATTATAAGACACTGTGCATACCTTTCCAGCTTTAAAACTGCCATTGTAGTAGCAAGGGTTGATAAACATAGCTTACACTCCCCTGCAAGGGGGGGGGTGAACATGAGCTTTAACGCCAGCCAGCACAAGCTGCTGGCCATTAAAGCCCTCTGTCTCACCCCTCAGCCCCGCCAGGGCATGAAAGCTATTCGCACCCCGGGGTTTACTGGGGTACAGATAGTTTTATTTTTTCCCCATCCAATGGGAGGTTAGCTCAGCGCTAGCGCATCTCCCATTGGGGAAAAGAAATGTAAATAAAAATGGTGTCGCCATGGAAAGGACTAGGTGTGACAGCGGCCATGGAAAACATGATCCAAAATGGCGCTGTCATCCGAACAGGGACCTAGGCCTTTTCTATCTCGATGGTGGTGGCCAGATGGGAGGAGCTCAGGAACCAGAGAGCCAGGTTCCAGACCCGCAGGTACGTGGGGTGGGAATTGGGTGATTTGAGGGGTGGGGAGGCAACAGAGAGAGGCTACCTGTTGTCTCCCCACATTGGGAAAAAAAAGGAAATTAAACGCATCGCCCGGGAACGGGCTTCGGTGGCTGGAACAGCAGGCAGGGATTGTCTATTATCGCCCGCTGTTCCATCCACCTGATTGGTTGGCTCACCCTCCCCGGGTGTGAATAGACATATCATTTACAGTTCAGAATGTTCTCTGTTAATCAGATAGTTATGACATCAGCATTCGCCAATGCATCCTGCCGAAGGACCATGCCTTGGCTGAGACCCTGCCTCTCCCAAGTCACACCCTTACCTCAAGATCTGTACCTTCCCTAAGGCCCATCCCTGCTACGAGGCCCATCCCTAATCTGAGGCCAATCCACCCCCCCCTACAAAGCACATCACTGCTCCAAGACCCATCCCTGCCCTGCTGCTCCAGCTCTATCTCTAACCTGCGGCCTATGCCTGATTGAGTCCCAAGACACTATGAGGCCCATCCCTGCTTTGAGACCCATCTATACCCCGCCACCCATTCTGCAACTCACTAGGGTCAGACCTAGGAATTATGTGAAATGCCGGTTCATCTAAATCTTTCTAATGAAATTGTCACAACATTGCTATTTTGGACAATCACAGCAAGAAATAATCTATTTACAACTTTCTTTGTTTTATTCTTGTTTTTATTAAGAAGGACATTCCCCCTAAATGAACATTATACAGATATTAAAAGTCGCCTTTTAGTTCCCTGCCTTTATACACGGAACACTGTGTTGATGTGTAAAATCCGTACAATGAAAATGTGGGCCACGTTATTCAATATACACTAGGTAAAGCATAATGTATGTATTATGGACAAATGGCAATCTCCGTACAGACTTTCAGCAATGATGTCAGACATATTACATTGCACATGTAGGACACTGTCTTCACGGAAGGCACATCCCTGCTCTGAGACCCATCTCTGCACCGAGACCCACCTCAGGCCCGACACCTATCTTTGTCCAGAGATCCATTCCTGCGCCGAGTCCAATACCCGCCCTGGTCTTCCTTTGTGTTCTGATGCCCACCCCCTTGCTCTGCAGCCCATCTGTGCTTCTGGCCAGAAGCCCTTCCACCTCCTTCTCCCCATTGTGTTAGTGGTGATGTCAAGTAAGACTGGGGCAACGTTTCGTGTAAGCATGAATGGACTAATTACATACAGTGGTTTTATAAAGTTAGACAGAGAGATACATAGATGATGGATAGATAGATAGATAGATAGATAGATAGATAGATAGATAGATAGATAGATAGATAGATAGATAGATAGATAGATAGATAGATATTCAAGGCTTACTGTGGCAATGAGACCCGAGGCAACGGGCCAATACTGCCCCAGATAATGCCCCTGCGGCCCCTAGTTACGAGGCCCCGGGGGCATTACCGTGGGCGTTATTGGCCCGCTACCGAGGGTTTTATAGCCATTAGTACCCCGGCCCATTAGACCAGGGTACTAATGGCATTTTTTCAGAACCGAAACGCTGCCGCGTTTCAAAACAGAAAAAAAAAATGGCCTCCGGGAAAGGGAAAACGTACTCCGTTTTCCCTTTCCATGGCGGCCATTGGGAGCAGACGCACTGGGCACAAAAGTGTTTCCAGCGCGTTCGCTCCTGAGAAAAAGAAAAAAGGTAAGTGGGGTAGGGAGGACAGGGAGGGGATAGTTTGTAGGGGAGCGTGTGGAGGGGAAAAAAAAAGTACCTTAGTCCCCGGCGGGGGACGAAGGCAGCCTCCAGCCTTGGAGAGGCTCGGAGCGGGGAATGCCCCGTTTCGAGCCTCCTCTTTGGCTAAGGGCCTGCCACGCCCCCCGCAGTGAACAAAGGTAGGCACGCTCGTACGTCCTCGGGAATCCCATGTGTTATGGCTCGTGGACAGAGCGTGCCGGGTACTAATGTTTGTTATTGAAGTGCAGCCTTCAGTGAGGTTTTCACCTTCACGTGTGTGCTCTTTGGTTTAAAACAATATATACAAAAAGATTGGGTTGAATTAAAAACCGGACCGGTCATCCTGAAAAGGATGTCTTTCTGTCAGATGCCTGACGCTGAGAAATGTGTAGATAACAGAGTCTGCAAAGTTCATCTGTGCATTTGCTGGGGGCAGTGCGCTAGGTCAGACGGTGCAGATCCTCTGCGGCCATTAGTGTCGAAGTGCGCAAAGTGGGTGCTGGGAGTGCCACTTGCCATCACTGGCTGGAAATATCCTGTTAAGAAAGAGAACAATGTGTGGGAGAGGATGCTATGTGCATGGCGCATTCCCCTGCTCGGTTTCTGCACAGACACAAGGGCATTTCATATGTGTCATGTTCTGAAAGGTATTTGCACGGCATGCACCTTTCCACTTGTCTACATGCCCCTTCATCTCCCCAATCTGCAAAATTGGGCGCAGACATTGGCGAAGGGGAATAGAACGTGTGCATCAAAGAGGTGCAGGTATGTACACCCTACGTGAATTGCCCGCAACGTGGTTTGGCCCAAGCGCAACCCTTCCCCGTGCAGAAAGGTTGTGCTAAATGGGCACATTATGTATAGCTCTGGTCTGCTTCTAGAGGCTTCTAGAGACTTCCGCTATTGGAGACCCATGATGGGCATCAGACACAGGGCTTCATGCGATGTGGGCAGGCCCATGCAGTGTGTGTGTGAGGTCGAGGGTGCAACTTCTCCACAGTTCACCATTCGGCCAAACAAAGGCATATGTGCAAAATCACTTAGCTCTGCATCAGACACTGTGGGCAGAACTTGCTCTCATCTTGACACAGCTAGGTTTCCCCTGTTTTTAGACGTTCAGGATGCTCACCTGGGCCTATATTGCTTCCACTTGGGGACTGCTTACACCTGTGGTTATGAAACCGATGGTGCAGCCGATTGTTTTTGCATTTTTTATATTGCTAACATAGAAACAAGAGCTGGGTACTGGAACATTTAGGGGAGCTCCAGGCAGCAGGCAGCCAATCATCAAACATGCATATACACTATGCAGTGATCTAACAAGCAATGCAATGAAATGAACAGACACAAAGCAAGAGTTTTAGGAAGAACTTGAAGACCTGCCTCTTCAATTAAACTTTAATGCTTAGCAAAATAAGAACCCAGTGAGACAGGCGTTAATTCCAAATGTGACCATTACATGTTGTTTGTTATCAGCGCCCTGATTCCTGCGGGCTGCCGGCGTTTTACAAGTACCCACAACATAACAAGCACACTTTAAAGAGTTGCATTAAAAAAGCAATTAAAGAGTTGCCGGTTTTGATTGTGCCTAGGAATTCTTATTAACTGTTGTCTTTTTTCAAAATGAATAAACCTTCCTTATACCAAGTCTCAGACCCACCTTAAAATAAGAACTTTCTCTTTTATAACGCCAAATGCTACCACTGTAAGAAAACAACTGAAGATACACTTGTGCCACACAAATCTACAGCCTAGTGGCCTACAGGAAAAAACAAAAAGCCCGCATCATCCAATAGCTGAAGCTTCAGAAAACAACTAAAATGCTACCCCCTTCCCCAAATCCCAACCTAGCAATCTTCATAAAACAACCCAAGACCCAGCTGTTGCTCCAGAACAAGGAAACAAAGTCCCAACTATGCCCCCAGAAAACAGCATACCGGCATAGAAAGAAGAACTAAAGACCCAACTGGTGCCCAGATATCTAAAGGCCTTCCCGAAGCCCACATGTGCAAAGTACTTGGAAGGCCTGTTGGAATTCTAGCATAATCTTACAGCACCCACTGCAAGCTAACATAAAATACACAGATAGCATATCATAATATCAAACCTTGACAAAGGTGACCATCAGACTATATCATCAATCATACAACAAAAACATGGCATAGCCATAACAGTGAAACCATGCCCTAAAAAAATACAGCCTCAACATAAAACATACCACTCTTTCATAATACAAAATACAATAGCGTGATGTAAAACACAATAACTAGCATACCACAGGCTGCAGCATGATCATAACATAAAATAACAATGTCACAAAATGAACGCAAAACATAGCATAACGCAACATACAGCATCACACCATACATTGTTTGTATAACATACAATAATATGACAACATTATCACGACATGGCATACAGAACTTCCATACTGTAGCTACAACATTAACATAACATATCTGGTAAGATGTCTCAACGGGTTAAGCACTCATTGCTGTGATCTGTGTTTCATTTGCAGGTCGCAGGTTCATATCCCAGCGCGGTCGACTCAGCCTTTCATCCTTCTGAGGACCATAAAGTGACTACCAATTTCGATAAGGTAATAATGTATGTAAAGCGCTTTGGATCAAAGCGCTATATAAATATCAAATTATAATATAACAATACAACAGCATACAAATGTTGATAACATAATACATTAAAAGTACATAGAGCATAATACAGCACGTTCATAAAGCACCATACCACAACGCTCTTAATAAAATATGAACAACTTAACAGACATGCGAGGCATACCACTGCATACACCACCTTCTTACTAGGAAAAACAATAACACGACGTACATTCAACAGTAACATAACAGCAGACAGCACTGTATAATGTAACATGCAAACACAACATAAAACATGATCTACATTAACATATAGATCATTCATTGTACACCAGACAACAATAACATATAACATTAACATGGCACAGTATACAAAACATTTATAACGCAAAGCAGTACATAAAAATGACATACAGCATCAGCAAAAATCAGCATACCGTATTTTCACAATACAATATGTATTTATTCTTATTTTTTATTTGTAAAGTGCACTACAACCCTGGGGCGTCGAGGTGCTGTAATATAGCATATAACTAAAGAAACAGTACACAGATTATTCATAACATAATGCTTTTAAGTAAAATGCAATGTTAACACAGCACAACATGCAGCACTTCTGTATAGCTTCAATATAGCATAAACATCTTTCAGAATTTCAACATTCAATAACATAATGGACAAACAGTGGGATAACACTTAACACACCGCTTTTATAACATATACAACAATAACAATTTAACATTCAACATAACCATAACACTCGATAACAATGCACACAATAACATGATGCAGAATACATTAAAATAGCAGAACATACAGTACTTTCATAACGTACAAAAACATGATGTAACATTTAACACACAACATTAACTTAACAGCATACAGCACTTTCAGCCGAAGAACGGCACTTGTGTTGAGCCAATTGTGAAGTAAATTATATTATGAGATTTCAAATCCTCCATTTTGTGCAGCCATTTTGTCAACGCCAGCAGACCCCGGGGGTGCTACAGGGTTGCTTAGGCATCAGCTTGTACTGTCGCTATTGGCCTCCTCGTCCGCACATTGCAAGAACTCAACAGGACAAAATACCCTGCAGCAAAATCAATACCTTAATATCAGCCGAAAAGAAATGCAATCCAAGTATTCATTTTGCATTCAGTACATTTGCAGCCAATGCAAAATACCCACCCGCTAATCTTTCCAATGGGATTCCGGTAAACAGTGTATCTTTGTCTTTTGCCTGTAGGTCCCCGAGAAACGCTGGTATGATTGCATTAGCAAGGAGGCGCCACTTGCCCCTCTTCCGAGCCCATTCGGCTGCGGCTGTCCCTTTCCCTCCCCCTTCCCTTTATGACCCATAGACCACTCTCCAAGCAAAGACTGTATTGCCTGCAGACTTTATTCTGTACGCCTAATGTTGACATACTCGACATTTTGCAATTTGTATTTCTGTGTTTTTCACTAGTAATGTAGGCGGGAGACATATGGATGTAGCCTCTAAGGCGCATGTGTGTTTCAGAGACTCACTAGATAAAGACATTCAAAAATACAAGCATAGCGAAATGTAAAATACAAATATAGCTCAGTTGTTAATGCATATGCTGTGGTAATATTCACGGAATTTAAATGTGAGCGCCCCAAAGTGTGGCAAGCCCAACTGAGAAGTTTAAACTTCATAAATTGGTAAAAGGCGTAAAGTCGAACCTACTACGTATCTCATGGAAGCTTTCGAAGTGTGGCATTGAGTGCTATACAAAAAAAATAGGTTATTGTTTTTGCATGAGCTGTACCTAAACGATACGTGTTTAATGTTCTTCAACCAATAACCCACGTGATCTCGCACTTGAGTCGCGGAGCTTCGTGAACTAGAAGAAAGGGCTTGTGAGGGTAAACTGCAAACGCTTAAGATGATAACGTGAAGGGAGCATGCGCGCAGCCCTTGCAGGAACCCGGCCGCATTTAAATGGAACAGACACTCCTGATTCATGCAAGATTTGGCACGGTGAAAAGTACTTTTCACTGTTGCAAAGTGACTTTGCACGGCAAAAATACACTTTGCACTGTACCATGAATCAGGGTGGAGCAGTGCAAAGTGCATTTTTGCAGTGCAAAATCACTTTGCACGGCAAAAAGACACTTTGCACTGTTCCATGAATCCGGGAGTTTTTTTGTTGGCAGTAGTGAAAGTACTTTGCGCCGTGCAAAATGTGGCATGGATCAGGGCCGGGGGATAGAGGCGGCGCGTCGCGCGCCCCGTGCCATATGCCGTTACAAGATCCTGGCAAACAGCAGGCAACCACAACCAAGGCAGCGATGGCCTCGAGGGCGAGGGAGGCCGCATTGCTTTCCCGGTGGCAGCGCCGGCTGAAGACACATATGTTTGTTACGGCGGAGAGTGCGGACAAGTCATCGAGAATGGACTCCGAGCCGTACAATGGATCCCAACAGATCCACTCAGATGGAGGGTTTGCCATTCCCATCATCGATTAGCGTAGGGGGTGCGCTTTCTGTTCGATCCGTTTAGAAAGGACCCCGTAAATAAGCGTTCTTTTCAAAACATACCAGCGTCGTGAGAAAAAAAAGAACAAAATAGAGCAGCCGAGAAAAAAGAGACGATTATGATAATAATTACACGAACAAAACGTAGGCGCTCCCCGCCCGCCCGCCTCAGTGCATCGACTTCCGTTAAATGAATGTTTGATCTCTGCCCTAGCGTGTGGGATGGGGGAGCGTGGGGTGGAGGCCCTAGAAGAGAATTATTGGGGCCCCACACTGCGAGGAGCGGCCCCAGGGTGTGCCGTGCCGGCAGGGGCCACTCAATGCCCCCCCTCCCTCCCCGCCTTCGCTCCTCAAGGGCGGGTCTTATATCGGATTGTGCACTTCCTGAAAAGGTTGAAAGTCACCTGGAAAGGAAAGCAGAACCCTAACGTCAGTGGCACCCCATAGGGCCTTTGCCTCAGCGTTCCCGTGCGCCGTGTTTTTACACCCTGGTGTGTCCGTGTGTGTCAGTATATGCGTTTAAATGCAATCGTGTATATGTGTCGACTGCCTTTGTTTATACCGGGCTCGCGAGCCTCGCGTCCAAGACGTGACTATTTACACAGAATCCCAAAGCACGGGGTTTTCTTTTGTAAACTTTATCTCACTTTTCTAGCAACCGAGGAGCTTCGAAGGGTTGTTTTTAAACCGGTGACTGCAAAACTCCGCTCAATGGTCGAGTTGCTCGGTTGAAAAGTTCGCCTTTACATGGCCTTTCGAGACTGGCATGGAGGCGCCAGGAGTCCACATATCCCGAAAGCGGGGCGTTCTCCTCTTCGCAGCCCTGCCACTGGACTTTCTAGAGTAAACAAACATGCGATGGTCACAGCTGTCGAGATCGGCGATGCCGTCATGTGACCAGTGTCTCTTCACCCCCACACGGGTGTTGTTATAACCGCCCCAGCGCCTTGTGTAGATCTCCAATGAAACGCGAGCAGTGCCGGTGATACATGTTGAAATCTAGGGACGGGATGAAAGGAGTGCTCCTATTCCCGGCCGGCGCGGCTTGCAATTGCCCAACCTTTCCGCGCCAAAGGTGGAAAAGCCAGAAGGCAGGAAACCGATACAATATGCGTTCAGAAGAAATATAGAAGCGCCGCTCTCCCCATCTGCAGGCTATCCTGCGGTCGGGTGTGTTTCTGAGACTGATCGCCTCCTTTGCCTAAACATTGGACAGTATTTTGATGTTTCTGACTTCGAACTTCGTTTTGTAATCCACCCGCGCAGTGGCCCGAAGCCATTCTTTTGGGTGTCGCGACTCCCTTTCCACACTCGGAAATAAAACACCACGAAACTGTGGGACTTGTGGCGAACACGCGCGGCGACGGGGGCGTGTGCACGTGCAGCGTGCATGAATACTGAACACTTCCTCGGCCAATACAACGAGCATCAAAGCCGGTGCACCTTCCCCGCACCTACGTTCGCACTGCAATGCGTGCATGCACGCCAGGGGCCCCGTGAGGGCAGTGCTTGAGGTGTGAACAAAGCGGGACAAGGTTTCCTCTGCCCACCTCCTTTTCTGCTCTCTCCACTCGCCGTAATCACCCCCGCCCCCCAATTCCAAGCCGGGCGGGGGTCGTGATAGAAATGAGAAGTGGTGGCATGGGGAGAGAGGGAGGCGGTAACTTTATGAGAGAGTGAAGGAGGGAAAGAGGAGTGAAGGCAGGAATACGGGAGAGAGACAGTGAGTTTGTGTGTGTGTGTGTCACGCAGGGAGAGTGCAGAGAGGAAGAAGGCAGGGAACGAGAGGATGTGAATGGGTGAGAGGGGGGGCCAGAGGCAGCTGCAGGGGGCGACGGATTCTAGGCTTGCGAGAATCGGCGCCCTGCTCCGCGCAGCTCTGAGGTGATTAAATGGCTTCAAATGCGGCTGAGACACCGTTCGTTTCCGATGGTCCTGTGCCATCGGAGAAACGGGGAGAGGGAGAGGTGGGCAGGTGCACGCACCACCCAGGTGTGCAGCAAATAAAGGACGTCCCTCGTCGGTCACCTTCTCAGCCAATGCAGGGATCACACCCCAAAGTCCCGACACATGAAATACGCCGTGGATGTGTAGATTTGACCACCTGGGAGCGCGTTGCATCCGTGCAAATAAGCAACTGGATGAGCAGGAGGTGGACGGAGCCTTGATTCTCCCCAACTTAAACGTGCAAAGCGAGAGCAGCCAGGTGAGTGGCGGAGGGCGGGGGCGGGGGGCGGACAAGGCTGGGATTACTCACGTTACACCGCACCCTTCTCTTCCTCGTGGACTGGGACGAGGAAGAGGGACACGCACCTAAGCGCATGGCAAATCTCAGCAACGCGTGGCATGTTGTGCAGATTGCGTTCGTTGTGCCTTGGATGCCACGCGAATTGCATGCATGCACAGTTTGCATGCTGGATCAGGCATTCATTTAGACTTCACAATTTGCTGCTTTTCACTCCTCACATCTTTGTGAATTGAAAACACTGGGGCCCAATTCATGGAATATTTTGCCTGGTTCAAAATGACTTTGCACTGCTGAAAAGTGGCTTTGCACTGCCGACACAACCCCTGATTATACCATCATTATATGTACGAGAGACGTAAGTGTACCGAAAATCCTATTTGGGCCCTGATGCTTTTGGCGTAGAAAGCAGGTACATATGTTCGGTCAAAGGCAATGTATGCCCGTGTATAGGCATTTCTGAGTCGGTTGGACTGGCAGATGGAGAGGCCAACACCATGTGGCCAGCTGATGATAGAATTGAAAAAGGAGGCATATATTTGGGATAACAGACAGTATGGAATCTACTCAATTCCTGGTAAGCTATACATACTTGCCCGACCAGCTTCAACCATACTTGTTAAAATTCCCTTGCCCAAGACTACAAAGAATATTCTTATTAATGAGATGTAATCCACTGCAGTGTTTGGTGACATATGGCCCCAGGCTAGGCACCCCCAAGGAAATGAGGGGTTGTCGATTGTGTGATCAAAGCCAATGGCGGGAATCTATAAGGCCCTTGTTGATGGAATGTACAGGGCTAACCCCCTCAGACAGCGCTACCTTTGTCATTTTGTGCATTCTGACCTATTTATTAACACACATAGGTTCTGGGAACGCTGTCTGAATGCTTCACAGGTATCGTAGGTTATTGCACTGTCAAAGATGCAGGGCACCATTGAAAAAGAATGACATTTCCGCAGCCAGGGCTTGAGTAGTCCCTGGTGTGTGGTAGAGTAGATTGACATTTAGTTTACATCATTTTAATATTTGATGTCTTACAAGTTATATATAAGGAGCTCTATTTTGTTTTGTTTTAATATTGGATGGATCGTATTGGTCATATTTTGCATATTACGAAGGTGTTTAATTATAATAATGTATGTTATGAAATGTCAGTGTGGAAAGTTTAATGTTAAACTGTTAAAACACTGAATAATTAAAATACAATAAAAACATCGAATTTACCAACTGTTTTGTTGAAACGTGCTAACACAGTTGAAGGTCACTTGTTCAAATAGGGAGCTAGAAACAAATAAACTTCTTGGCTGAAACACGTTGTGCTGACATTTTGGTGTAGTCTTTGATAATGGAAGGTCAGCTCAGTTGAATGTATTCATAATCGAACGTGCTACACAGAAAAACTCAATTTCTAGTTATCCAGGCCTTGCTAATTTGGTAACTAGCCTGTTAAGACACTTTTTCCCTCGTGTATTATTAATGTTTCCGTGCACTGCCATTTACTATTCTCTCACTCAGGCTTCTATGAATCCTATTTCCATTTTTTATCCTGTGATTTTTGAGCTATGAGTCACATGCACAACACGTGATATTGACCACAACAGATGGTTAAAAAGTAAAAAGATTAGGTGGGACTAGTGGGCCAACGTGCATATGATCTAGTAATGAAATACAATTGTAGCAAGCACCCCCAATCAGGGGCTGCACTGATGGGGTCTCTTCTGTTGCCCACCGCCCGTTCGTTCGTTCACCCACTGGAAGAGGTGCAGCTGGTGTATTGGCACATCAGCATGGTAACAAGCTACCCCCATGCCAGAAGTGGACCACACGATTTAGGGTCTGAGAGGGATGGGGCTGAGCGGAGTGGGGGCCTACACTTGCTCGCTACTGCAGGCACATCCTCTTTTGCATCATTGAAGACACCAGGCCAGGGCCAAGACGGACTTGACAAGTACAGCTGCTTCAATTTCCCAGCCTCCCACCGATAGTTTAGTTTGGAGGTTTAAATGGTTGTGGCAGTGGGGACATTTTAACTTGGCCTTGAGACAATGAATTGTGGGTTGTCATGGTCATCTGATGTTGCAAATAAGTTTCCCATTGGATGGGGCACAAGGGAGTCATTAGGTGGGCAGTATGCCTGCAGACTTTGCTCGTACACCAATGACATTCCAGCATGTGGGAGTGGTGGGGGGGGGCATTCAGGAAAGACACTGGTTGCGAGCGCTTGGGAGTGTCCACTGAGAGTAGAGCTTGGGCCGGGGTAGTTGGGGAGTTAAGAGGTATAGCAAGTCGGAAAAAGCCCCACTGCACAGGAATTTTAGGATGTGGTCAAGTGGAAGGTAATTTGGGTTCTTCACAGGAGGCCTGGTCGAAGCAGGCTGAAGCAAGGGCGCTACGGAACCTACTTTGGGGGGGGGGGGACTGGTGATGAGAGAGGCCACTCAGAAAGTAGGTGGGGCAAACTTTGAGGCTACATGCCCCTCTGTTCTACACCAAGGGTTGCCTGGCGTGGGGCCCCAGTATCAAAGGGTAGCGGCCCAGCATTACAACAAAGTGCTAGCGCGCGGACACACACACCCCCAATCACACATCCACTCACACTTAAAACAATCCCGTTCACTAAACACTGGCGCATTTACATGTGCACCCAGGCCCCGTGCATCATACACTCGTTCACAGACACACTCATTCACACACACAATACTTACACACGTCGTGCACACATGCATGCATACATACATAAAATAGCTAACATGAAACACCCTTTAACACTGCCAGTTTCATAAAAGGCTTCCCTCATCGCTCTGTGCACATCAGCCCCTTTTCCTTAGATGCAACACATATCGCTGTTAAATGTTCGCTCTGATCTGTGGGGAGGGGGCTGATGTGTGTATTAGATTTTTGTTAGGTAGAGATATCTGGGAAGCCTTTCTTGAAACTAGCAGCTCTAAAGTTCTACTGCGTTTGTGCAAATACATGTGTGTGCAGCACGAACACAGTAACACTTTAAAGTCGCCGGTTTCAGGAAAGCTTTCTTTTCCCTCTCTGTGTGTGGAAGCCCCGCCCCTCAGCTCACATTTCGAAGCTCCGCCTGGGCTGAAGTGACCCAGCTATGGGTTGCAGACAGTGTTATGATCTTGAATGCAGTTTTGTAATCATTTTTTTGTGTTTTCTTTGAACTAATAAATATGGTCTTTTGGCCTTCTCAAATGAGGGCAATTGTGGGAATGTAAGCGGGCGAGGGTGCAGCGCCTTCTGCTCAGGGGCGTTGCTAGGTCTGGAAAAGATCCAGGGCTACACTAATGTCTAGACTGTTGGGACTCGGGGCTATCTAGCCTTTTGGTTGTAGCCCCTGAGCTTCTATCCAGGGCTACAACCAAAAGACCCTGGGGCTATAGCCCCCTCCCCATAGCAACGCCTCTGCTTCTGCTCAACCTCTCTTCTGTTGAATCCCTGGTAAACTCTTCTTTGGCCGCCATTTGATCACCCTCTTGATCAGGGATTGTAATGTGTCCCCGGCTTTCGTGCGGCCACGGCAGTGACATGGAAGAGTATGAAAGCAGGCGGGCCTGTGTTGCGCATGGAGCCGGATCTACAAATGCGCCTATTCAATGGCGCAATCTCCTCTGGCCGCAGTGGGATCTCTTGCAAGTTGCGCCGATTCCTCACTCCCCACTTTCCCTGGCTCTGCTGCAAAGCAGCAAGGGCGGATGGGCGCATTTAGCGAACACAAGGACCCCTTAGATAATACAAACACGGAGGATAAATATTATGACAGTCCGACGCGCGCGGAGCACAGTGATTCATGAAGTTACACAAATGTTTCTTTGCTCTGCATTATTTTCAGATAAATCACTCTCCAGTGACAGAGCGTGCGCAAGTGGCGTATTCATTCGGTGGCACTCGTAAACACATTAAAGTGGGGCCTGCATCCGGTGCATTTCATTATCGGGGCATGGGGCTGGGTACACTGGGCCTGCGACACAAATCTGCCACAGAGGCAATTATTCTGACACGCTGTGTATTTTCTTTGCAGGGTGCACTGCACTCCAGCTGGTGTCTTAGAGAGGCGGCACACATGGTTATGGATTACAATGCGAATTCCTGATCTACTTACAGGAAGCAAATGGTTCAAAGGTGGCGCGCAGGGCTCTATTTAAAGACAAAGCCTTTTTGCAGGGTTAAATGCAGCACACCTGTAAAAAAAAAAGAGACAAACTGCATGTTGCCCAAATAGTGCCCGATTCACAGAAATGAAAAGAATTGTGCCTTGCTGGCCGTAAAAAAAGGAGGCACGTCCCTAAATGGGCGGGAAGGGTGTGCAGCTCCAGACAACCATTTTGCATATTTATTCTAGGGGCGTATGGAGAAGTGACAATGGCCAGGCAATGTCAAGTAAGGACACGCCCACCCACAGAAGAGTGTAACATTATTCACACAAGTCTAACACTTTCAGCACTGACCCTAAATAAGAAAGAATAGGAATACCAAATAATGTGTCTTTCTGGAATTCTATACAATAATTGCTAGACTGATTAAAGGTTTATTTCAGGCACACTTCAGGGGGTGAGTCACTGATTTAGTCTGTTCTTAAACGCCTCAACTCAACCTTTAATCCTTCTGGGGTCAATAAATGAGTACCAACACAGTGAAATGGCGTGTATATTTTTTCTATATAAAGCGCTTAAGCGTAAGTGCTATATAATAACACATCCTTATCATTTGGCCATGGACATTGCTTGCATTCATAGTAATTTGGTTATATGGGCCTATACACACTGATCTTAAAGATAGATATGGTGATCCATTCTTGTATGAAATGTACATCACATTATAGTGATATCGTAACCATATTTTTTGTAGTGTACAATGCTGTGTGATGCCACTTCCTGTTTTGTCAACGGGTGAAAGGTCGTGTTCCATCGCTTCCCGCGATATCACTTCGGGGTTTGGTCAAATGACATCACTTCCTGTGATGTCATCAGGAGGGTCAAAGTTCATGTGATGTCACTTCCACAACCCCAGGCAATTTGGTGAAATGACCTCCCTGAAGAAGATGCTGCTCAAATGAAAACTTGTAATGAATGGGTATGGAGACCAAATAGAAGATTGAGTACCAAGCAAGCTGCAAAGTACATTTGTTATTGAATACCGAACTAAGGAAAAGATATGCAAAGTATATGCAAAATACTGCATAAGTGAAAATAACCTGATGTGCATTTATGAACACAATGAAAAGAAAGTAATAAGCATTGATCGACAATGTGAAAGTATGAGCCAAGTGAAAGCCAGTGATGAGAGCTGGTGAAGCAATTAAAAAGCAAATAAGAAGCACTATTGGATAGAGTGAAAGTAAGGTGCTGACAAGGAATAAACACCATAAAATGACTGTGTGAAAATCACGTTGTGCCAGAGTCAAGGGACTGTGAAAGAGGAATAGAAGTGAAAGTGAACCAATGTCACAGGTTCAGAGAGGCAGCCTGTGTTGGCAAGGAAGTCCAATGAGAACAAGTGAACATAACAGAGTGCCAAGTGTTATCGGTAGCGTAACCTGTAATGGGTCGACTGTGTGGTCTGACAACTGCGCATAGACCAAGTAACCCTTACTTGTAGAGAACCAAAGGAAGTCAAGATACTGATGCTGTTGTACCTCACACATGTTAAAGTGATTAAAGAAAGGAACAAGTTATGTGAACTGTTGAAAAGCCTGAAAAGTTACTAAGTGGCTTTGGAATCATTATTGAAAGTGGAGAAGGTTGAATTGACTGTGATTTTGGAAGCTAGAAGAGCTGCCTTCTTGGGGAAGAGGACCACAGGACTTTGTGAACTGAGTTATCTTGTGGAAGGGAACCCTGAGGTCTTTGCGAATTGTGCTGGCCTTAGGGAAGGGAACCCCTGAGGTCTTTTTGTGGAACTGTGTTGCACTTGGGGAAGGGGAAGTTGAAAGGCACGCCTGGAGCTGGAAGAAGCTCAGAACTTTATTTTGCACATTGTTTCTTTGGTTGCTGACATCCCTACACATTGTATATATTTAGTTGTGAGTGCAAGTATAGGTTTTGGACACAGACAGACCTTGAGTGGAACTTAATGACACAGACTATCCTTAGTTTCTTTAGGTAGGGGAAATCACACCTTAGCATAGGGCACGTTTGCCTTACTCCATCCTGATATTTGGGAAATATATTATTTTATTTTAGAAAAGTGAATCTGTTGTCTACGTCTTGCTTCATGGTGCCTTCACAGCAAGTGGGACCTCGCTGAGAGTTACTCGCCTCTTGGGGACAAGGGCTCCCATTCAAGAGTGGAACTCTACGTCCAAACCACCTTCTCTGCATATATGGATGTGGAAAAGACTTTAATTTTAATATCTCCTGCAATGACTACACTCAACAAAGAGCCTTCTTTACATGCATTGGCTACAGGCAATGCTGAACACAGAATGAATGCCATGGTCAGCAAAGAAGGACACTGTTCTGTTTATTCATGTGACATGTATAGGAGAGGAAATGCCTGCGGCAGAAAGGGAACCACTATGAGCTACGACGTCCTTTTATCGTGGGATGTTTTTTTGCAAGGGGTTTTACCGCAAATTCTTTAGCGAAAAAACTCATTGAATTTTTTAGGGGGGTTATTCAATTATATATATGGGGTGTTGGTGTTTGGGAATACATAATCAATTAAAGAGAATGGGAGGCTTGAATGGGGAACCACCCCAAAAAGAATTAAAAAACATTTCATGGGTTTTTTGTTAAAAAACCCAGTGGAAAAACATCCTGCGATGAAATGACATGGAACCCACTACGCCACTACGCAGGGGCGAGCCTCTGCATCATTGATGTCCCAGAGGGGTGGAGCCATGCTGGGCTGCAGTCAGTTGGAGTGAGGAGGGAGCAATCTGCAAGACGAATGTCAGAGGGGTGGCATTCTTCCCGACCGAGAAGCCAAGATCGGAGAAGTAGTAGAGACGGGAATCCCCACACTCATATGGTGGTGCAACCACAAACGAGCAGTGGTGAGCCAGTAGGCCGGTAAGGGACGCTGAGACCAGATCATATGAGGGAGCCCAAATCCCAGACCTCTGCACATGCCGGACCGTAGCTACAGAGACAAGTAGCCGGGGGGAGGGGGGGAGTTGATGACGTTACGAGAGCCTGAGAAAAAGTGACAGAGTGCCTATTGTTACAAGGTACAAACATTGTGAATAACGGATGGAAAAGCTATCAAGGTTACTGGAGCCTGAGAACCTTAGTGTGCAAATACCCCATGAAAGGGAGATTGAGGAAGCGATACAAACACTTTGAATTAAGGCTGAGAAAGCAACAGAAGGTACAAAACTCTCACATATGGCGGCTGTCCAACCTGTGCTATCAAACAACTTGAGTTAAAGAAAATAACTTGTATGAGGATAGTAGGACTTTAGGGATGACCCAATGCCTTGAATAAGGACTTTTTTATTTGTTCACAAGAAATCCTGGAGGAATGGAAATGTTCACGACAAGAGACCGTTTTCTTTATTAACAGGCGTGAGTGAAACCCATACCTTGATACAAAGACTGGGAAGAATATCTTGCTGTGCAAAAAGGAACTTTGAAACCCAAGAACAATCCAAGGGTAAATTGAGCCAGGCAGATGCCCTGCTAAGGATATGGTACAAAGCCTCCCAATATTTTTTTTTTCTAAAGTGGTAGGGCCATTTAGTTGCATAGGATTCGGACAGAAGAACTTTATTTTGGACTTTAAAGTGCACCCTAAGTTTTGGTTTGACTAGTTAGGGAACTTCCCGCATACCAGTTGGGCTAGGTAGGCATTGTGGTTCTTTTATTTTAATAAAACTCCTTGAAAATTACCTCTAATCGTCTGACTCCTGATTCAACACAGGCTGTAATTTTTTGTTTCATCCAAGCTTCATAAAAAGCTTTGCTGTGAGTGGCTGTTTTTGCCTTAAGAGCTCTTATGACTCCCGAGACAGGGAAACCCCATAATATCCCAGAGAGGGTACCAAATTATCGTTCCAGAAATTAAGACATGAACAAATGGAGGTAGCCACCGTAAAATGAAATATTTTGTTTTGTTACTAATTGCCTGTATAGTCATGTGGCTAGACTTGTGGCAGCTTTTTCTGGTTGGGGTTCTATTTGAGGCACTCCCCCCATCACCAAATGGGAGTAGTCTTTGATTGTCTAGAAGGCCTAAGGGGTCACATTAATATCCCTAATCTTTCTTTGTGTGTATGAGAGGAAGTAGCCATATTTGGTCACAGGGTGCTGTATCCCAGAATTCGGGGCTGTATCCATCTCTGACTGGCCTATGCAGATGCTTGACTGGGATAGTGTAGTTTCCTTTGTGTGTGTGTGTGAGCAAGCCTTTCCCATTTGCCTAGGTGTGATTAGAGGGATAGTTAGTCTTTGGCTGACAACCTCTCTTTGAACTTTTCATGGTCTGTGGTTGGATTGCATGTTCACTCACTGCCTCCCAAGTGGGATAAAAGGAGACTCCCTTACCCACTTACCTGGTCTACTGCCAGACCTCTGGACATGCATTCATGGAAGGCATGCTGCCAACACAAAGGACCAGTGTTCTAAACCAGCACCTCTAAGGCGCCACAGAATGTGACAGTGAAGCTCTGCAGCTTCAGATGACCATACGGAACCAACTTTGATTCTCCTAACTCCTGATCTGGTGGGGAAAACTGCATCACCTCTTCTGCTCGAAGGTCCATCTCCCTAAAGCTCCAGACTGTGCTTACATCGCTGGACTGAGAAGTGGGAGTACTTTGCTGACAGAATCCTGAAGATTGTCTGTGCTGTCCAGACCAGAGATTCTTCATCCAGCAATATCGGAAAAGCACCCATGTTCCATCTCTCATATCGCTCTTTGTTCTTCAACCACATTAATCTAACAGGCATAACAGGTGTATTGGTAAAGTGCAAGTTCACCCCCAGAGGGGCATCTTCGCGCTATTGATACCAAATGCTTATTGTTACCCAACTTAATGGTACTCATTTTATCGAATTCAAAACGATGAAGGAGGGCTGAGTGGACCTGCTGGGAGGTCAAACACAGGACATTCAAGGACTGAACATTTTGGGGTTAGCCACTATGGGATTAAATGAGTTGTCCAAGGTCACACACATTGGTTAAATGATGAAGATAGGATTTGAGCCCAGTGTGCATTTGCGTCACTTGACGACATTGTTTCCCAGTTCTTGTCATACAGCAAGTTTTCATTATTGTAAACGTTTGATTTCAATAAAGTAAAACAATAACCTGTTTTTTAGGTCCAACATGGAAAGCACCAAAATCACATGACAAACCAGCCTTACCATTTTTTTTAAAGCCCTTTTAGATATGTGTTATGCAAAAAGGAGTATGAAAATCCTATTTTCTTTATCATACTTGAAAGTCTACAAGTACAAGAATGCTAATGTATGTGAGCCAAAAAGTTCTCACCTGAGTTTTACTACTGTATTTTAAAGATCCAACAAAATAAACTGTATGATAAGGTCACCTGCATCAAGTGTTTGGCATGAAATTGTATGTTGTTATTAATGATGCAGAAGATCAATTCAAAACTATATAATAAAAGGCCAAATGTATGTTTGCCTGATGCAGTCATGCGCAGTAGGGCCTGCCCGCTTTATCTGTCTTTGCCGCTAGAGGGAGCTGTTACCTTACACATACAATAATGAGACTTCAAGTTGCACAGTAAAGACTGCCTGCTTCGTCTGTTATCACCACATCAAAAAATGATGCTTCAAGTTCATCTTCCAGGCAAACAAAATGGGTATTTCAATAATGATAACATACAATTAGCTGGAGAAAAAAGCCCACCACTTTAACAACATACTTCAAGTTGCAAGAAAATCATGCTGCACTTGAATTGTATTATTCCGACATCCCTCAAAATTATATATTTGATTCCAAAACCCATGGAATCCAAGACAAAGAGGAGCAGATACAACAATGTATTTATCGGGTATTTATAATGCACCCATACACAAGTGTTCAAGGCGCAACAATTGGCTATATGTACTATGTTGATCTTTCATCGGATTCTGAAAGATTTTGTTTGAGGTAAATACTCCTCCACGTAAAATTAACAAGATCCTTTACAAAAAATGTGTTTTTTTTATAAACATAAATTACGTTAAAATATACTGCATAATATACTGACATTCTGAAAATGTCTTCCTTTACACACTTAAGACTGTGTACACAGGTGTAAAAGCAAATTCTTTTTTGTGTCCCTGGCCTCTTTTGAAACTGCTTATGTTGTAAATTGTTTGTGTGTTTCAGCTTGCCCCAAAAGCGGGTGTCGGTTGTAGCTCCACCCACCAATTCTTACCTGTTCTGTACCTACACATGTTGCATTTGGACTCTGCCTGCAGGCCGTCGCGTTATAGTTGTTCTCTAATGTAGTTGGGCTCTCTTTTAGTTGATCCAACTAACTCTCCTCTATAATTGGACTCTTTAGTAGATCTCTGTTGTAGGTTGCCTCTATTTTATGTAGTATCAATTAAAGCTGATCTTTTCTGTGCATCGCCTTTGTTGTAGTGGATCTGCGAGACCTGCTTTGAGATGATCTTGTGTGTAGATTATTTCTATTGCAGCCCATGTGTGTTGTATCTGATCACAGGATTTAGTTACTGTCGATATTCTTTGTTTGTTATCACCTTTTGTAGCTGGCATGCTTTTTTCTGGTCCTTATAATGAGATGCTTTATCTACCCCATGTTACAGATGGTCGTTTTTGTAGTTGGTCTTACTTTTGTCTTTTTTGAAGGTGATCTGTTTGTTTTGTAAATGACGTCCTTAGCTGAACAGTGTTGAATGTTGATCTCTGTTGTTGTAGCTGGGCTTTCTTTCTGGCAGGTTGAAACTGGTTTGTATTGGATCAGATTCTTTTGTAGGAGTTCGAGTTGCACTGGTCTGTGTTGTAGTTGGCCTACTCTGGGCTGTATGTTCACTCTGGCAAAGTGTGCATCTGTAGCTTGCCTCTGTTTTAACGGGTTTCTGTTGGTCTCTCTAGTAGATGGTTGTGTTTAACGGACCTTCGTTGGACCAAGTCTAATTTCCTTGTGTCGACTGTTGAAGATGGTTGCTGTTATAGCAGGTCACTGTTGTCACACTCTCTGTGTTGAAGTTGATCTTTGTTATTTTGCAGCTGGTCTGCATTATAGCTGGTTTTTCGTGGCTGATCTGTGTTGCAGCAGATTTGTATTGCCTCTAGTCTGTGTGATTGTGATCACATGCCTGTGTTGTAGCTGGTCTCTGTTGTAGTTTTGTCTATGTTGTAGCTGATGTGTGTTGGAGACAGCTTCTTTTGTTCTTGACATGGGCTGTTGCTGCTCTCAGCTGAATAGTGTTTCCTTGTATTTGTACGGTGGTTGCACCTGTTGCTGCTCTTCGTTCTCTAAAAGACCTTTCCATTGCGTCACTGTAGGTGCTCTCTGCAACGTACCTGGCTGTTATTTCTGGTCTCTGAAGCTGCGTCCGATATCTACAGCTATTGTGTATGCTGCGCCTGGCCTATGCACGTTTTTTGCAGTCTGTATTGTTTCTGTTTGTGTAATTGTTTTCTGGGCTATATTTGGCTTATGTAGCTCCTTTGTGGCATGGTGATTATGTGCCATGCCGCCTGAAATTCCTAGCAACTGTGCCTGGTCTGTGAAACTGTTTGTACTGTATCTGTTTTATTTCTAGTTGGCAGCGTTACTGTGACTGGTATCTAATGATTCTTCATTTGCTCGCTGGTCCTTGCAGGTGGCCACTGTGGTTGCTACCTTTACTGTATCTGGCCTCTGCTGAAGGTCTCCGAAGGTGCTTCTTGCACTGAATCTAGTCCATGGAGATTTTCACTATGCATTGTGCAGTCTCAGTTGCTGGTGTCTGTGCAGCTGGTGTAACTGGTCTCTTTTGGTAGATTGTGTGTGCGTTATAGCTGGTCCACGCTGCAGCTACTCTCTTAGGAGATTATCAGTGTTGTAGCTGGATTTTATTGAAGCAGGGTTCTTTCATTGCAGATCAGTGTTGTAAATGATTTATGTTATTGATGGTCCAATGGTCTCTGTTCTTGTGCGTCTTTGCTGTAGCTAGACTGTGCTGTAACTGGTCAGTGTTGTAGCAGGTCTCTAGTGTAGTAAATCTGTGTTGTGCACGCTCTCGGTTGATGGTTTAGATTTGTGATTGACTTTGTTACCTCAACTCTATAGCTGCGTCTATTACAGATGGCTGGTGTTGCAGAAGTGGACCTTGGGTTGATCTTTGTGACCGGTCTCTCTTGTAGCTGATCCCAGCCTCCAATCTCTGTGGTAGGTGGTCCCTGTTTTAGCTTGGCTTTATTGTAGCCGGTCTTTTATGTAGTTGCCTTGTCGGCTTTCAACTGTATGTATTTTGTTGTTGGTATGTTTGTAAGTGGCCTCTTTTGCCATCATCCCCTACAGCTTGTATTTATAGGTTCAGTTGTAACTTGATGTGGCAGCGTCTAGAATAGATCCCTTCTCTAGCGTGTCGCAATACATGTTTTTGTAGTCATTGCTTGTATGGTATCGGATCTCTGTCCCTCGTTTCTGGAGAGCATTGGATCTCTGTAGCTGGAATAGTTCTCTGAACTCTGCACAGTAACAGGTCTCTGTAGCTGCCATTAGTTGTGGCTCTCTTTTGTCGCTTGCTGCCCAGTATTGGGTCTTCATAAGTCATCTGTGTACTTGCTCTCAATGTCCACAGTCTGACCTCTATTGTAGCTGCCCTCTCGCGGCAGGTGCCTCTCTCTGCTTTTGTGTACTGAATCTCATTTCTGTAGCTGGTCTCTGAAGTTGCTCTGGGTTCTGAATTGTTTTCTGTGACTATTTTGGGTGCTCCGATCCCTGAAACTGGTCCATGAAACTGCTGCCTCGGCCTTTTCTGGACTATGTTCCAACCCTTTGTACTGTATGTATACTCTTTGTATCTACTGGAAGGCATCCTTCTCTGTACACTGTAGAGTATCTGAGGGTGGTCTCGGTTGCTAGTCACTTCATGCGCTTTTTGTGTAGTATGTTGTCTCTGGGATGGCTCCTCTGCTGTGTGTGATCTCTGCAGTTATTGTCGGTCCTGAATCTCGGTCTTGAAGCTGGTCTCTGAAGTTGCTGTCTGTACAGTACTGTGTTTCTGTGGCGGATCCCTACAGTATAACTGCTCCCTAAAGTTGGTCTCTGCTCTCTCTACTTTTTCTGTCCGTTGCTATGCGGCGCCCCTCTGTTCTGCATGTGGCCACTGAGTTTGCTCAGCCTCCTCTGTATAGCGTAGCTGGTCGCTATTGCCGGTCCCTGCTCTGCACGATATCCGGTCTCGGAGTCCGATCTTAGGTGTTACCAGGCGCTGCAATAGATGGTCTCTGGATCTGGTCTGTGGAATTCCAAATTCCGCGCTGAAGTTATTTGTAATTGGGCGCGGGAGGGGTTCGGGGAGCCTGGATCTCACGCTATTGTTTTTACCATTTGTTCCCCACGTGCGAGAGAACTTTAAAGCGAGGCGCGTCTTTGGCACATCTGGCTGCGCCAGGAAATGAATATAAAGGGGACCTGTTGACATGTGCTTCACAGGTATGCTACGCCCCCTTCCCGACCCCCAGACTGTCCCAGAGGATGCTACCCATCAAATGGACCCCCTTAGGGAACTGGATTCGATCTCCTGTTGAAATGAAAACGGGGTCCTCGATGCAAACGAACATCGGGCAGCGCAGATCACACAGGGGCGGATGGAGTCTTTATTCTGGGTATTGTATAGATGGGCTCTTTCAGGTGATGTATGCGTGCATGCATACAGAGGCATGGTGGATGGATGGACAGGTGATGGATGAGTGCATGGTTGAGAGTACACATGAAGTGACGAGGGATGGATGGATCAGTGTTTGGATGGCAGGATGGATAAGTGATGTATCAGTGTATGATGGGGTGATGAGTGGATGGATGGGTGGATTGTTGAGTGATGGATGGATGAATGGATAGGTGAGTGGCTAGACGAGTGGATGCATAGGTAAATGGGTGGGTGGATGAGTGAGTGGGCAGATGGATGGATGAGTGGGGGTGTATGGATGGACAGATGAGTGGGTGGATGGGTGGGTGGGCAGATGAGGACTGGATGGCAAGATCAGTGGGTGGCTGAGTGAGCAGGTGGATGGATGGATGAGTGAGCAGCTATATCGATGAGAAGGCGGATATATGGATGAGTGGGTGGATGTATGGATAAGTAGGTAGATGAATGAAGTTATGAGTGGAGGAGGGATGGTTGGATGCATGAGGATATGACTGGAGTGATTTGGGGATGGATAGATGAGTAGGTGACTGAATGGATGGGTAAATGACTGAATGGGTGGACACATGGATGGAAGAGTGGGTGGCTGCATAGGTGAGTGGATGGCTGATTGAGCAGCCAGATGGATGAGTGAGTGAAGGATGGATGGATGAGGGTTAAGTGGAAGGGTGGATAAGTGAACGAATGGATGAGTGGACAGATGACGGCTGGGAGGATGCAGTGATGGATGAGTGCATTGACGGATGAGCAGATGGAGTCATGGATGAATGATTGATGGATGCATGCTGTGCACCATTTTCACTACACATTTTTCATATGTTTGATCTTTTTGAAAAAAGACAAAAAGGCGTCCCTTAAATGCCCACAAAACTAAATGTTTTTTTACCTCATACTATCCCATGTTGTTGATGTTTTTGTTTCAAACACGTTTATTGGCCTTATTTGTGATATCTACTCTTTGTGATTTCCTCTTCTGACGCCACGGTCCTCTGGAAACTTCAAGCAGGTATTTGAGAGTGTAGTTTGTCTTGGATGAGACCACATTTCTAACAGTGATATCGCTTTGAAATCCGTTCCGTCCTTGTGGGTCCATGTGCACGCTTTGTGCTCCAACGTAGCTTCCATTCTTTCAGTGGCTTGACAATGACTATGCTCAAAGATCTTCTAATTCAGGCTGGATTGTATTCAGAAGACCATTATCATGGCCTACGATCTGATATGGGGTATCAATGGATTTAAAGGTTTGTTTGCAAAACTTCCTCTGATATGCATTGAGTTGTCGGTATATGAGCGTGTTGATTAGTGGATGGTTGCTGAGCTATGATTTGGGGTCATTTTGAGCAATCCAATTAACATGCTATAATCAAATGGTCTGACCACGATTGTGGGACTGCACACAGGTTTTCCTCTACTGGTCCTACTGTTAAAAGTAGACCCTCTGGGGTCTGTTTTGAAGGACTGCGCATATAGAAGTTCACGATGCCCTGATCTTTCCAGACTGCTAATAAGCTCTTGGGCAGGTTTACTTGCAGGTTTCTTGGTATAAATGGCCAGGAGATTACAAAGCACGATACGGCGGTGGTGTAGCAATCCTGCTTCTTCAACTGTACATCACTTCAACATATTGGGAAAAATAAATCTCAGATAAACACTCAACGAAGAACAGTCCTTTCCCGGCCATGCTAAAAATGCATTAGTAAATGTCAGATAATGGAAAACAACACAGTCCGGGTTACAAAATCAATCAACAGAAGAAGTCATGTGACAGAGGCTAGAAGATCCCTCCATTGGCTTAGAGTCGAGGAGAGAATCCTCTTTAAATCCATGACTCTAGTACACAGATGTCTGTATGGTGCGGCCCCATCTTACCTTCTAGCCAAGTTTATACGATACACCCCAAACAGGACCATAAGATCTCAAACATTAGGCAAGCTACAGGTACCACAAGCAACCCAAGCCATGGGTACCAGGAAATCTTTCCCGGTTCAGGCAGCTCGGCAGTGGAACAACCTCCCAGTAGCTCTAAGATCAGAACCTAATCTTACAACCTTCAGAAAAAATCTGAAGACCCACCTTTTTAAATAACGCGCCACTCCCTAGCCTCCCTCTTTTTGTCTGCCTAGCATGAATCTGTCTCTCTTCGCCCTGATGACGCATTACACATGAATAAATAAATAAAATATTAACAAACAAATAAGTCTTAGGTTCAGAACAAGCTGCCATTTTTGTTTACTAATAATAATACTTTTTTTATATAGCGCTTTGATCTAAAGCACTTTACATAGGACATATTTACATACATTACTAATAGAAATACTATTTTACAAAACACTGCTACCTAATCTCATAGGGGCTGTAACACTGTTTAATGGGTGGAGCGGCTGCTGTAGAGCACTAAGTCTAGGGCTGTGAGGATTGCTCAGGGGCAATACGTTTGTCTTGGAAGAAAGACAACACAGAGCAACACAGGTCTTAATGCTGGTACGTGCTTAGAGACTGGGCTCCAGTGTTACGCCATTATAAAAGATGAATTAAGCTGCACATAAGAGGCTACATTTCTGATGCGGTTAACTCTTCTTTCCGTGACTGATGAAACGAGTACCACTGGGCTGGTTAATAATATATTCGTCAAGAAGCATTTCGAGTTGTGGCGTTTCCTTTAAAAATAGTAGATACAATCAAACTACTCCGTGGGATAGCATTCCAGCTTCAGCGATATAGCTGCAACATGCAAGGTTCATTTCAACTTCCTAAAGTTAAGGTGGTACCCTTATTTACATTGATCCAAAACTTAGAGGCTGCCCTAGACAATAAAAAAACAATCCACTATTATTGAGATGTACTTATCTGCTGTCTCTGGAGTTTATGTGCAAAGTGATATGTGTGGGGGCGCTCATTATTAATGAAGCTCTAGGATTTACTGTTAGAGGTTTGCATTTTCTGAGTTTGGTACCCTCAAGTAGGCAGTGTATACACTAGGTGGCGGCAAAAAATCCCAGTGGGGCTTTTTAAGGGACTTGCAACTGTTTGGATTTGCCAACCCTTTGTAGCCCTTCCCTGGACAGACTTTTCAAAAGCGTTCACTAAAACATCAGAGTAGAATGTATTTGTGGGAAGATTAGTTGAATGGCACTCATGTGTGTGACATGTGGGCAACTTTGGCCGGTCACTGACCCTGCCTTTACTTTAATGCCCACAGGGTGTACCGTGAATGCATGTCCCCGACACAGTGACCCTACAAGCATTGCCAGAGGCCATGGCCGACATGCACTACACATGGAGTCACTGTGCCTTGGGCATGTCAGAAGGGCATGACTTGGGCACAGTACTTAAAGGACATGAGCGCAGGCCATGCTATCCTGGAATTACAGGTAACGTCACTGTGCCCCCGATTGCTGAAAAATGCATGTTTTTTGCATTGCGATTTCCAAAGGCAGAAAAATAAGGCTTTTGACCTCAATATCTCAAACTTGTCTGCTTCGATTTTCGGCAAACACCCAAACAATATGATCGGGAAATAATTTGGATATGCCCCAAAAAAACATTCACTTTGTAAGAAAATGTGTTGTCAATATTTCAGTACATGTGCGGTAGCATTGAAAGAGAAAACAAAATGAAAAATATACAGCAGAATAAAATATATTCCACAAAAACCACAAAATTATCCACCGCATCCAACATGCGGTGGGGCCACAGGATACTTGCGATAGGTGGGGAGGGACAAAGTGAAATGAATAATATGTCACAAAATGAAAACAAATATACAGTGAATCCCACAATTACAATCACAGCTCTAAGGAAACATACACCTATACATTAAATCACAGTAGGGCCACAGGGACAACAAACGAAATAAAGAAAATGCATAGCAATGCACAAAAACATTGACAACCCACACATCTATTCATTCAAGTGCAGGAGAGCCAGACAGAGGGGCAAACCAAATGAATAATACAAAGCGCAAACCACAAAATCATCCATTGCCCCCGCACACAGATACACACACACACAAGAACACACTAGCTATCCCTCTGCCCCAGTAGATAAACACATCTCAATGCATCACCAAAAGTCAAACGCCTTCTATTTTCTAAAAACTGCATGTACACAAATTATTCACAACAAATTCTGCACACACCAGCAAAACAAGGGGTGGAAACGTATTTCTAAAAAATACATACTTAAAAACCTTCCCACTGAAAACAAATCTGTCAACTTAACTCGAGTACAAATCATCTTATATGCCCATGAAAGAACAAACAATCAGTAGGGTAAAAAAAAAGTTATGGTTACCATCTATACAAAGTTTTCAAAGTTTCAAAAGTCTACACACATTGGGAGCACCAACGTAAACGTTTATCCTACTATTAAACCTAAAATAAAAACAACGCTATTGGAAGATGAGCACACCCTCACTAATAAGTCAAAAAAGAAGATAATCACATATGTACATCTTAACATATAGAACAAAATATCTATCATACATACAGCACATTCTAAAAGTACACGTCACAATTTAAAGAATAGTCCGAATATATAGATTAATTAAATGTATATACCAATGCTCTCACAAGAACTATCTTGAAAATACATATCCTCTTACTGTCATTGTCATACTATATTTTACCTCAAACAATAACTAAAATTTGCACGCAAGGTGTGTAACCGGTGGCTTCAATAGTCGAGGATTTGGATATGCACTTTTTGATGATGATGATGATTAGCTGGAGGAATCAACCTCCCATGGGCTCCATCCACCATAGCCCAGGCTTCCCTGGTCCCATCTAGAGATACTTAACCACTACTGCCTGGCTCTTTTCTGGTCTTTCGATGAGGTCCTAAAGGCCACCACCGCATCTGCCATACGCCCTCCTGGACATTCCAAGGAATCCCTACTCTGATGAGGTCCCACGGTATAACACATAATGTTCAAGATGGTGCCTTCTCCCTCTCACTCTCCTTTCTCTGCTCCATGATCTTGCCCCTCCCCCTCTCTATCTCCAGTTCTCATCCTTTCCTTTCTCTCTTCGCCTCTATCTCCCCTCCCACTCCAATCTCGCCTCTCTCCATATGTCTCCTTTTTCTCTCTCTGGTCTATCTCCCTCCCATTGCTCCTTAGTGTCTCTTTTCATCTCTCTGTCGCTTAGATTTTCTCGCACGCCTGCCTTCTTTCACTCCATCCTGCTCGCCAACGTCCCTGCTACATCTAGTTCCTCCCTTACCTCTCTCCTCTTTCTTTCACTCACACCTTTCTACCTGTACTAATCTAACCTTCCACTATCTTCACCCGCTACTCTCACTGTCGCCTAGCTCCCATGCCCCTCTCTACTACCACTCACTCTAACATACACTCTCGCAGCAACCTCTCCACTCTCTCACAAACAATACCTTACCTGCAGTCTTATTCACCAGCTCATCAGCAGCCCCCTCCAACGTCCACCCTCTGCCCATTCTCTCAGTCCACCAACTCTCCTTCTGACCTCACCCAAATATCCTTCTTCTCCACTTCTGAGTGCAGCTCTTTTATACCACAGGATTCCCTTGCCTTCTACCTCCTCCTCCTTCCCATTGGACCTTAAAAACACCTGACCACTTTGGCCAATCTACCCCTCTGCTTTCCCAGGGGCTGGGTTACAATAGCAGACACCATTAAAATAAAACACTTGACCCCCGCCCACTTTTTGCTCAAGTCGTCTGTGGGACTTCTGCAGCCTAGTCTGGTCAGCATTTGCTTCTTGCGTCTCCTTCCTTCAGCCCTGGGAAGTCAGGGCTCTTGTCAGTAGTTTGGATGGTGTGGGAGGAGCAAGACTAGTGCTTGGCCTCTCTGCTGCTCGGCACAGTATGCTCCCATGCTAACCTGTTGGATTCTGGGAAATGTGGTCATTCAGGTAACAAGAACACATTTTGACCACAAAAGAGGCTAGAAGGCATAGTGTGATAGACAGTGGTACCAACATTTGAACTATACAAGGCAAGCTCAGGAGGTTCAGGGACTGCTCCTCCAGTTCCCTCGCCCCACCTCTGTGCTACGATCAGCTTCGGCATATGCCTTGGTAAGCTGCCTTCCCTAGGCTGTGAGATATACCTGCTCCCACTTGACAGGGCCAAGCACCTGAGCCTGTCACAGGTGCAAACAGGCACACAGACAATAGTACTATACAAACAAACGACAGAACACTTAACATTTGTGATGAAGCCCCTGCCGCGCTCTTGTGGCTCAAGGGCGTGGCCGAAAGGGCTGGTTATCACCCTAAGCCACTGGAGGATTAACAGGAAGGATCCCTTTGTGACTCTCTCTGGATCCAAGTCATAGCGCAGGGGACAGACACAGTGGCATGAGTACTCCAAAGGGAAATCTATCTTAGGAAAACCTGAACTGTACGAGCACATATGAAAAGATAGTGGCATGGGGCAGCAGGGGCCTGGGCATCCGTGGACGCAACCATGGGAGACCAACCTGGATCATTTCTGAGCCCACAGGGATTGCAGAGGAACACACCTTACTTGGACTTACCAAGGTCGTTGCTTTCTCACGGACTGCAAATGCCACCCCAACTTTCCCATCGTACTCAATTGACCCACATAAACAGACACACAGTTTCTCCACGGTTTGTCCGAGGGCTCTGTCGCAACCTTCGAGGAAGCCAGAAAGATTGCTACATTTAGGTTTGTAGACCCAATTTAGCGGACCTAAAAATGGAAACCAGTAATAAAAAGGTAATACACTCACCCACATGACTACGACAAACTGATGACAGTTTCGGGGCGAGTGGCAAGGGCAGACAGTTTTTGGAGTGGCTTGGAAGAGAGTCAGAACTCGACTGGAGGAGGTGGGGAGAACATGAAGTGCTTGGTTGAAGCGAGATGAAGTGGGGTAACCGCTAGAGGAGGTGGTAAAACAGAGAGGGAGAGAGAGATGGAGGTAGGACAGTGCATCAGAAGGGTTTAGGGAGTATGAGATGGAGATTGGGAGAAAGATAACCAGAGGTTGGTGGAGAACAAAAGAAATTGGGTGGGGAAAGCCAAGAGAAAATTGGAAGAGATCAGGAGCAGGTACGAAAATCCTCAGGACTTGAAGGTGGCAGAGACAATAGCTGGAAAACCCTAGAGGAGTTGGTGAAGAGGTGTGTGAGTAGAGACTGGTAGTGTGAAGGAGAGATGGAGGTGAGCAGAGGAAGTGGGGAATAAGACCAAAAACATCAGGTGGTAAACATGTGGAAGGGGCTAGTGCATTAGCAAAGAGAGTGAACGCAAGGAACATTGGTAAACAGACCCTCAGGAAGGCTAGAGTGGGCCTGGTTGGCCTGAGGAAGGCATGACAGAAGCGAGGAGGGATGAGCATCTCGCAGGGAGTGTATGGGAACATTAGAGAGGAAAAGGTGGGACCTGAGAGCAAGACCTAGAAGGGAAAAATGGAGAGGCTGAGGTTGCGCAATGTAGGGGTATAAGACATCGCATCCCATGACTCCATCCACTATCAAGCGGCCAAATCTACCAAGGGTCTGACCCCTCAGCCAGAGAAAGAACGAGAAAGAACAAGGGACCCAAACAGGGACGTTAAGAAAAAGGCGATCAGGGCCACAGAGGCCTAATTGGAAAGTAACAAGAAGGGTTTGGAATCCCCAGAGGAACCCGCAATGGAAAGTGACAAGAAGGGTTTGGGGCCCCAGAAATATACAATGGACAGTAATGAGAAAATGGGATGGGGGGGGGCAGAAAACCCACAACAGACAGTAAATAGAAGAGTGGTTTGCAAACCTCAGACTGTCAGAGGAACGGGGGAAACATTGGAAACAAGACAAACACACCTTCCCAATAAACCAGGGAGTGCAGGGGTAGTGGTTTAGCCTTAGGTTGCGAAAACCCAAAATCTTGAGTTGTGTTCCCTATTTTATTGAATAGCCCAACCAGTCTTATTTATCCAAATAAAGATATTTGTGAACAGTGAGTTACCCTTGGCATCCTTCTTGATCCCGATCACCTCATGACACAATATTAAAACAATAAAAAATGAAGAGTTAACATTCCCACAATGTTGGTTTTATTCTAAGTTTATGAAAGGTTATTTAAGACTCAGGGATCGAACCTGTGTTGCTCCTGTCGTCTTTTTTCTAAGGCGAGCACATTGCCACTGAGCTATCCTCCTGAGACAAGTTCAGGGTACAAAAATAGGATACAAGTTACAGATGGAATCCAGAAAATTGTATATTAATGTTTTATAGATAATAACCTTAACCTTTTTTTGTTTTAAAATTTCTTTCTACTGTACAAAGAGGGTTTTTTTAACAACTCAAGCTTAGTTACTATTTGTACAAAATTAAAATCTATATACAGTGGGAAGACTGATTTTAAGGTTTAGCCTATTAAATACAAAACACAAAATAAAGCCAACATTAACACCAGTACTCCTAAAGCTTTAACTCACCCTCTTGTTTTGGATTGTTGTAACGCGTTAATAGTGTTCTGTATTTAGTTTGTATACTGGTGTTGCATGTGTGCTTACTTATAGATCACTTGTGAATGTTAGTTGTAAGCTAGTTACTTTAGTAATTGTGAGTGTAGGTTTTCAGATCACTTAATATAAGGTCACAATTAGTCCTACTTATTTATATGGTTTACTGTGCACATTTCTAGACTGTATTGTACTGTTCCTAATGTATTGTATGTAATGGTCATGCGGTTGCCAACTATAGAGGCCCTTGTATATTCCTCTGACCAGTAATTCCGTACTGTACCGCACTGGATGGATTAGCTCGCTGCCAATTGGTAAGTGCCCCACATGAAGCTTGTGGGCCTGGAGGGCCCACTCGTTGGGTTGCTGAGCCTGCCAAAATGATCAACCACTGACATTACAACCAGGATGCTTGTGCACAATCTTCTCATGATGGTTTGTACGTGTCACCAGCACTGCCTCAATAATCTCAATCCTCTCGATGGACCAGCATGACCTAAAGCATGTGATGCTGTGGAACATTGCCGGGCTCTTGAAGCATTTGGAGGGTGTGGAGGGGTTGGATTTTGTGCGATCCAATGATTTTATTGCTTTGCTGGGATTTTCATGATTTCATGTACCAGTTGTAAAGGGGAGGAAAGGTCGCTCTAGTAGCGGCCTGTTAATCTGGGTTAATGTGAAGTCATTTTTGTCAGTTCGTATGTGCCCTATTGTATCCGCTGATTTTATGGAAATTCACCTACGCTGTCTCGATGGGTCTAAACTTCTTTGCATTAATGTATACAATCGTCAGGAGAACCCTATTAATGATTCCCTGCTGTTATTGCTGGAGGAAAGAATAACTGAATGGAGGGTCAAACTGTGTTGGCTAAAATCATTATTTGCAGGGATTTAAATCTCCAATTTGAGCCCTTTGAGGGCACGTCAAGGTTAATGGAAGAGGAGGATGTGAGATGGAGTGTGGGTGAACTGGTGGCAAAGTGTCCCAGGAGGAGCTATAGATTTGCCAGGGAAGTAGCGAGAGTGTTTCTCTCACTTGGCCTGATGGCTTGCAATGGAATATTTCAAGGTGACCAACCAGCGAGTATAAATTACAGATCACGTGCCAAATGTAGCCTGATAGATTACATTTTGGTGAATGTGGAAGCTTGGGGACACCTGTAGGGCTTTAGGTTGCTGAAGAGGCCTGAAAGCGATCACAACCCAATTATAGTTTCGGTTGCTTGGTCATTTTGTGGCTTGAGGGGGTGGGCTTCAGCCACGAAATTCCATTAGCTAAATCAAGGGGCACAGTGAGGCAGGCTATTAAGCGGCATGCATTGGACCTGGGCATTATACTACGGGTTATGTATGCAACTATTCCGCCCCTGTTCAAGTCGTTTTGCTATAGTGAGGTGTCTAGCATTGATCATTTGCTACAAGCACATGAAAAGATGGTGCATCTCCTGGGGCATAGCCTGAGAAAGTACTGGTCTTTTGGTAGGGTTATCTGCAACACTCCATGGTATGATGATGGTTGTTGTGCTGCCAAGAATGTGTTGATTGAGCTTGCCAAGGGTACCAGGGAGTTGAGTACCGGGCACTGGCTGAGGCAAGGACAAACTATCATAATATTCTGGACAACTTTGGGGTATCCTTCTCAGGGCCTCTAAATTGGGGCCTCTAGAGGCTTATGGCATCAGGTTGATGCCTGGAAGGGTAGGGAGTGCAAATTTGATCCAGGATAGTATTCCTGAGGCGGCATGGGTTACTTATTTTGAGAATCTTTATAGGGATCATAGCATGCCATCCTGTGCAGTATCAGATGTTGCCTCCAAATAGCACAGGGTGGAGGATTCTGCTCCCCTTGTTCTGACCATGTATGATATCAAGATGGCCCTACTGTCACAGAAGCTGGGGAAGGCGCCTGTCCCGGATATGGTGCCCATCGACTGGTATAGGTAGGAGATGACTATCTGGCTATCCTATTTCTTTAAGCTTTTTAATGCCTTGCTGGTGGTAAACATAGGCCCTCATTCATGGACCCAAGCTATCCTTGTCCCCATCAATAAGAAGGGTGACATGAGTTGTCTGGCAAATTATCGGCCAATCTCCCTTCTACATGCAGGGGGAAAGGTCTTCACCAAGGCAGTGTTGGGCCACCTGGAAGAATGGAGTGTGGCGGTGCACCACCTACAGGCTGGCTTCAAGCGTAAGGTCAGTCCCGTTGACCAAGTTTTCAGGCTTTGATTGATCCTGCAGAAGTATGTTGTTCTAAAGTCTGTGAACATTTACGATGCCTTTATTGATTTAAAGACCACGTCTGACAGTGTACCCAGAGCAGGTCTGTGGGCCACAATCTCGGCATGCCCATTAGTATTTTAAGAGCAATTCAGTCACTATATAACAATAATGGGGCTGTCATTAGGTATTCTGCGGATGGCAGAGTCTCTTCAAGAGTCAAGAATGAAGTCTGAGTCAGGCATGGATGTGCCCTTGCTCCAACTCTGTTCTGTCTCTTTATCAATAGGGTCAATGATCTGTTGATGGCTGAGCAGACAGATGGACCCTCGCTGGCATCGGAGAGAATTCCTATCCTATTGTGTGCCGACGATGCAGTGCTCCTCTCATTGACTCCAAAGGGTCTACAGAGTCAGCTGATGATAGTTGAGGGATTCTGCCTGGATAATCGTCTAACAATTAATGCAACAAAAACTCAGTCAATGGTTTTTAGCAAATCGTGGGTCAAGAAATCCCCTTGGCTCAAGGTGGGACTGAAAGATAGCCCTATTGAACAGGTTGTGAGTTATGACTACCTGGGGGTCCGCCTGATGGTCAATTGTGCATGGAGAGATCAGGTGAGCCGGGCTGGGTTAAAGTTGTCCAGGAGCTGTGCAGCTGTATCTAGACTTATTCAGGCCCATGGGGAGGGGCCGGTCAGTGTCACGCTCCAAATATGTAAGAGTCAGGTGCGGCAGGGCGCTCTCTGCG